>NW_007578230.1:100685-407552 GCF_000690725.1 Stegastes partitus
GTGTGTGTGTGTGTGTGTGTGTGTGTGTGTGTGTGTGTGTGTGTGTGTGTGTGTGTGGGCAGGGGGAGGAGAAACAGCCAGACATATAAATCATTATACATATCTGTTGAACTTCACACATCTCACGGTTGCAGACCAGACAACACACACTTTCTCTCAGATGTTCTGACTTTCACAACAAGTTTCATCGATTTGAAAACTGGATATACTTTTGGCTGACTGACGGGCCTGAGGAGGGGTCATGGATCCGATCGTGGAAGTTGTGGCTTTGGTTTTGGGGTTCGGTGCTTGGGTGATGGTGGGGGTCGCTCTGCCGAACCGTTACTGGAGGACGTCCACCGTCGACGGGAACGTTATCACCACCTCCACCATCTATGAAAACCTGTGGATGTCCTGTGCGACGGATTCAACTGGGGTTCATAACTGCAGAGAGTTCCCATCGCTGCTCGCGTTGAGTGGTATGTTGATAGAAAATCGATTTAATTACACTTTTTCTCAAATTTGATCTGCAACATATCATCAATATCACTTTATCTCACAGTATTTATGTTGCTTTGTTTGGAGAAAATGTGACGAGAATCAAAGGTTAAAGGACAATTTGAATTTTCCTTTGTTGTGTTTTCAAAGCTCATTGCAAAACATAATTGCAAGCGATCATCAAATCTTCAAAGTGAGGTCGTATTATCATTAAAACATGAGAATTAAATGTGTCTAATTCTGTCTGTGTCTATTCCTAAACTCTCTCCAGGTTACGTCCAGGCGTCTCGTGCCTTGATGATCACATCAGTAGTGTTTGGCACCTTTGGACTGGTGGCGGCCCTCGTAGGAATACAGTGCTCGAAAGCAGGAGGAGAAAACTATGTTCTCAAAGGGAGGATTGCCGGCACCGCTGGAGTGTTTTTTATACTTCAAGGTAAGAACCACAAATAAAATGTATTTTAAAAATGTCAGGATGTGTACTTTAGAGGAGAGTAAATCAGCAAGGAAACTTCTGACCTCCTACACCATCCCATAAATACTGTAGATACACAAAGTTCTCCAACAGGGTAATAATTCATGGTCATGCTTTATTGCACATTCAAATCAGTCCTTCATAAATTTTCTCCTTGTTTCCTTCAAGACTTTGGACCTGTGTGTAACTCTCTGGCTGGCACGGCTTTCTCAGTAATTAAAAAAAAACGCTTCTTTTTCTGTCCAAAGGTTTGTGTACTCTGGTCTCAGTGTCGTGGTACGCCTTCAATATCACTCAGGATTTCTTCGACCCGTTCTATCCTGGGATAAGGTGAGGTGCTGCTAGCGGTGGTGATGTGAGATAAACGGGCCTAAAATGCACCGTTGGCTGATTTAACCTCTTCTCCGTCTCGCAGGTATGAAATAGGAGAAGGGCTTTACATCGGCTGGTGCTCTTCTGTGCTCGCCATCGCCGGAGGAGTCTGTCTCACCTGCTCCTGCAAACTGGGCTCACAGGAAAAATTGTGAGTTCACTAAAGTGTGTCCACAAGATACAACTGTGAATGAAACACTGTGGTGTTAAAAAAGAAGCCACAAATCATATTCTACAGACAAGAACCTGCTCGTTTGCAGCAAAAAATATACGTCACTGTGGGTGCAAAAGAAATGTAAAAATTCTAACATTGTGACTCAATATCTGTCAAATTAATCACAATTAGATTTTTTGTTTTTTTAAATTTTTGCTTGTCGTTCAGCCCTACAATCTGCACTTACAATCTGACTTAGGCGTTTTCCAGGTTGATTAATTTCAACAATCAATTCGTTACATTTATTTCCTGCGTGTGATCTGCTTCAACCGTTTCAAATTTAACACAATGTAACAGCAGATTCTAAAGCTGAACAATATGCAAAATGTGTTTGTCTATGTAAATATGTGCATATAGGCAATAAACAGAATAGAAAAATAGATAAAATTGTTTATACGGTGCAAAAATACAAGAATTAATAATGAAATTGTAACCAAATTAACTACTAAAGTTATATGATGAGGCAGAATATGCCTTAAAAGGGTGTGTAATGGATTGTAATTGATCCCTTTAAAGCAGGCTGTGTACAACAGTGAACATGACCAGTGGTGGGTGTGAAAGGCCTGACTACAGCAGCTGAAGCCACTGTGTAGCAGGATTTTAAACATTTTAGAGTTTGGCGCCCCCTAGTGGTTGGAAAAAGAGGCACTGCTGTAAATTGGAGATAAATGGTTTGCAAAGGAGGGCTGCAAGGTGGCGCAGTTGGTAGCACTGTTCCCTCGCAGCAAGAAGGTTGCCGGTTTGCGTCCCGGTGGGGGCACCGGAATCTTTCTACGTGGAGTTTGCATGTTCTCCCCGTGCAGTGTGGGTTCTCTCCGGGTTCTCTGGCTTCCTCCCACAAGTCCAAAAACATGCTGAGGTTAATTGATGATTCTAAATTGTCTGTAGGTGTGAATGTGAGTGTGCTTGGTTGTCTGTCTCTAAGTGTGGCCCTGTGATGGACTGGTGATCTGTCCAGGGTGTCCCCTGCCTTCACCCTAAGTCGGCTGGGATAGGCTCCAGCCCCCCTGCGACCCTAGTGAAGATTAAGCAGTGTGTAGATAATGGATGGGTGGTTTGCAAAAGACCAATTAAATGTCTTTGAGGCTGTTGATGTTATTCGTCTTTATTAATGTGTGAGGCTGACATGTTTGTTTGCATCTTGTTTTGCAGCCCTTTGCCCTATCAGACCAGAGGAACCGTCTACTCCGGAGTTGCACCCACCAGAAGCGTGGTAGCCAGTACTTATGGACGAAATGCTTACGTTTGAGCAAGATCTGGAGACTGAACTTTGTGAACTTTTTCATCACCTCAGCTTTATAACACTTTGGGTGACTGTGGAAGCACAAACGGTGCGTCAGATGTTCACAGATGGATGAAACTTAGCACCACTGCACTGTACATAGCCACAATATCAACTATGTAAAATAACAGCATTGAGATGACAGCGTTAATGTTGTAAAATTTGTACAAAGCGACACGACTCATCACTGCACAGACATACAGAAGGCTTTCAATGATTCTATTTATATTTCACTGACACTGTTTGCTCCATTCCATTTACAGTCACTCACCTTAATGATGTTCAATCGTTTAATGACCTGCATGAAAGCAGACACAGACATTTGTTTTGTTTTGTACAGTTTTGTAGGTAGTATCTGTTAGCGAGGGTGGAGGACGGGTTATCTTTGTTTTCATGGTGTTTTGTCCTTTTTTGTTTTTTACGATTGCACACAATGAAGCGTTTTATGCCAAATGTTTATAACTTTGCAACCTGTGGCCAAAAAAAGTTGTGATTGTACTCTTTTTAAAAAAAGAATAAAAGTATTTTTTACAAACAATAGCAAGGCTTATTATGATATTATAGTGACTACAAATCTAAATCACAAATTTATAAGATTTAAATTTGCTACAAACGGAGGATTTTGTCTTTTTATATGCATAAAACAAACACAGACAGGTGACAAATTAAAGGAAAAAGCCAAGCCAGTGAGAAGAGACATGTGAAATGTATAAACATGTTGAGCAGGCCTGGATGATTCTGGTTTTGTATCAAGATGACAAGAGGAAATGATCTAAGTGACTTTGAAAGAGGGTTTATTGTTGGGGCACAGATGGCAGAAAGGCTGCTCAGCTGGCCTCAAGTGGAAACTGAATGAAGTGACATCTGTATTTAGATCTGGTGGAATGACAGTAAATAGGGCCAGGAATTGTGGTTGAAAGCACAAAAGGAATGCAGAGGAGCAGGTGACCGAGAGGATGCACGTTATGATCAGACTGTAAGCAAGATCAGTTACACACAGTTACAAAAAGAGAGAAAATATAGTGCAGTGCATAAACCTTTCATTTCAGAGTTAAATGCACATTGGAGAGTTCAGTAGCGCAGCAGGCACAGGCCCTGGTCTACAGAGATGTGGTTAAAACAACAAACAAACATCTCCATCCTGATGAGAGTTGCCTCATCCACGATGACAGCATTCTCTACCACCAGCAGGAAATATAAAGAGGAAGAACAGTGTTCAGTCACCTTTAATGATTTAGTAGTGATTTAAAGTCTCTT
This sequence comes from Stegastes partitus, assembly GCF_000690725.1. NCBI lineage: Eukaryota > Metazoa > Chordata > Actinopteri > Pomacentridae > Stegastes > Stegastes partitus. The sequence continues at coordinate 104,763 of NW_007578230.1, forward strand.
TTGTTTTTCTATTCAAATAATAGTGGGTTCACCTGGATGAATGGTTAAGAAAAATTTACAAGTATTGTGGTATATTCAGTACATATACAAAGCTAAACAAATAAATACATCTGTGTTTATCCATATTTGCACGAGAGGTCAAATATTTCCAGGATTTATTTTTTTTAATGGTAATTAATTTAAAACACATATAGAACAGATCATTTACAAGGTCCCTACTTAAATAAATAAATGAATGAAAAAAAATACAAATAAAATAAAAAATAAATAAATAAATACATTTTCAGAACTGTAAGTATCACCTAACATACAAGGCAAATAATATAAATAAACACCATTCATACCAATACCAATAATATCTATATTTGCACTAGATATCAAATATTTCCAGGATTTTTCATGTTTATTAATTTAAAAGACATAGAGCAGATTATTAACAAGGTAGCCACTTAAATAAAATAAAATAAAATCAATTAAAATAAAATAAAATAAGCCTTCGCCCTAAATTGGCTGGGATAGACTCCAGCCCTGCGACCCTAATGAGGATTAAGCGGTGTATAGATAATGGATGGATGGAAAATAAAATGAAATAAAATAAAATAAAATAAAATAAAATAAAACAAAATAAAATATACATTTTTTGGAACCGTAAGCACCACGTTACATACAAGGCAAATAACATAAATAAATAAAATTTAAACCAATACCAACAATGCATTTGATGTCAAATATTTCCAGGATTTTTAAAGTTTATTAGTTTAAAACTGTACAGAGCAGATTATTTATAAGGTCCCTACTAAAAAATGAGGTACATTTTTTGTTTTATTTTATTTTTTCATTTCGGATTAACTGTATTCATAGTATTTACATTGTACAACCCGCTGTAAGGAGTTGTCTCTAAATTTCGTGTCCTGTCCAGACGCTTGGTTGCGGCGCTCGGCTCGCAGGGACATTCTGGGAGGCCGTCAGAGTTAAAACAGTCCGTCCAATGAGAGCGGCCCACGTTTCTGGACGAACACGGATGTGCGCCGTGTGGACCAACCACGGAAATGTAGGGCAGCTGGGGAGGAGACTCCACAGCAGGCACAACGGGTTCATTTGCAAAGTACACACACCGTCAGCTGTTTGACTTCTTCACTATCAAGTAACGAGAAGTTGTTTTAACTTTCACTAAAATCCAATTGTCGTCGCTTTCGTCCGGACATCCACGTGCAACTGTTAATTTGTTCGGGTGGGAACCTTTCAGCGACGGGAACTATTTCCACACGGATTACTGTCCTACCGGGACCGTAAATATACTGTCGTAGCTGTTTCTGCGGGGAGAAAACGATGAAGATTTCGTCAGTATTATTACAATTTCAATGAAACAAGCAACCATTTCCAGTCGACGTGGACTCAGAGACGCTAAGTTCGCTGGTTCCGGTGTCAAAGTGTGATTAAATCGGGAAATGGAGTCGTGTCGGCGGACAGGACTCAGCGGGGTTCTGTGCTCCCTGTCTCTGCTCTGTGTCATCCTGGACATCCAGCTGGACGGTAAGACCGACTTTATGCTAAAAAACAAGCCTTTACCGGCTTTCTCACACACAAGGACACACGTTTCTGGGCGTTTCCGGCTTCTTTTGACGGTCTAGCCGCTGAAAGTTTCCCAAACTGTCACGGAGTGTTAGCTTACAGAGGTGACATTACATCCGGCCGCTGTCAGACTCCAAATAAAAAGCACCAGAGCAGTTCTTATTCTGATATGAAAACAATAGCGCGTGTTAAAGTTAATTAAAGCCTTTTAGCATGATGTTAAAAAGCAGTATGTGTTTACACAGAGACGTAGCGAGGACTTAGCTGTCACCAGGAGCCCGCACCTCCTGCCCTAAAATATCACTGTCAGCTAAAAACAAACATAGTGACAGTAGGAGTGGATGATAAGCGTTCAGTCAGGGCTGAACCAAGGAAAGAAAGAAAGAAATCATAACCAGTTAGTTGAGTTGAGCAATTATTTAAGAAAGACAAGTCAAAACTCTCTGTTTCCTGCTTCTTAGATTTGAATATTTTCTGGTTTCTTTTAGAGATCAGGTTCTTTTCGGTCTTTTTCGGGCTAATCAAGTAGAACTGATCTACATCTACAGCTAGAATGAAAATCTTAATGTCAAAATTTTTAATAAAACCAACGCCAACAATAAACTTGTGTTTTTTTTGTTTGTTTTAATGCCTTTATTTATGTGTTTTATGCATGATTTATTTAAATAAAACTTATCAACAATTGCCTGTTATTGCTCGAGACTAGAAAGTAGCGACTACAGACAGAAGAACCTGCATCAGCGCCACAGTGGGATATTACTCAGTAAAATGACTTTATTTTATTGGGAATCAGTTCAAAAATAACAATGTCAAGATTCAGAAAAATGCTGAGTGTTGGATCTGATAATCAGCCTGGCCAATACCCACTTGATCGACGACTTCTATTCATTTATAGGAGCAAACTGAATAACTTTGGGTTGTAGACAAACCAAGACGTTTGAGGACCTCATCTTGGTCTTATATAAACCAAACAACAAATTAAAAGACTTTACAGAACCTCTCTTCCTGTCATCAGGAAGCCACACCACCTACATTAGCTGTGTAAAGAAAACCAGTCTAACCACAAACAAACATCAGAATCAGCTGCTACGATTAGAGAAAGTACTATAATAATATTAGGAGTGGATCTTTAAATTTGGGTCGAAAGAGGCCAGAAAAAAAGAAATACTCATCACATTAAAGCTGCAAAGTTAGATCGATCGATTAGTTGCTCTCTGTCAAGCAAATCTGCAACTACTTATAATCGATTGATCAGTTTGAGTCGTTTTTAAAAAAGGAAAAATTCTCTGATTCCAACTTTTTAAATGTAAATATTTTCTGGGATCTTTACTCCTCTATGACAGTAAACTGAATATCTTTGGGGTTTTTTTGACAAAACAAGGCATTTGAAGGCTTCACCTTGGCCTTTGAGAAACACAATTTTTGGGCATTTTTTAGAGCCAACATCAAATCGATTCGTTAAGAAAGTATTTGACAATGAAAATAGTTTTTAGTTGCAGCTCCAGCCTGAGAGAACATCGTCAAATTTGTTGTTTTAAATTATAATGACAATAAATCAAAGAAAAGTCTGGGGTTAGAAGACTAAACAGTTCAGCTCCAGATTAAACCTCTTATAACAGAGTATGTCATTTTATACAGCAATATTTATCTTTAGTTATTTTGGACATCTTATGGAAAATAGGTTGAGAAACTCATAAAAATATTTGCTCATCAAGCAAATAAAATATCAAATCAAACTGTTTTATCACACTGATACTCAGATTGTATAAAAAATCAGTATTGGTTCAAGTAGTCATTGTTACTCATCTGCTATGTTTCCAATAATGGCTTGGCATCAGATTGATTTGTGTTTTGTGGTAAATGATGGCTTTGTAGGTGCAGCTCATGCTTTGTAATTTAAATATTGCCAGACTGTGGTGTGAAAAAAAGTGTAAATCTTAAAAAAAAAAGCCTGTAAGACCTAATAAATTTAGCTACATCATGGTCTGCTGCTCTAGTTTTGTAGCCTAACCTTTGTCAGCAGTGTATTTCCAGCGAGGCTCAAGCACAGATTTGTGTTACAGGTGTCTTAGGGGCAACTCATGTTGAGATTGAGCACCACTTGGAGATGGGCCGCAAACTTCTGGCAGCCGGTCAGCTGGCTGAGGCCTTGTCCCACTACCACTCTGCTGTGGGTAAGGTTACACACACTGACATGCAGACACACTCACTGACACACATTTATGTTCTCGCCACTGGCTGACATTTTCAGACTGTGCCTGTGCTCTGATAATGCTTGTTTTCTCTCATATTCACTGCAAAATTCTGCTTTTACAGACATGTTTTGTACGAATGTTATTAGTTTAGAAGTTTATGTTTGACACATTGATGAAATAGAAATTTTGTCTGGTTGACATTTTCCAGAGGGAGACTCTAAGAATTATCTTACCTACTACAAGCGAGCTGCCGTGTTTCTGGCAATGGGAAAATCTAAATCTGCTCTGCCAGATCTGACCAGAGCCATCCAACTCAAGCCTGACTTCTTGGCTGTAAGTTCATCTGCTCATCTCAGCCCAAAAGATCTGACAGTCTTGACAGTATTCTGTCTCTTTTTTTCCCTCCTACACCTTCTACTATCATCCCATTTCTTCATCTCCTTAAATTTTCAGGCCCGGTTGCAGAGAGGGAATATTCTGCTCAAGCAGGGCAACACACAGGAGGCCAGGGAGGACTTTGAAGCAGTGGTAGGTTTACTGACACGCTACGTTTGCAGTCCTAAATCACTATTCCCTGCCAGAATAATATAAGTGATTAAAGGATAAATCGACACGCTGTTTCAGCTCCAGCGCTCTCCAGAACACGAAGAAGCTCACGACCAGCTGATGAAGGCGAACGAGCTGGAGGAGCTGCAGGAGGAGGCCCATGCTGCGTACCACCAAGGGGACTACAGCACTACCATCACTGTGTTGGAGAGAGTTATAGAGGTGGGTGTCATGTTTGCAGTCCGTCCACCCAGCCATCCATTTTTTACCACTTATCCAGAGTCTTGGTGGCAGCAGGCTAAGCAGGGCATTCCAGATTCCTCCCTTCAGTAATGTTGTACTTCTCCTTCTGAATCCAAGGAGGCATCCTAATCAGATGCTGAGGGAACTCCTTTCAACATAAAGCAGCAGCTCCTCACCCTGTGTTAAAGGTGAAGCCCAGAAGTCCTATGGAGGAAATTTAGCTCCACAATCTCATTCTTTTGGCCATTACCCAGCGCTCATGACCATTAGTGAGGGCTGGAATGTAGACTGACTGGTAAACTGAGAGCTTTGCCTTCTGGCTCGGTTTCCTCTTCACCACAATGGTCCAGCAAAACGGCAACATTACTGCAGACACTGAGAATCTATTTGTCCATCTCTTGCTTCATTCTCCCATCGACAACATCTCGAGATCTTTAAACTCCTTCGCTTGATACAGCAACTCACTCCAAACACAGAGGTAGCAATCCACTGATTTCCAGCAGAGAATCATGGCCCCAGACTTGGAAGTACTGGCTTAGCATGGCAGCTACAAACATGTGGGATTTGGAGAAAAGCAAATGTCTGCAGTGCTGGATCGGAAATGGCCTTTTATATGTTAGAATGAATCAGAATGTGATTGTTTTCTCTGAAGTGTCTATACTTTTTATATGGTAACATGTTGTGTTGATAGAAAATCGTCTAAAGTTTTGATTAAAGTGTGACTTCACAGTTCAGTAGAAGGCAACATTATTGTCTTTGCTGTCCGTTTTTAAAAACTGCTGTCCCTCCTCAGATCTCTCCCTGGGATCCCGAGTCGCGCGAGCTCCGTGCAGAATGCTACATCCGAATGGGGGATCCGCAGAAAGCCATCCAGGATCTGACGCCAACGACGAGGCTACGCAATGACAACCGCGCTGCCTTTCTGAAGCTCAGCATGCTGCACTACAGCCTCGGGGAACACCACGAGTCACTCAAGTGAGCGTTGTTACTTGAATACTAACGTGACTTGCTCGGCAGAGCCATGCAAATGATGGCAATCTCCTACCTGAGAGCTGCGTTCGTCCGCTTTGCTGTTTTCTTTCTTTAATCCGTCTGTCTCACTTTTTCTGTGCAGTCACATCAGGGAGTGTCTGAAACTCGATCAGGACGACAAAGAGTGTTTCAGCCACTACAAGCAGGTGAAAAAGCTCAGCAAGCAGCTGGACATGGCAGAAGAGCTGATTCAGGAGGAGAGGTCAGTGCATCTGTTGGATTAGTGCGCTTCCCTCCCCTCAGTATGGAAACCAGTGCTTTAACATAAGCATTAAAGTTAGAATCTTTGTTAGTGGTTTAAGTGATAAGTGAAGGAACATACTGTGTGAGAGTATATATTTAAATCCTATGCAACACCTGACACTAGAACACTTGAAAATTCATTTGATGACCTAATTGAATTGTTCTCTACCATCAGATACCAAGATGCCATTGAAAAGTATGAATCAGTGATGAAGACGGAACCTAATGTGCCATATTATACCAACCTGGCAAACGAGAGGATCTGTTTCTGTTTTGTTAAGGTGAGAGACAGAACCAGAACATGTGTCTACATCGTTAATGTTCTAGACAAGTGCTGATCAGTTTCAAAATTGTACATAAATTGTTATTCATTCACAGACTTTTGAAGTGCAATTGCTCACTTAGTGCAGTCTTAATTTTTCTCCTTAATTATCTTCTTGCCAATTTCAGGTTAGGTTGGCTAATGAAGCAATAGACGTGTGTTCAGAAGCTCACCAGAGAGATCCCCGCAACGCCAACGTCCTCCGAGACCGAGCAGAGGCCTACATCCTGAACCAGGATTATGAGAAAGGTAACATGCCTCACTGCTCTCAATGAAAAGTAACTGGATTATACTTATATTTACCTTGTTACAGTCATTGGCACTGTTTGTAAGAAACTGGTTTAACTGGAAGTAAAGCATACATTATGTATGATTTAAAATTTAAAGAAAACATTAACAAACACACAATTTGTTGAGTGAAACCAAAATAAAAGCACACAGGGCATGTTTCCTGAAGCACAAATACAGTGTGCATTTTATCAGGTGTTTTTATGGTTTAACACACTGAAAATACTGAAACAAATATAAATGAATTGCTTGTAATATTTATTATTGCCAACCTTTTCAAAATAAAACCCTAAGAAAAATATTAAATTCCGAATACAGCTGCATATATGATTCAAATACAACAAGGCTGCCCAGTTGCTCCCATCTTTAGAGTTGAATATTTGGGATTTTTATTGTCTTATGAATAGAAATTTTAACTAAAAAAGTAAAATAAACAATCAGAACAAATGTGTGGTGGAAGGACAAGCATTTATTTTGTGATTTTTCTTGAAAGTCTCTTCATATTTCTTTTCCCACAGCTGTGGAGGACTACCAGGAGGCGAGAGAGTTTGATGGCGACAGCAACGAGATCAGAGAAGGACTTGAACGAGCACAGAAGCTGCTCAAAATCTCTCGTAAGAGGGACTACTATAAGATCCTCGGTGTCAGCAGGTAATCAGTCCTACCAGTTTATTGACTGTCTGTGTTTGCTTCATCTTGACTGACATCTAATTCAAATCCTAGCACTTTTCTAAGCACCCACTAACTCTAATGGACTTGGTTTTCCATAGGAACGCCAATAAGCAGGAGATCATCAAGGCGTACAGAAAGCTGGCACAGCAGTGGCACCCCGATAACTTCCAGTCCGAGTCCGAAAAGAAAGAAGCGGAAAAGAAGTTTATCGACATCGCATCAGCTAAAGAGGTCCTCACCGACCCAGGTCAGGAGCTGAGATTGTTATTGGCACAACTGATATTGTGATTTTGGGACGGTTAGTCAGAGTAACTTTGAAGAAATGAGCAAAATCTGCAAAGTAAAGACGTGGAGCCTGTTCCCTGATCACTCTGGAAAAAAGGATTTGCACTATTCTAACTATAATGTCATATTTTAGCACCACTAATAGCTAATTTAGACTTAGACTAAGAGTTAGACTGACTTTATTAATCCCAGAGGGAAATTCAGTTGTTACAGCAGCAATATTCAACAAAGGGGGTAAACAAAGCAAAAAGACAACACAGAATATTAGGGTAGGGTATAAAATAAAAGGTAAAATAAAATAAGATAAAAATATAGAAAATATAATCTAGAAGAAAGTCAACAAAAGTTACAAGAATATATTGTAAAGGATACTTTGAAAGAATAGAAACACATTAGTGGAAATTGGCTCGTTCTCATTTGCTAATAAAAAAAAAATAAAATCAATTAGCGTTTTCCTTTTATGTCTGACAATTTGATGAGCAAAGAAGGTCTATTTTCTATCTTCTGGATAAAAAAACATAATTTTTTTGATCTTTTCCTTTTTTGATTATTTTGCATCGGTGATTTTCCAAGGTGCTTGCTAAAAAAACAAACAAACAAACTACAAATTAAAGCAGAAATACCCCTGTTTAGTATAAAGTTGCAAAAAGAAAAAGATTGTTGCACCTTTAAATCTCACCAGTCCATGCATTATATCTTAATTTGAAGACAAAGTGGACCATGGAAATGACTAGCAGGCTATAGCTTGATATTCAACGGGCAAATGTGAGAGTTGCATTGTTCCTCTGCTCTCAGGTTGTATCACATCTGTTTGACAGAATCCAAAATGTGCCTCATGCTAACCAATGATTTAGCTTCCACTGTCTTAAGTTTGTCCACGTCATCCTTCTCGTTGTTTTGCCAGAAATGAGACAGAAGTTTGATGCAGGCGAGGATCCGCTGGACCCAGAAAACCAGCAGGGTGGCGGTGGAGGACAACAGGGCTGGCCTTTCCACTTCAACCCCTTCGAGTCCGGTGGCAGCTTCCACTTCAAGTTCCAGTACAACTAAACCGCAGGACTTTACAAACACATGGGGGTTAGTGCCATTTTTGGATGGATGGGACTTTGGGGGAAGACCTGTGTTGGATTTATGGCGACGTCTTCCTCAGAACTTGCGCTTCAGCTTGGACGCAGTTTTGTCGTTTACTCGAACTTTTGATTTTTAAAAAATCTGGACTTAACACAGGAACTAAGGACTGAACTGTTGCTACTGGTGAATTACGTTGTTGAAGAAAATGAAGTCTTGTTTGAACCCATCAGCTCCACAAGAAGTGGAGAGGTGCTGGTGGAAATCTGTCGATGTGGGACATTTGGGGTGTCTGTTCTTATTGCTTCTTTCTTTCTTTGTGCCATTCTTTGAACCTTCGCTGAGTTTTTTTTTTTTAATGCAGTAACTTTCGCTTGGACATTACATAAGAAGAATGTCGGTATGTTGGTGTTTTGCTTGCAGTATTCTTAAAAGGTTTACTGATCTCAGTCTGCATTTTTCACCGTATTGAAGCGTCTCTACACTAGAGAACCAAGATTTTTATACTGAATGACATGAAGAGATCTGTGTTGTTGAGCTCATATATCAATGGTGACTTAAGCACTATTACATGAAACTTGTGGGTGTAAAAGTTTAGAAATCCTATGGATCTTAAATCGTTGTAGGTGCTCTGTGATTGATTTTGATGTCGCGTTAAATTAGCAGTTGTTTCTAATTGGAATAATGTGTGAATTCTGCTTAAAACACACAAAATAACAGGAAAAAAAGTTCAGAATTTCCTGAACAAACGTGTAGCAATTGCTGACTGAATCAAGAGTTTTAGTATTTTTCTTTTCAATGCACATTTTTTGAAAACTTGCACTTTTAACCTTTGTTTGAAAAACCACTCCGCAGCTTCTCCACTCCTGAAATGTTACTGCAGGCTTTTTAAAAGCCTTTCAGAGGCTCTTTACAAACCAAGTGCGTCTTCAATGGCTATCTGAGAGCCTCATTTATAAATAGGCCTCGCAGAAAAGTGCACGTGTCAAATGTTAGACTGAGCTGGAGCTTGAATTCCTGAAGTAAACTGTATGTACTTCAAAAACAGAATATTTGGATAATATTTATCCAGCGAGTCGCACTGAGACACAAGTCAAAAACTAAACGATTACATTTGGAAATGAGGCTCTGATTTTACAGCCATGGAGGACACACAGCAGCACAAGAACAAAGAGGATATTACTTTGAAGACATGTTTTCCTTTTTTTTTTTTTTTTTTTTAGCACAAATTAAGTTATTTTGCCATTAATAGCTTAAGGACACAGTGACTGTAAACTGCTTTTACTTCTCTATTGTGTGAACCAAAATGTGACAGGCTCTTTGTATTTATATCCGAGTGGGACGGTTTTGTTTCCGGGTTTCTTTTTAGGGTGTCTATTGTTAGTGGCATCAATTTTTCTGTTGCCAAACTCAATCAGCTGACATGCTCAAGTGTATTAAAAAAATATTGAATTGACCCAGTTTGTGCTGATTTCTACATTTTCTGTAAAGGCAAGAACAGCAACACAAAGCCTGAAATACAGCGATTTATTTTAAAACACACTGTAACAAAGATGTTCACTGTTGACACAACTTCCACACACATCCACACTGCTGCTGTTTGTCCACACCTTGTCATACACACATGGCACACTCGCTGCGTTGTACAGCTGTCACTGCAAATGGACTCGTCCTTCAGTCATGGAGGGAATGGCTAAATCCAGAATACTGACACAGAAGTTCTGTATCTCTTGAAGGCTGAGCGACTGATTCAAATCCTCCATCGAAGATGTCCGTTCTTCTTTGGGCTCGGCCTCAGCCTGACATCCGGCTCGATGGGAGTCAGTCACATGAATGCTGAATGCTGTCCAAGCAGACGTCAGTGGTTCGCTCCAAATCCTTGTGTGTCTTCTAGACTGTCTGCCTCCACCTCGATGGACACCACGTGGTGACCGGGGATCATGGCCAGGCCGAGGACTCTGGGTTCGCCCTGGGAGAATGTGTCTAAAGACAAAAGGAGAAGAGAAGGACAATTTTCAGGTGAGCATGAGGTGTTTGTTGCTCAAATGTAAGTCTCATTAACAGGAACATTCTGCTGGTAATTCCTCACAGTGATGGTACATGGCTGTCATGGGCTCCAGACTTAATTTATACATTGGTTGACCTCAAAATGTTCAATGTATTTAGGTGCTGATTAACACATTCTAAGCATTATTTTTATTTGTCAGTTCCCATAAAAACAGGCAGTCTCTTAACAATTTATATAAATGATTGTAAATGTAAATAAAAGGTGCAGATACATATTTTCTACAGTTAAGGATGATATGGACCCTAAAGTTAGACAAAGGTTGGTCTTCTTTGGCTATGTTGTAAGTTGTGTTTAATTTTCTTAGAATTTCTGACTCTTCACTGCTCTATTTTGTTCCTGCTCAAAGCTTCTCTGCTGGCCACACTTGTCACAGCAGACGACCAGTTTCTTGGAGATATTGCACTTTTTTAATGTTTCAATTTGGAACATCAGTGCTTTCAAGCTGCTATCTTTGCAATAAGGGCATAATGTAGGCTGTTTTAGTATCCCAGTGTTTCAAACAGGCTGAGAATTTTCTAATGTAGGTTGTTTGCTAAAGTTAAATTGTACATATTGCCAAAATGAAGACCCTACAATTTACCAATGCTACCTCATGTACATCTGTATACGTTACAAGGCAGAGAAGTGTCTAGTTCCCGCAATACAGACAGGTGTGTGACCAAAAATAACAAAAGAAGGCATTCCTATGTCAGTTTTACTGAAGTTGAAAGCAGCTAATTTAATCTACCTGGCAAAGCTGGCAGAGGACACACAGACAGACCTGCTAAATGTGAGACACACTGGTGACGAGTGACAATGTTTAGTTGGATATTTGGTCACATGTATGACCGATGTTGCTTGCTGGAGTCCTGGTGAGTGCAGTCTTAGAATCAGAAATATTCCTCTGGCAAAACTATTAACTGTTTAGAAGTTTTATTAATTTGTATTTCAAAGTAATCCCTTTCTCTAGCCCACAACTACTATTTGTCTTCTAGGAAATACGGAAATGGAAATCCAAGAATGAAATAATTTAGAGGAGGTGAGGGGAAAAATAAAAAGTGAGGAAAATGGATGAATAAAAGAACTGCTGGGTCAGCCGTTTGCTGAAATAATCATGTGAGTCTGTTTCCACCACAACAAACTCATTAATGTCAGTCTAGTTGTCTCTCATAGCAGCTTTGGGATGAAATGATGAATAAATGACTTTTCTTCAGGCTTTGGTCCGTTACTCAGACTAAACAAGGAGATGTAAATACTGCTCTCGTGAATTAAAATTGACAATTTTAGGCTTTTTTTTTTTTTTAGCAAACAATTATTATAGAAACTAATCACCAGACTGACAGAATAAAATAGAATATAATCCATTTTATCTACTAAAATATGAAAACAATAACTGTAGCCCCAAATAACTGTCGCTCTATGCATTTCTTTAATTATCTATTTTAGATCTATTTTTGAAATAGCAAGACATTGTACCCATCACTCAGTACATCTTTATTTTTTTCAGGATGAACTTTTCTCTGTGTATATAAGACGAACAGTGTTTTATTTGTCTGCCATACCTGTTGTTTTTCATAAGTATCTATCATTTTCCAGTCTTCTCTTACCTGTGGATTTGAGGAATTCCTGAGCTGATCCGAGGATGACGTTACAGTCCCGGTCTGTGCAGAGGAAAAGCCCCACCAGAGTCCGGCCGTCTGTCATGCGGATCCTCATGTTCTTGTTCAGGAGTCCCTCCAGTTTCTGCCTTGCCTGAGATGAAGAGGACACTTCAGACTGCTCCTGGGTGAGGACACAAAGGAAACTGATCAAAATGATGTTGAACTCAGTCTCTGTTTAATTCATTTGAGTTCATCCATCAGAAACATACACTGTATTTATTCATTATGTAAAACTACAGATACAGTTGTTGCTTTAAGTTACTTTTAGAAGTTGCTTATAGTATCACAAGCAATACTTTGTGTATTTTTCTCCTGTTAAGACCCAGTGAGCAATATAAAAACAACACTATAAGATCATATAAAGACACAAATTGATCACACATTATATTGTAGGATCTTAACTTCATATATATTTTTTAGTAAAGCAAATCTGTATTTAATATAACATTGTCAGGTCTTAATCATTATGTGAAGTCTTTACCTAAATATTTGAATTTGTTAGCTTGGTAATCTTGTATGTCTACTGGAAAACATTTTGCTTGATGGATGTTGATTTGTGCTTTGTTTTGTCTGTCAAAGCACCCTGTAAACCCTTGTCTTTTAAAAGTGCTATACAAACAAAGGTATTAGTATTATTATTGCTATTTTCAGGGTTTGTTGTCGAGCTAGCGTCAAGTAAATGTGCTTCACTCTTACCTGCGGTTAGGCGATTAAAATAGAGCATATATATTTAGACTCTGGGGTTGAGTAGCTTGCATTTTGATGAAAATATTACCTGATAAATGCAGAATAACTTTACACAGTCTATACAGGTGACAGATCAAGCTAGTGTGTTAGCCGCCGGCTAGCGTGTAGCTACAACTGAAGCCTTGACAGTATTGAAATGTGTTTAAAGTAACGCCTTTAAACTCTCTTTAACGACACGTAAAACAACACGAACGACTGAGGTTAAACACTAAAAAGCAGAAGTGAGAAACACATACATGAGTCGAAGGACCATTTTCCTCAATCATTGTTGCCATAACCTCCTCTTCTTCTCCTACATTTGCTTACGGAGCGATTTCACCGACGGACCTGCTAAACCGGATGCAGCCAGTTTTTTTCCCTTTAAAGTGAACGAGCAGCAGGATGCTGATAGACTGATAGAGTCATAAAACATTCAGGTTTAGCGTTAAAATTCAAACTAGGTTAACCATTATGACGGTAGATATTACATACATTTCAACGAAGAGACAAGAAACAACTGGAAGCAACTATTAAATGTAAGAATTTATTGCTAAAGTTGATAAAACTGTTCTCACCTGACCTTTAGCATCTTTTCAGCAATGTTTAGCCTCCAAAACTGTCACTCAGATACCTACATTTATCTATATTATGTTTTTAGTATTAAATTATAATATCAGTTTAGTCTGGATAAGTTAGAATATGATGTTTTAAAGAAAATTTTGCTAAACGGTATAATTCAGAAAATTGGTATTGAAGTTACCTTCATTTATTGATAACCTTCTGACTCAGTTGCTTTAAATACGTTTTTCTTTTCATTTCTTTGATGAAACAGTTTAGGTGTTTATCTAGCAGTGTCATGTGCTATACAAGCTTTATTCCTCCTTTGAAAAGTTATGTATGTAGTCTGACTTTAATATAATTTACTGCTCACACAGAACATTAACTCAAACAATACAGTGGAAAGACAACTAAAGTTACTATTGTGATATGTGTCATTTCTCACTGACTTTATCAACTATTGTGTGTGCATATATCTAATTTTTATCTATATATAGATTTCGATTTATTAGCCAAAAATATAAATGCATTGTGTAATATTTTAATTCAATTCTCTGCTTTCTTTTTTTTTTAACAGGGAAAAAAGTAATCGATGTTTGAACACACTGCATCCATGCAACAGAATGGAGTCATGAAGCAACCGAGTACCCACTATTATTAAATATTAATGGAAAGATGGAGAGTGGCATCCTGCACCAGAGGTCAGAGGTCGGTAAGGACTCACATCTGCAACACACTGAGTTTGTCGGTGCTGGTTTGTGTGGTGTTGTCACACTCTTCCTGAAGGACTTTGTGAAGTTGTCGGATACGTCCATCCAGATGGACAGGATGGGATACGTGACATTGCTGGTTTCATCAATCTGTTAAAAGGACGGCACTCTGTCATCCAAACATAGGTCATGTTTCTGCTTATGTTTCTCATGGCGTTATTTAGACGTACGCACTAGTGATGGAGAGAGCAACAGTACGTGATACTTGTCATACACATGACATTGGACAGTAAACCACGTGGTCTTATGAATGATTAAACAAACTAACAGCAAGCTTATCAAGCTTCCAATTTAGAAATGGCCTCGTTTACCTAGAATTTCATAAACACCGGAAATTCTGTTTATGTGTGAAGACAATCTAGCTCCTAGTTCACCAACAGTAAATCAAATATATCCCCACAGCTGTGATGGAGCTCAGATTTCATCGCAGCAAAGTTTGATTATTATCAACATTTCAGTTTGTAATTGATGTGAAATTGTAGAGCGACCTACTGAAATTGCCATGACAACATTTACAGAAGAGAGAGCAGGGTGTCCAGTCAGACATGATGCCAGCACAACTGTCGTCTGGTTAACAGAGAGGCGTGCTTGCCTGAAAGGGGCGTCACATAACTAATTTGGGTTTGTGCACAATTTGCCAAATCCAGCCCCTTTCTAACCATACCAACAGAAATTAATTGTTTTACTTTTTCTGTAAATCAGAATAGAAGATGATTTGCATGCTGCATTTATGCTTCAATTCAGTGGATACCCTTATTATTTGGTACCTAATTCAAAGGAAAATTGACAAAATATAAGTAAATTACACAGACTAGAAATTTGCGGGCGACATTCCTTGAAAAGAAACTAAAAGAAATTATGAGACAGGTTCAGACATGATATGATAAGACAAGATTAATTCTGAATACATCTTAATCTCACAGGACGTATCATTTAAAGTAACTTACCAACATGTAACTATAATGTAGACTGATGTCTGTTTTCTATACAATAAAGTACAGATAGTTTAACTCCTATATGTGCAGCCTTAACCCTGATATATGAGAATTCACATAATGTGTCCACTGAGTGAGCAGAAATGACACCTATCATTGGCTTGGCCTGAAATTTACTAAGCATTAATATATCCAAGCTATCAATCAATCATATATATATACTTTTTTTTTAGCTAAACTCTTGTTGTTTTATCAGATCCAGTCCCTGCCAGGCTCCATAACCCACTAACTGGGCCCTGAAGGAGGGATAAATAGTATGAAGTGGGACTACATACCTTGAAACCACAGTGTGCATAGCTAAAGGTGAGTAGCATATCCTGGATTGCTCCTATTTTGGACTTTTTTCCTTCCTTGATTCCTTTTCACTGAGCATGCAAAAGAATGCGAGTTGGCCTTTTTGTCACAGTTAAATGTTTGCATTTAGTGTCCAGTTCAACCTTGAATCAGTCAAATTATTCTCTACAGGAAAGAGGAAGTTTGAGGAAAATTATGTTATGATGTTAATCATCTCATGGCCCCCCCAGAATTAGGCCCTCACATCTTTTTGACTCTCAGTGTACTACTAGTGCTGGTTGTTTGATATCTTGCATCAGCTGTGACCTTAAAATTTGTGTTCAGGTTGATTTCTGTTGGAAAATCAACTGTATTTGTGAAGTTTGCTACACAGTCAGCAGAGATGACTGGGCACACCATATTCTACATTTTGTAATTTACATCTATTGTGATTATTATGTATTATAATTCTATATAGTTACACAATTATGGACAAACCTATAGAAAGACAACTCTACCGTCTTTCTTTTCGTGTCTCATAGTGTCTTTAATGATTTGTCTTCAAACCTTTTATAACATTGCACAGTATAAATCATGTTTTTCTCTCCAGAGTTATTTGATAAATTCACCTGAGAACACCTGCCTGACCCCAGGGCCTTTTCTGTATTTGTTAGGAGGCATTAAAGAGCTGCTTACAAATATTCCCTGTACAAGGACAGGCTTTACAGGCAATGAGAAAGTTTTGAAGAGGCTTCTCTGTAGAGATGAGGGCTAAGACCTTTCGAGAAAAAGAGTAAAAGATTCTAAAGCAAATTAAACACTGACATTGCTGCTTTAGAAGCTGGTGAAGTCTCAAAGGGCAGAAGGCCCATAATTGGAACCCATTAACTGGCTCAAGTCAGACTATATACAAAAAGAATATGTCATACTTTCACCTAAAACACTTTGTTTGGAAGTTTCACTGTTAGGGAACATGCTGACCCAGAACTCAAGCAATAAGAACCTCTTCTAATTTAATCCCACACCATCTTCCTCTCTACTGGCCCCTGCTGCATGGCTGTTATTTAAGCATTATCTCCTCCCTGGGTCGCTTCAGTTCAGACAGCTCAGCTCTGAATGGAGCACAGGAGCCGGTGTCTTCCTCTGTGTGTCACACTGCATAAAATCTGGGTTAGCTAGAGCGCAGCACCCAGGGGAGGCGCTTTCTCTCTCATCCTCGACATGCCTCCCTGCCAAACGGACACAGGGGGTGTTGGAGAGGGGGGTAGTCACAGCACAGTAGTGCAGTGTGTCAGGGCCTGCGGCATATGAGAGTCCTGGCTAGTTTCACCCCCCTCCCCTTTTTTTTTTTTTGCAGTGGCACAGTGAGACACATGCATAGTCATGGCTGCAAATACCTCACACGTGCACATGGATGCTGGGGGTGAGGGTATATACGCTGCACACACTGCGTCCGCCTCGCCAGCCTCTCAATCTGGCAACAGCAGACACCTCAGTGGCCAGAGGCTTAGCGGGGGGGGCTCCAGTCGCACACTCAGATGCTCCCTCCCTGCACAGACACACACATCCCTCCTCTGTGTGTGTCTTGCATTGCGCCGCGTCTCTCTTGGCAGATGTGGCCGTTGGATGAGGCACTAACAAATTCCTCTCTTCTCGTTTGTGGGCGCGGGCGGGCAAAGCCGAGCTGGAGCGGCTCAGGCACCTGTTGCAGCGGGGAGTGGAGTGTGCACAGCAGATGAGGCATAACCGAAATGCTTGTTTACATGATATCCAGTTATTGGTGTGGGAGCCCACAGCTGACGGAGTTACACATATTGTACAGACAGAGTTCAAGGAGGCTAAAAAACGAAACAAGAAAAAAACGATGTGTTACACAAGGATACAGAGGCCGGGCAGGCCGGGCTGTCGGCCACGTGCTCACAATGTCAAAAGTTCAGTCCAGGCACGCTGCTTGTGAACACGATCCTATAAAAAGTGATGACACGAATTTATGGCACATTTCTTTTATATGACTACAAGTCTGTCGGGACAGCAATTAATTGACACATTGAAAGGCTAAATTATTATTGTTAGTTTTAAAAGAGCAATAGCATTTGAGCTGCATGAATATCTTACAGCATGAGACAATATCTTCTGGAAGTTAGTTCAATAATAATAATAATAATAATAAAAATAAAGGTCAGGCTTGTTGTTAAATGACCAGCTGATTGATGCCGTGACCGTTATGCCATATTCATACGTGACTATTGTGTGTTTATCAAGTAAGACTTTAAGCTGCAGTGGATTAAAAATGTTTAATTTTCCTCCACATATAAGCAATTCTGAGTAAATCCCTAATATTTAGCAGCTTTAAAATGAGGCCCATATAACCCCTCTTACTTTGCATATTTTTATATACTAGAATTCAAACTTTGCGACAATTGGTCATCCTGCCGTTGTACATTCACAATAACTCCATCCACACCTTTAAACACAATAGAGGTGTTAAGATCAGAGAGCAGTCGTTTGTAGCCTCATTAATGATGACTCAGTTCGATCCAAGTGCCCCAATAAGTCATGACAGGGTGACACTATCAAATCCCTGCAGCCATGAGACATTTCATTATTTACACTTGTGATTTCTCCACTGTGAAACGTCAAAATGTTTACAAGGCCTGCTGACCTTGACGTGTGCTTGACCCCTGACGTCTCCTCAGACATCAGCGAACAAAAGAAATACCTTAACACAAGGTCCACTTTGTGCCTATTTTTTTTTCTTATTAGCTTCATTTCACAATCTTCTGTTTCAATCTGAAGGTCATTAGCTGCTATTTAAAGCTAGTAAGAGAACCTTTTGTTGGGATTTTTTTTTTAGTCCAACTTCTCTTGGCAAGGTCAAGATTGAGCTTTTGTGCTCAAGTTAATAGAATATTCAAGAGCTTTTTGCCTCCTGTGACCAAAAGTGCTGCAGAGGGATTCGCTTATTAATATTCATCCTCTTCTTCGAACCAAAAAGAGGACTAAAATTAGACTAAACTAATATTTTGTTTGTTGGGAGATAAAAATAGTGTGCAGCTGTGGTGTTGATGCCAGAAAATGCACACACGTTTAGAATTGCGAGTGCTTTTTAAATAATGATTCACATTAGCCAAAGTAACTCAGAATGCAGCTGCAGACTTTTCACTCAGCCCGTATTTGGCCTGGTGAGTGTTCAAGGGTGAGAGGTTAATGCTGCCTCGAGGAAACATAATCAGTCATTATGATGCTATTTTCCTCAGCCAGCTGCTTTTATCAGTCTTATTCTTTTTTTAATAAAGTCAATAAGTCTAATAAAATGTGTTGAATGGGAATGATTAAACAGCATTTATTTCAAACATATAGCACGCCTTGTGTATAAAATGTTCATCAGGATCCAGATGTTTCGCTGCATTTTTTTCCCCCCCTTAAGTGGAGCCACAGTTTCTCCTCTCTGACCCCGATTTCGTTGTGAGGTTTGAATGTGAAGAAAAAAAAGAAAGAAAGAAAAAAAAAAGAGCAAATCAAAATTCCTTTTGTCAAAACAAAAGTGCCCCCGAGCAGCCACTGAGGGGGCTGGCTGGGGCCTAGGGATTCCCATGGCCTTACTGCCATCCAGTTGACACAGCCTGCTGCTAATGAGAATTTACAGTAAGCTTTCGGACAATCTCCTGTGCTGCTCTCAAACCTCTGCATCAGGGCTGGATTGTGCGCTCCGAGCTGCTTCAGATGGTGTTTTGTTTTTTTTTCACAAAGGGGGGGAAAATGTAGTTAGCATATTGTGAATTGTTTTCATCCCCACCACAAGTAGTTAATTTTTAAGCAATACAATCTGATGTAAGTCTGGGCATGGCTGCGGCAGATTTTCCCAACCCCCCTCTCTCAATCCCTCCCCAGCACTCACACACACGCACGCACGCGCACGCACGCACACACACACACACACAGCCCTCCAAAATAATTTTTTTATACCAACGGTGGGGGCTCCGGAGAATATAAGGTGGCCATATTTGATAGATTTGTGTCGGGCTCTGCAATGCAGAAAGCGAGAGTTGTTGCGTGTGATCTTGCAAGTGACAGTGACACCAGGCGAGTCTGTCGGATTCGTGACTGATCCGGACTTGGAGAGAGAGAGAGAGAGAGAGAGAGAGGGAGAGAGGGGGGAGAGAGAGAGAGGGAGAGAGAGAGAGGGAGAGAAAAAAGAGAGGAGGGGGGGCAGACGGAAAAGAAACAAACAAGTAACAATGTAACTTACATGCAGTCACACACCCCTTTTTCTTGTAACAATGTGTACGTTTTTAAGGAGGGAGGGGGCGCGCGGAGGGAGAAAGAGAGACGGAGAGAGATAGAGAAAGGAGGAGGGGGGTGCGTTCTGAAATAATATAGTCAGCCATTTTTTATGTAAGGGGATTTTTTCTTATTGGGGGGGTTGTTAAAAAATAAATATAAGAGGGCGGCCATCTTTGTTGCTCTGCCTAGTGTAAAATATTCCAAAACGCCCCCCACTTTTTTCTGTGCCGATTTGAATATTAAATAAATATCACATATTCGGGCAAGAATACGCTTTTTTTTTTTGAATACGAGGACGGATCCAATGACAGGAATATAATGTCCTCTCCTCTCCGGTCCTGTGAGGAAGACGAGGGCATGGTGGTTAATTCCGAGGGAGGAGATTTTGATGAAGAAGACGACGACGGAGACCTAGACGAGAACGCAAGCGACATAAACTCGCCGGCGGCGCCTCGGGAAACTGCAACACCAGCCGCGCCAGGTACAGTAAAAAGAAAAAACTGGCGGACAAGTCGGGAGCGCGCACCCCGAAATACGAAAAACACACACTTTAGTTAAGATTTAAGAAAAAAAAAAAAAAAAAAAAACAATCCGGGAGAAAAGCGCTTGGTAGAAGTAGCCGCAGTTTGTGCCCCCCCATTTCTGCGCCTCTTTTCCACGTCCAGAACCGTACAGTAGAGCCCAGCCAGGACTCGTGTGCGCGCGTACCAGAGAAGAAATAATAGTTGAGATTTTCCTAAACACCCACATCACCTAAACCTCTAATATCCTCTCCTGTCAGTGCATCTATATGTGGCTGTAGGTGCCATGTTTGCAGCTTGCAAGAGAAGCTTGGTGAGGGGAAAAAAAAAACAACGAGAGCGCGCATAAGTTTGCAAGAAAAAAATGCAAGAAAAACAACACGAATAGCAGATCATTAAAAAAAAAACAAAAAAAACAGCGTGTTTTTGTTGTGTTGTGTGCGCACATCGTCCTCACTCCACTTCCTCTTCACCTTCTAGCACATCCCAACAAAAGTTTAAACTAAACTTGCCGCAGCTGGAGGTTTTTGTCGTCGCAAGCTCACTTCTCCAACCAGCCAGGAAAGAAAAAAGTTGCAGCTTGTTTGTCCTTTTAAAAGATTCCCCTCTGACAGCTCCTATAGACACGCAGGGCATGTAAATAAGCTGGGGGGGTAATAAGGTCGCCCTGAAGGGTAAAAAAGCTCACGGCGAGAAAGACTGGTAAAACATGGAGTCCCCACTGGCCGCAGGCTATATTTATATGTGATACCCGTCTGGAGGAGAGCAGATGATGCGTTTTGCTGTGCAGACATGAAAGCCGGATGATAGTGTGAAATCATGGTGTCAGACACAGAAACTTGCCCCGCTGTCACTACCCCCATTGTCGCTATGACAGGTCAAAATAGGACACAGCTGCTGCATGCTGCTCACTCGCAGGACAGAAAGGTGCAGCTGCCTCTGGTAGTCACTTCCACTAAACGCTCCTCATGTCTGTACGTTTTGCACCACGCAGCTGGATGTTTGCACCGCAGGAGTTGCCCTTCTCGGCAGATATATGCAGTATTGATCTTGTAAAACGGTGATTGATTGAATGCATGTGATGTTCTGGAAGTTTCCGTGGCAGTGAAGTTGCAGTGAAAGTAAAGCTTGTCTCACTGTGAGCTTGCAAGGTTGCAGTTTATTAATTAATAAATGCGTCCAGTTATTAGAATAATTAGGCTCTGGTGTGATTTTAAAAGTCACAGTAAATGTGTCAGAAGGTGGAATTAGAAGGGTGGTGATGATATAATTTGCTATTTGAATAATACAGGGATGATCCATTGCATTGTCTTTAGACTTAATTAGCTCGGCTCCGGACCCGCCGCCATAACAAGCCAGACAGATAAATTAGTGTCGGGCTTCCCGTCGAGGACCTTAACCCGCTTACGACCTCTTGCAGCGGTCACAGCAGTGGTCGGGGTCCCGGTGTGGGAATTGCAGAGCGGGAAAAGAAAGTCGTTCCAGTTCACCGCACCGGCGGCCTTTGAATCACCGGGCCCTGCGTGCGTGCTGCTGCCGCCCCCGGCGTGTCTTCGGCGGCTGCACGCTGCACGGATACGCGGGAAGCGGGGCTGCTTCGTTGGACGGGGTGGGAGTGAAGAGGAGGAGGAGGAGGAGGAGGTGGTGGTGGGGGGCTGTTGCTGCTGCTGGTGGGAGCGCGCACCAACAAAGGCAAGGCAGACAATAAAATCCGACAAAACCTATCAAACAGGCTGGTTGCCTGGCGGAGACCGCAGCCCATATTTTGGTTATGCTTTAACGCTTTGCTGCTTCTCCTCTGAAGCTGAGGCCTGTGTCTTTTCTGTGTTTTCCTCTTCCCAGCTCCAAGCCAGGTCAGGTTGCAGGTTAAATTGCTTTCCCTGTGGTTGGGATATTGCCCAGGTACCATAGGGAATAACTGGCCTGACATTTTCACATCATCTGCTCCCTGAAAGCACAGATACAGTCATGTATTTTAGATGCACTGTGGCTCACAGACCTCTATGATACAAGACAAGCTGAGGCTTTGAAGCTTTTGTATGCCTACCACTTGTGTTTCCCTGAAATGAAAAGTTTTGTAAAGATAACACTACTGCTGGAAAATGATCCTCAGCAGCAAACACCAAAGATGGCTCGTTTACAAAGGCGTTGGTCGCCCTTTGCATCGCCATAAACCAATTATCCGCCTGCGATAATAACACTAATACCAACTGTCAAATCTACTTACAGCCCTCTAATAAACTCTGTCTAATTTAACATGTGTCACAATTCAGACAAGGTCAGAGGTCACTGAAGCCACTGTGGCTATCATGCAGCTTTTGTTGTGTGTAATTATGTTCAGCAGGGATTAGCTGGCTTGTTGGGAAGCGTTCGGAGAAGATTATATTGTTTAGCAGAGTCTGATAGCTGTCTCTCTTTCAAGCTTTGTTTAACCCTGTCTCTTGTCCGGTGTCTCTGTCAGACGAAGAGCCAGAGATATCAGACAGAGAGGTCCCGTGCAGGAAGAAAGGCCGGCCAAAGAAAAAGAAGGACGCGAAGAAGAAAGACAAAGAGGGGAAACCTGTTAAAGCGAAAAAGCGCAAGAAGATTGTAAGTTCATTAGGCTGTCTGTCAGTCTGTGGATTTTTCAATTTGATGACCACAGTGCGTCGCCTTAATTACTTTTCTTTCATTTACTGCACAGGACAGTGATGTAGAGAGAGACTCGGATAGAGAACGGGACTACGGCGAGAACTCAGACAGCGTAGCCAGCGACTATGGCTCTGGTGAGAAAAAGAAAAAGAAGAAACATAAAGAAAGGAAGGAGAAGAAAACCAAGAAGAAGAAAAAAGACGACGGGGACCGAGACAGCAGTCAAGAGGAAACGACAAAGGTAAAGAATTTCAATTTGTCTCCCGAAAGCCCCAAAGCCGTCTTTTGCCAAGTCGGCCCCTGTTTTTGGACTGATTGGTGCGTTCTTTCAGCAACCGATAGAGCAGAAGACGTCTGCCCAGCTGGCAAAGGAGTGGGGTCTGGAGGATGTTGATCATACCTTCACAGAGGAGGACTACAGGGAACTCACCAACTATAAAGCCTTCAGCCAGTTTATGAGGTATGGCGCTCTTGCTTTCACATGTTGCTGCCTGTAGGTGTAGGTGACATTAAGGCATGGAAACAGCCACACATGCAGTGCAGGGGCGGAGCGAAATCTCCTCAAGTAGTTGTGTTTGTTTCAGTGTCTCGGCTTGTGCTGAGGTGCAAAAGGAGGCAGAGTTTGACAGAAGTAAATTTCTCACTTTTTACAAGCAAGTGCAACACTATGGATGTCTTTTAGAAGAGATTGTCTGAAAATGTGTGTCAGTATTGCTGCATTTACAGCTCAACGCACCTTTATTCTCTCTAGGCTGGTAGACTTTGTGTTACACCTTCCACGGTTGCAGTCCAGAGTAATTATCCTATACAACTTTAGATTTTTAATGTGGTAGGACAAGCCTTCGTTTGGGAGAGACTGTGAGAGTCAAAGCCCTTAAAACTAATCTGAAGGATGTCCTAAGTGTAAGGAAAGTGTTGCTGCTACCTATGTGGATGTTGAGTGTGTGCTTTTGGTCAGAACTATAGCGATAGATTTATATTGTTTCTTACTCTGAGGGCCTGTCTCACAGTGTCTACATGTGCTAGGACGCTTAACGCCAGTGCTCGGCTGATGTGATAAGACTAGTTTGGACATGGAGAACTCTTTCTGTATGTGCCTACATGTTATTTCTGACGATTGAAAATAAGCATTTTCTTGTTGCCTGGCTAACAGAGCTACTATTTAATGGCTGATTCAACAATCACAGTGTCATCTAACCATGTGTGACTGCTTTCATAGTGGCAGCAGTGTTAGTAAGTACACAACAGAGACAAACCAATGTCATTAGAAAACATTTAGAATAATATTAACAAACTTGCTATATTCAGCTTTTACTGCAATCATTCAAGTATTGCCAGTTCAACGCTCCTTCTCTGCTGTTTTCAGTCCTTCCACCTCAGCCACAGCTGCTCTCTTGTTTCTGTTTGCGCTGATTATTGGTTTCTGTTTAACTTTGATCGGACCAAAATCATTCTGCACCGGCATCAGCATTCAACTAGAACTGTTCAGGGTGAAACGACCAGCAGCATAATAAACTCAGATACACGCAGTTTGGGTTGAGTACGATTACTTGCTCCTGTCTTCCTCTGGCAGCTGCGTCTTTATCATCCCAGCTTGCTGTATTAGTCAGGCTGCAGCGCTGACACTGTGTCAGTTGCAGCCTGAGCCTCGGTCTCTGTGGCTGACTCATACATGCTTTGACTCTGATAACATTAAGTAATCCGTAATGCCGAGCGCATGTTTATGTTGGGGAGTTATTTGGTTGTCAGATTTGGCTGTATCAACTCCTCTCAGCCAAATTGTCCGCAGTTCATGTAAAATACAGCTGACACTCAGCAAAAGTTAAATCATTTTTAGTTAACAGAGCATCCTGAACACCGCTCCGATAATAAGGTGAAAGTTTATGCATTGTGCAGATGTGGTTTCTTTCTTAAAACATGACCTCTCGCTCCCAGGCCAATGATAGCCAAGAAGAACCCTAAGATCCCCATGTCAAAGATGATGACCATCCTGGGGGCCAAGTGGAGGGAGTTCAGCTCCAACAACCCCTTCAAAGGCAACGCTGCTGCTGTTGCAGCGGCTGCTGCTGCCGCCGCCATCGCTGTTGCCGAGCAGGTCTCTGCAGCGACCGCCTCGCCTGAGCCGCCACCTCAGCCGCCACCAATTAGAAAGGCCAAGACGAAAGAGGGCAAAGGTCAGTGGCCAGCCTTCGACCTGTAGCCTTCTGTCTCCTGTACTCCTTAAGCTTCTGTGTTATTTGTGATTGTTTGTTAATCTCTTAAAGCAGTGGTGAAGCAGATGGACATGTTTTATTGATGTAATCATTGTGACATTAGGCCACCAGGATAATATGAAGTTTAAGAGGCACATGATAGAACATCATTAATCTGTAACACATGTTGCCCTTCTGTCTTGTGAACAGATGTTTACCTATATTGTGGTTTACATGCTAATGTGGGACAATAAACTAAGTGTACTGTGTATCCAAACATCATATTTACTCCCACTGCTTTGCTAATACATTACACAGTCATTCTTTTATTTTGAATAATGCATGTGATCTTTTGTGTCCAGGTCCAGGCTATAAGAAGCGCAGTAAAAGTCCTCGAGTTCCAGACAAGAAAAAGGCTTCAGCTGTGGCTAAGGCTAAAAAGATGGCACCCATTCGTATTAAACTGTCGCCTATAGGTGCCAAGAGGAAGAAGAGCTGCTCAGTGAGTATAAATTTTATATGGTGCTGAAAGAAACGGATGGATGGAGATAAATAAGCGGACCTGTTATTTCCTTTGTTTTTGCTACCTGTTTATCCCTCCTCCCGTCTTCACTCACTTCCCCCACACTTCCTTGCGCTCTGTTAGAGCGAGGACATGGATGAGGATGAGTCTGAGCAGGAGGACTCCAGCGTTCACAGCTCCTCGGTTCGCTCTGACAGCTCCGGCCGAGTGAAGAAGAACAAGCGAGGACGGCCTGCCAAGAAGAAGAAGAAAAGTAAGCACAGCGGGCTTGTTGTATGTACAGCAGATAATTATAAATGATGTACAGTCTCCATGTACGCATCCATCTTATAACTCCGTCAAGTTTACTTGAACTTTTTAGAAACCAAAGGAATAATGGAGTTCAACTCTTGTAGTTTTGTTTCAGACAGCAAGAAAATTCACTGCAGTTGAAATCTGAGTGAAACAACTTTGAATATTGGTGGCACAGAGTGAGATTTAAATCATTATACAAGGGGCATAAGAGATACTAGATGATGGTGTTCAAGAACCACTTGTTGCTCTTTGTCTGCCAGGAGCTTTCAAGGTTTAATTTGTCACCTCACGGGGATGAATACTGTTCACAAACATTTCATTTTAGCAACCTGCACAAAGTTGAATTAGAAAAATGGGGCACTTTCATCTTTTGTAGATTCACTCTGTCTTTTACAGCACATCCACACAGAAAGCACTTGAGCTGCATTTTTCGTTTGTACCTTTGAGTCTAAAGGAAAACGCAACACACACCTGAAACTCAATATTTTAGTTGATGCATCAGTGGAAAGTACTGTTGAAGCCCACATGTCAGATTGCATGGACATCTGTGTAATGCAATTAAAACGGAACAGTTCAGTTCATTTTTAGTGTGAAAAGCACTTTCAGAATAGAGCTGCAATGATTAATCAATTAGTTATCAGCGATGTTGATAGATGGTTAGAGTATGTTTTGAAGAAAAAGGAGAACTCTCTGACTCCAGCTTCTTATAATTTCATATGTTCTGCCTTCTTTACTCTTCTTTGACACTTATCTGAATATCTATGAGTTGCGGACAAAGCAACACACATTTTCTGACATTTAATAGCCAAACACAGCTAATGAATTAATGGAGAAAATAATCAACAGACTGTGTAAATTATTTGTCTCCTTATTCCTGCTACCTCCAGTACCAGGTGAGGAGGAGGGAGACGGCTATGAGACGGATCATCAGGACTACTGCGAGGTTTGTCAGCAGGGTGGAGAGATCATACTGTGCGACACTTGTCCTCGAGCGTACCACCTCGTCTGCCTGGAGCCGGAGCTCGACAAGGCTCCCGAGGGCAAGTGGAGCTGCCCCCATTGCGTAAGTACAACTACACAGGAGCACATCCGCTCCTGTTTTCTATTTATAATTCTGCTTTGCATCTTTATACTCACATTTATTGCCAAGTGACATGGCTACTTGGCAAACGCGAGCGGGGAAAAAAAAACTGTTTATTAAAAGCGGTTTGTTTTTACTCACTTGGTGGATTAGATGAATAGAAGCTTTGTAGTTCCATCACAAGTCTGAGTAGAAAACTGGCTGCATCTAGATGTACAAAATCCTACTCAGACAAAGGCAGATACCTGAAGCGTTGCTGTGGGTGTAAATCTATTCATTAATCTCACAAATAAAACTGAATGCTAATTCGTAGTTGCCATGACAGAGTGGAATTTTTTCTTTTGTACCCAGTGTCTGATGCAAAACAAGTTAGTTTAGTCGTATTGATTAAGTTGAACTGTGTGTGCATTTCAAGAAAGCCAGTATGAAACTGCTGACTAAATTGCTGTGGGAGGTTTTACAAAAGGAAGATGAAAACCAAAACACGGGCAGTCATTCAGTCCATTATGTGTAGACTTTTATGTGATTATAGCATCTTTCAAATTGTTCAGCTAGAATTATCCCATTTAGATGGACCTGCATTGGTTTTCTGTTTGTGTGGATGACCTGGTATTACTGTCAGAAATGGGATAAATTCAATACTGGTGTTGAAATGTGTAAAAAAAAAAGTAGTGAGGGAGAGAGAGAGGCGAAAGAAGAGAAAATGAGAGAGAAATAATAAGTGTGCATTAGTGGCTGATAAAGAGAGATCAAGACAGGCAGAGAGCTGACACAGAAACTTTTATCTGGTAATTATGTAATGTAGTTCTCAGGTTTATCAGTGACTTGAATGGAAATACACTGCAGTGCGACAGCACATTCAGGCCAATGGGTTTTAAAAAAAAAAATTTAAAAAAGAAGAAAAATCCGAAAAAAAAAAAAAATCAAAAAATAAAAGCAGAAAAATGCAAGAAAAAAAAAACGAAAAAATCCCCGAAGTTAAAAAGGCAAAAAACTGCCAAGAAAAAAAAAAATCGGATTTATTTTTTCAGACTTACAAGTTACAAGAACTAAACTTTAATTTTTTGTTATTGCAGGAGGCCTGAGTGACATTTCTAATTTTACAATTTCCTTTTATCCTCCTCTCTGTGCTACAGTTTTCTTTTTTTTTTAAATTGTTTCTCGTACATTTGTGGGTGTTGTAGCTTAAATTTACGACTTTAATCTTTGAGAATGTGTTTGTATGAGTTTTTTTTCTCATGAATGTACAACTTTTTTCTCTAGAATTGTAATTGTAAATAAAGTCAGAGTTTTTTTCTCTGAATATTACCTCCCTTTCCAGGTTGTTAGAACTTGTTATACCCATTCAAACATTTACCTTTATAGTCATTGTTGCACAGGGACAGTAGGCGACAAATATGGGTTACATAGGTGTTACATAAATTAGATTGTTCTTTTTTTAACCTTTGTTCACCCAGAATAGGTTCACTCAGAGCAGTGATCTATTTTTCATGAACTCTGTGATTCACACTCATAGACTTAATACAGTACCTGAGCAGCTCCATTGGATGTCTCCTGAGTCTCCCTCCCTCTTATCTTTTATCTCTCAGTCAAATGTGTACTTGAAGACCATAAAATTCATAGCTATAGCCTGGATTCACCTTGACAGTTAATTTTGCTCAAAAAGCCAAGGCAGCCTGGTGGCTTAGGGATCAGGGGTTGCATGTCTGCCCCTGTATCTGTCTTGGCTCTTGTTCCCTGTCACCGCTACTGCCAGCCAGAAACAAAGGTATAAAAGTGGCCACATACCAGTCAGAAAATAAATAAAAATAAAAACACCACTTTGACTGACCTCATATATTCAAGATTTTCTTCAGTTGAAGAAGTTTGCTTTTGTGTGTGCTTTTCTAGGAGAAAGAGGGAATCCAGTGGGAGGCAAAAGACGAAGACTTTGAGGATTTTGAAGAGGACAGCGAGGACAGAGTGATATCAGAGGTCGGCGCGGGGGTCCCCACCGGAGCAGAGGAGGAGGATGATGACCACATGGAGTTCTGTCGGGTGTGTAAAGATGGAGGTGAACTGTTGTGCTGCGACACCTGCACATCCTCCTACCACATCCACTGTCTAAACCCGCCGCTGCCAGAGATCCCCAACGGAGAGTGGCTGTGTCCACGCTGCACGGTTAGTTACTCCTCTGGTCTAGTTTCAGCTTTTGGCTTTTGCTGTTGGTGTCCAATTCTGCGCTTGATTTATAGTCCGTCTGATTTTCTTGTCATATATATTGATTGGTTTATCTACCCTACATATCTATACTCGCTTGTTTAATTGAACAACCATATTTAGATGTTTTTTGTAAAAGTATACTCCTGCTCCAGTGTCCACCAATCAAAGGACGTGTGCAGAAGATCCTCCACTGGCGATGGGGCGAGCCTCCGCCTCCCATTCCTGTTCCACCTGCTCCTGACGCCCCACCTGATGCCCCGCCACCACCTCCTATGAAAGGCAGAGCTGAGAGGGAGTTTTTTGTCAAGCTGACCGGGCAGTCCTACTGGCACTGTACCTGGATCACTGAGCTGCAGGTGAGAGAGAAGAGATCAGCAGAGAGACGGCTGTAAAGAATGATGAGAGGAGAAAGCTGCAGATTCCAACACTTAGATATGTGACTGAAACAACACATCATTTGCCAGAATGAGTGTTAGTGTTTGCAGCAGTTTGAACTGTAAAGCTGTTTGGGCTTCATGGGTCATTCTTGCTCTGAATATATTACAATTTGTGCCCCAAATTTTTGAAGCCAGTAAATAAAACTGCACACAATTTTGTATATCTTATTCAGATTTTTCTCCTCTTTGAGTCTCTAAAAATCTTAAATGGAGCCATCCAAGAATGGAAATCTTCGCTGAAGCTGTAATTTTTGATTAACAATCACATGTTCATTTATTATAATTAAATCCTCGGCATCAGGAGCCAAAAAAGTGGTTACTGGTAATTTAATGCATCCTCATTTGGAAAAGAACTTTAGTTATCCTCAATGCTTTCCTTTGTTTTAGTACTTCAGCTATTAGTACAGGCCCTGCATTAGCCATTCGCTGAGGCTATTTTAGGCTACATGTAAAACTGTAACCATATCTTACTCTATTTAAAAACCGTTGATAAATATTGGATGTATATTTAGCTAAGACATAAACATAAGTGCAAAATGGAACATCAGTTGAATATACAGATGAGCACTTTTGTTTATGATTAGCTGTCAGCTGGTATCTTACAAATGCTACATTTTGCAAAACACTACATAGAAAATCTGCCTAAAATAGGGAAAACTTACCTTCTGACCAACTTATTTCATTATCCCTTCAGCTGGAGATCTTCCACTCAGTGATGTACAGAAACTACCAGAGGAAGACGGACATGGACGAGCCTCCCAGCCTGGATTACGGCTCGGGTGGAGAGGATGAGAACGGAGTGGGGAAGAGCGAGAAGAGGAGGGCCAAAGACCCCCAGTTTGCCATCCTGGAGGAAAAATACTACAAATATGGCATCAAGCCCGAGTGGATGATGATTCACCGCATCATTAACCACAGGTAACGGGGGTATGCATGTGAGCAGTGCAAAGGTAAAGGTTGTAGTCCCACCACTTAATGTACGGCATGTGTGTCCCTACCAGTGTGGATAAGAAGGGGACATACCACTACCTGGTTAAGTGGAGAGATCTGACTTATGACCAGTGTACCTGGGAGAGGGACGACCTGGAGATCCCTGACTTTGGGATTTACAAGGCCAGCTACTGGAGACACAGGTGGGACAATGGAGAACATATTTCACACCCACTAATATTATGAGAAAAATAACCAAAAACATTCCAAGACTCAAGAGATGCTTCCAGGTTTAATTGAAGGACCCTAAACATTGCCATATTTTTGTTGTTTATTTTTATTCATTACAGCAAATCAGCTATTTTCATTGGGTTGGAGTTTTATCAGCATCCTCACTGCTTTACATTCATGAATAGTCATATTTGTAAATGTTCTTGGTGAATCTGATCCCACCTCTTAGCATCTTGCCAGCTTAGTGGTAATGAAATTATAACTTTCTGTTAAACAGGGACGCCATAATGAAGGAGGACCCAGACAAACCCAAGAAGATGAGGAGCAAGAACTCAGAGGGTGAAGATGAGTCTCCTGCCTCACCGGTCACTGATGTGAGTTAACTGTAACTTTAGTTTCTTTATTGTATAATTTGATTTGTAGCTGGTGCTTGTCTGTGCTGTCAAAACAGACACCATCTATGTCAACATCCATGGAGTTTCTCTCAGCTGCTAGCATACTTTATGTAAATTTGGTCAGTTTACATGATTTTCCTCATAAACTATGCAAAACAATATATTTATCCCAAATTGAGATTTGTTTTTTTATGGCAAAAACTCACACCTTTTGCATATCACACATATGTTGCATATCAGTCTTCCCTCTATTTTCATAGTATTTTGCACAGTTTTAGGGTCATTTCTGTGTAAAACTACACTACTACTGAATAGATTTTCATAATTTTTACTCTGCGTAATACTACCGATACATAAACCATTATTAAGTCCATAATGATGACAGTATAATAATAGTTCATTGTTTAGAATACAATTAACTTTCCTCTTTGTTGTCTTCTTTTGTCCCACCAGCCTACGATAAAATACGAGGAGCAGCCAGACTTTGTCACATCAACGGGTGGTACTCTGCATCTGTACCAGCTGGAGGGTCTGAACTGGCTTCGCTTTTCCTGGGCTCAGGGCACTGACACCATCCTGGCAGATGAGATGGGCCTGGGCAAGACCATCCAAACCATCGTCTTTCTCTATTCACTTTTTAAAGAGGTGCTTGACTTAATTTTGTTTGTGTTGTGTTGAAGCTCCTTTCAAATCTCGCAATCCATCACAATGCTGATTTTCCTCTCTGTGCACGTCAGGGTCACACTAAGGGTCCTTTCCTGGTCAGCGCTCCGCTCTCCACCATCATCAACTGGGAGAGGGAGTTCGAGATGTGGGCCCCCGACTTCTATGTGGTCACGTACACAGGAGACAAGGACAGCCGAGCCATCATCAGAGAGAACGAGTTCTCGTTTGACGACACGGCTGTCAAAGGAGGAAAGAAGGCCTTCAAACTGAGGGTAATAAAAGGATTGATGGCAATAAAGAATAATCACCATAGCATAAACAAGGGACAAGATTTTAAAAATGACATCTGCTCATCCTTCATCCATTGTTTCTCCTCCTGCAGAGAGAGGCTCCAATTAAATTCCATGTGCTGCTGACCTCCTACGAGTTGGTGACTATTGACCAGACAGCACTCAAGTCCATCGACTGGGCCTGTTTGGTGGTGGATGAGGCTCACCGCCTTAAGAACAATCAGTCCAAGGTATTGTCCCTTTGTACATGTGTCACTGTTAATGCGCTTCAGCTCTCTCTGGTGGACAAACTGTGCAATTGCAACACTTTCTTAGTTAATTAAATTTACCTTATTTGTTCATTCTAGTATTACAGTTACTTTTTTAGGCAGTCATATATTGAAAACACAACAATAAACCTATAAGACAAATCATCTGCCAGTCTGTCAACCAAGTGTACCACTGGCCTTATAAGCAGATGCTCGATACATCCCTGATAATAATAATAATAATAATAATAATATAAATGCCTTCATTTAGCTACTTCTAAATGAACACTGACAACCACATGCCAATGGCTGTATTACAACTGACTGAACTAATTAGAAGACACATTATGTTTTTTTTGTTTTTTTTGATGTAGCACTGTTTTTCTATCCCATGTGGAAAAATATTATTGATTTATGTAGAGTTGAGCTCAGCTTCTTCTTGTGCTTGTGTCTAGTTTTTCAGGCGTCTGAACGACTACAAGATCGACCACAAGTTGCTGCTGACAGGAACCCCGCTGCAGAACAACCTGGAGGAGCTGTTTCACCTGCTCAACTTCCTCACCCCCAACCGCTTCAAGTAGGACCTCTCTCCCTCTAACGCACAGACATAAAGACAAAATGATGCCATCTGTCTGGCAAGTTTTGCTGACTTAAACTAATTGATTAAAACAATTAAAGAGCCGATATAATGTGTTTTAAAACGTTAACATGAGGAAATACTCTAGTAGACCCTAAAAATATAATTATAAACTTGCAAACATGCATAATATTTCCTCTTTAATAAGTATTTTCACAATAAATACCATTTAGAACTAATTGCACTCAGATAATATATGTTGATACCGTCCTTATTTATGTGATAAAGACACATGTTACAGTCTTCACCCAATCCCTCTCTGTGCACAGCAACCTTGAGGGCTTTCTGGAAGAGTTTGCCGATATCTCCAAGGAGGACCAGATCAAGAAACTCCACGACCTGCTGGGGCCTCACATGCTGCGGAGGCTGAAGGCCGACGTCTTCAAGAACATGCCTGCCAAGACCGAGCTGATTGTCAGAGTGGAACTTAGCCCTATGCAGAAGTACGTCACTGACAAAATCAATATGGAATATTTTTCTGCCTTGTCTGCAGCTAATCAGGCAGTTGCAAAGTTGCTAACTGGCACATGCAAAACCATATGTTTTCTATGAACGTCTTGAAACATTTAAGACACTGGCTGTAATTACTAGATTTAACGGGAATCAGCAAACCACATACTGATCTAAAACCACTGTTATGTGACAATTAATGTGATTTATAGAGATTTATTGCTTCCTTTTTACTTACAGCAGCCATTCCATCGATGCATATTACAGTTTGGTTTCCTTCAATTGTAAATCTGATAAATTATGCTGACGTAGAAACTGAGAAAACTCTTTAGTAAGAGAAAACAAACTGTCCAGAGTGTTTGATGTTATCATGCAAAACTGAATAATGGATCGCAGAGAGGAGAAAAAGGAAATAAGTTTATCTTAATCTGATCTGCTGATCGAATCTTTTCTTTGTGTTTTTTAAAAACAGGAAATACTACAAGCTGATTCTGACCAAGAACTTTGAGGCTCTGAACTCAAAAGGCGGAGGAAATCAGGTCTCCCTGCTCAACATCATGATGGACCTTAAGAAGTGCTGCAACCACCCCTACCTCTTCCCTGTCGCCTCTATGGTGAGAACTCCTTCCAAGTATAAGGTTTTATGAAAAAAAAGTAGAAATTAATTATTGCAACATAATTCTATGTGTGGAACCTAAATGACTTATTCTTTGTTTAATTACACAGTCTAAGTTGGTCATTCTTAGGCTGAATTTCACTTATTTTTAAGTGATTAATTTAATCGCAAATTGTGGGACAGTGACACCTTGTGGTAATGTGTCACAGTGCCTCCTTCCTGTACCTGTGCTGTAAGTAGTGCTATAAGTTGCACATTATAGATAGAAAATAGTAAAAAGAAGTATGAAGTTAAAATAAATTAAGATGCAGAGGTTTGTTATTGTGAGACTTTCACAATATTCATTAATTTATAAGAATGCAGTGAAGATATTTCTGACACAGCTTGCAGCACAGAGTGGTCCACCAGTGTTCACCTTAAGGCTTTATTTGTGTGTTTTTAGGAAGCCCAGAAAACCCCCAGCGGTGCTTACGAGGGGTCGGCTCTCACTAAAGCCTCCGGAAAACTGATGCTGTTGCAGAAGATGCTGAGAAAACTGAAAGAGCAGGGCCACCGAGTGCTGGTCTTCTCACAGGTACGACATACAGCACGCATAAACACAGACAAGCATATACACTCACACACAAGCACACCAGATGGGCATGTCCCTACGCAGATGTTATATTCATCCCATGACACCTCCAGAAGGCTCAGCAGCAGGCTGCGTTTCCAGCTGTGCGGCTGCATGGGTAATCAAGTATAGATGAAAACATGCACACATGACCAGTTTCTCTCTGCCGCCTTTGTTCTCAGATGACTAAAATGCTGGACTTATTAGAAGATTTCCTCGACTACGAAGGTTACAAGTATGAGAGAATTGATGGAGGCATCACGGGAGCGCTCAGGCAAGAGGCCATCGACCGCTTCAACGGTAAGATCCCACATCATGTGCAGTAAGCTGACCTCAGATGCACTCAGTTGAGGATGAGTAGGAGTCACATTATCATACACGCCTCCTGTTGCCATGAATCACAGTTGGAAAAACCGAAGAAATAGTTAAGAGGCAGAGACACTTTGTCAGAGAGACTTAACTGATGAAACCAGCATTCTGACATAAATGCCTAAAGAAGAGGTAGTACATTGCAATACAAAGTACTGTAGGAGTACTGCATTGTTATTTTCCTTTTGTACATTCAGGTCTGAGGAGCTAAGAGTCTATAGACTATGGAAGGACATTGGGGGAAAACTGTCCATTAGTGTTTGTTTAAAAATACCGGCCGCTGCTTTGGCTCACCTGGTTGAGCTGGCAACCCATGTATAGGGGCTATAGTCTTTGATGCAGCAGCCATGGGTTAGAATCACGCTTGTGGCCCTTTGCTGCAACCTCTTTCCCCATTCTCCTCCCCCACTTTCCTGTCTCTTCTTCGACCGTCCTATCTAATAAAGGCAAAAAGGCCAAAAAATAACTTAAAAAAAAAGAATACCGCCAAGTTGGGTGTGAGTGGTTAATGCACATACCACAGGTACACATATGAGCAGCAAAACCCAGCCGAGAATCATTTGCTGCGTGTCATTCCTCTGTTTTCTCTCAGTGTCAGAAAAGATACACAACTAAGGCAAAAGACTACATGCAGTATTTTTTTTTAAAAAGGAAGAAAGAAACACCAAATTGTTCCAGAGGGTTTTGTATCTGTGACTTGTTCCTCTACAAAGGATCCTGAGTGGCTCAGATACTATGTTTGCTTTCATGAGGAATCGTCTGACTCACCGGATAAAGTCTTCAAATATAAGTTTCCCATCTCTGTTCTGCATTTCGCTCGGCTTTGTCCTCCCCCATCAGCAACGTA
The DNA here is from genome assembly GCF_000690725.1 of Stegastes partitus. Taxonomy (NCBI): domain Eukaryota; kingdom Metazoa; phylum Chordata; class Actinopteri; family Pomacentridae; genus Stegastes; species Stegastes partitus. The sequence goes on from NW_007578230.1 coordinate 140,713, forward strand.
CATGCTAAAAATGGCAATTTTGCAGAAGATTTGAATCAGAATGTTAATGTTCAGCACTGATACACCTGCTGTGGAGTTAGGTCTGACGATGCAGGACTGCACGTGGAATATCATTGTAATGTTTAAGCATTTGTTGGCAATGAATGCCGATAAATTATATAGTATGAGAAATAGCCAAGAGCTGAGTGATGCATCTCCTGGAGCTGGTACAAGTGCATTTGCTACTTTAGGTAACTGCCAATGTTAAAATGTAATGAAGCATTAGAGCTGCACAAGAAAACACAATAGGAATACCTAAATATAGAAGTCCTTGTGTTCTGCAAACTCATTGTGCTTTCAAATAACTTTAATCAGAGTCCGACTTTATTCAGAAGTGTTCCTGTTTTCTGATTAACAATGAGAATGAATATTTCATTTGATGTTTTTTCTCCACAGACAGTATATGGTAACTATAACAACATAAAAGTTTTTTTCATATCAAAAGCAGAACAATTAGGGTGTGTCTGTTAGAAAATGGAACAATAAAGACATCCCTAAAGAATCAGACAAGTCGACTGAGCTGAATGTAGACTGAAATGCTGGTGAACCAACAGCTAAGTCATTGGTGTTTATTGTTCGTCCTATTAATCTACCTCTCCACAGGACGTGTCATTTGAGAGAAACTATTTATAAAAATGGCATGTTGCTGCTCTCTTATGTCCTCCTTTTCTCTCCATTTCCAGCTCCTGGTGCTTGCCAGTTTTGTTTCTTGCTCTCCACCCGAGCCGGAGGTTTAGGAATCAACTTGGCCACAGCAGACACCGTCGTCATCTTCGATTCTGACTGGAATCCTCACAACGACATTCAGGTGCTGTTCGACCAGCTGTGGAAGAAAATGATTCCCTACATGGTAAAGTTTCTCTGTATCCAAACCTAAATTGTCCCTCTCCACACAGGCATTCAGTCGAGCTCATCGTATTGGACAAGCCAATAAAGTGATGATTTATCGCTTTGTGACACGAGCCAGCGTGGAGGAGCGCATCACCCAGGTGGCCAAGAGAAAGATGATGCTAACCCACCTAGTAGTCCGGCCAGGTTTGGGATCCAAGGCTGGCTCCATGACCAAGCAGGAGCTGGATGACATCCTGAAGTTTGGGACAGAAGAGCTCTTCAAGGACGAGGGAGAAGGTGACAGCAGTTGTTCTTCAATTTGGAAACTACACAGCCTGGATGTTTTTGACAAATAAAATTAGGATTTTCACTTAAATATATTAATGATGGCATTATGATCAAAGCTGGGGTGAGACTGTTTCTGATTCAGAAGGTTTGGCAGGCAATTCTTCTCCTGAGGAGAATTATTTTGTCAAATACACTCACTTAAACATCTTGACAAGTTTGGCCTCAATGCATGCTTGGCATATTCTGGTTTTATTGATGGAATAATTGGTTGACAAGAACATTTATTTTCATTAAACTGGTCTTCAAGAACAAGACTAACCATTCCCACTTTGTAACGCCGCTTTTGGCAGGTATGAAGAACAATGCGGGTGATAAAGTTGAGGACGAGGGCAACGTCATCCACTACGATAGCACTGCCATCGAGAGGCTGCTGGACCGAAGCCAAGACGCCACGGATGACTCGGACGTCCAGAACATGAACGAGTACCTCAGCTCCTTTAAAGTGGCCCAGTACATGGTCCGAGAAGAGGATAAGGTGAGAAGAAAGAAGGACTTAGAAAAAAATGGCAGTTAGGATTTAGTACATAGTGTTCTCTACATATAGTTGTGGACACATCAAGATAAAGTTAAGATGTTGTGTGCACTCTTCCCTAAAGGACATTGAGGGAGAGCACGCACTAGAGAAGCATAAAATAAAACTATACAGAAAATAAAAACCTTTATTCTGTTTGTGGCTGAGTAACCAACCCAGCCTGGTGGTTAGGAACCTCTGGTACAGAAAATTGATTTGTAAGTTATTTTTTTCATTCCAGATATCACATGTTCATTAAAGCCTTCCTTAGTTAAAAATCAAGTTTTGTTAACATGTCAATATGATGTTTTTTATATGCTCAAAGACATATAATGAGCAATATAAGCACCTAACGCCATGATTGAACATTTCCACCTTGAAACTGCACGGTCCTGATGACAGTCTCAAAAACATGGACTCTCTAATTAAGAGTGAGTCTGTGTGTGCATGTCTCTCAGAAAAGACGCTTCACATTGCTTTTGTTTAACTGGTCTCTAACGTAGCCTTTTCCAACCTGTGTGTACGTATCTAATGCTGCAGATCGAGGAGATCGAGCGGGAGATCATCAAGCAGGAGGAGAACGTGGACCCAGATTATTGGGAGAAACTGCTGCGGCATCACTACGAGCAGCAACAAGAGGATCTGGCGAGCAAACTGGGCAAAGGCAAGAGGAACCGCAAGCCCGTCAACTACAACGACGCTGCACAGGAGGACCAAGGTAGGGACCAGGTTTGGACCTGGTGAGGCTCAAGTAGGCGAGGAAAATCTTCGAAACTGGTTCAAGTCAGTATCACCTCAGGAGTAGGATCATCTCAGCAGTAAAAGAGGAGATGATCTTCTTTTAGGAAGCACTGTATATAATAATGAGTTCTTTTTCATATGAAGCTAAGAATAACCTCAGTCTGTTTTTAAGATTTATTATTTTAATCTTGTGATCTTAATAGGAAATAGTGGGATTATCTGTCTTCTGTCTGAGTTAATACTTGCACAGTGGAAGTGAATGGGCCTGGCCTATTGACAGACCACCATGTGCTGTTTCAGAGTGGCATGCTGACATTTCAGATAACCAGTCCGAGTATTCAGTGGGTTCCGAGGAGGAGGACGAGGACTTTGATGATCGGCCAGAAGGTAAGAAGAGATTTTAAAAAAAGAGAGAAAGAAAGAGAAAAAGAGACATCAAACCGAGCAGAGCTACTCATGAACAAATGAAAGACGTCTATTGTAAGACTGACTTTCAGGTCTGTGTTGAATTACGGTTTGAAATTGATTTAGTGCTTTCAGTCCCCTGGCAAACCCGAACAAGGTGGATTGCCAAAAATGCAAACCACCATCCACCTATTGCTTCAGAAATTTTGAAGAAAACGCTTCAAGCAAATCAAACGTTTCTGATCCTCAGTTGTATATCTGCTAGCTATAAATTTTACTCTTCAAGTCTGCAAAATGTAAAAGAACCCAAACGGCATCTGTCTGGCTCCCCCTTCTTACAGCAAGTTTTCCTCCATGTGTTCTTACATCCTCTCTGTTGCTGCCTTCATGCACAGGTCGAAGGCAGTCACGTCGCCAGCTGAGGAACGAGAAGGACAAACCTCTGCCTCCTCTTCTGGCCAGAGTGGGAGGCAACCTTGAGGTCTGTACAGCTCTGGAACATGTCCTGCTTTCATTTTGGCCTTTTTTATTGTGATATTACTGAAGTCTGTCATCTTTAATTTAAAGTGAACCAGCAATATTAGATGTTTTTCTTGCAATCTAACAAAAAATTAATTATCCTAAATTGGAGATGGCAGCAAAGCTATTATATCTCCACCAGCTTTGACCCTTCCAAGCTCATTTATCATCCTGATAATGGTGGACGTGCTTATAATGGCCTGCATTGTTCAAGCTAGATTCACAGTTTATTTTAGCATTATCAGGCGGTCGGACTTATCCAGAAAAGGCCTTGGGACTTTTGAGAAATACTGATGTCTGGAGGAGGATAAAAAAAATGTTTTTTCATTGTGGTGTTTTCATTTAAGATCCACCAGAATAAAAATAATACACAGATATATTATGACGGGCTGATATTAGATCCACAGTTCAGACAGCAGATATTTCACTCAGAAATGATACCCTGTGCTTTCCTTCAATAGGTGCTGGGCTTCAACACTCGCCAGCGCAAAGCCTTCCTGAATGCAGTGATGCGCTGGGGGATGCCGTCTCAGGACGCTTTCTCCTCTCAGTGGCTTGTTAGAGACCTCAGGGGCAAGACTGAGAAAGAATTCAAGTAAGTAACGATCTATTAAGGAAAACTGAAACTGTTCAGATGTAAGCTTCCTCCAAGTCCAATTTAATCATTTCTCTCTGATCTCTTCTTGTGTGCCAGAGCTTATGTGTCTCTCTTCATGCGTCACCTGTGCGAGCCGGTTGCTGACGGGGCCGAGACATTCGCCGACGGTGTCCCAAGAGAGGGCTTGTGTCGCCAGCCGGTCCTCACACGTATCGGCGTCATGTCGCTTGTCAAGAAGAAGGTCAGACTAAAGCTGTAGGCCTTTCTTCATTTAGACAAATGGGGTGAAGGGAGCAAGGTCTGGGAGTTGTATTCCTTAAATATTCTGAACATTTACAGGTGTTTTCTGGGTCTACCAGATGATGGAAAATGTTTGAAAAGAGCATTAGTTTTTGGACACTGTACACCGCTGCTGCGGCTCGTATGAAACACTCAGTTTTAGCTCCTGTCTCTTTAGGCCCCTCGCAAATATCCTAGTTTGCTCTAATTGGTCATCTAATCCAGTGAAAGCCAGTAACATTGGTTATGTACTGTAATGAAAGATCTATGAGTACACACAGAAATGGAAGAAAAGATTTTAAAAGCGTTTCAGGCAGGTTAGGAGCAGTGTGTTCTATGGGAGAGAACAACTCCGTTTAGCCTGTTACATGCACAAAAAACAGCTATAACAGACTGAAGAAGAGAGAAACACACAAAAACCAAAATGATTTCAGTTCTTGATGATCTATGTTACCAGCAAGTGTGGTTTAGTACTCCAGAAAACACTCCTTGAGCAACTAGTTTGTCAAAAACACAGCAGAAGAGAGATATGTGTGTGCTTAACCACACAAAATGTTTTCAAGAAGTCAGCCACTAATGAGATAGGAGCTCAGCTTCATTCGTTTACCACAGAACAGCAAGCTACCATTAAGTTATTCACCTTGCTGAGAAGTTGCGCAACTCATTACGGTCAGGCTGCTCGAGTGGGCGCAGGAACTGTTTAGTTTGCATTTGCAGTTAAGTAATTCACCTCTTATACAGCTGTGGGACTACAAACAGTGAACTGTGAGGCAGATATCAAAATGTTAAAATCACTGTGTCAATAGTACAAAAGTGTAGGAATTGATTTCATTGTAGGAATGGTGAACTCCACTTCTAACAATAAAAACTACTCTACAGAGAATCAAACAGGGGAAATACACTAAAGGACTATTGCAGAAAAAAAAATCCAGTCATAAATAATGTAAGCTTTGTTAAAATCAGAAGCATTATAGTGTTAATATGGTGCCTCCATATCAACATGTGTTTACAGGTCACTGTGAAGGAGTAAGCCATGTTGTAGTAAATAGAATGTCTGAGGCATGTTTCTAGTGAAGAAATCTACCATGACATCTTGAAAGATGTTTTCATCGCTCTACTACTTTCAGTTTGTCAGTTTATTTTACTTTGTCCAAACATCTTCAATCCAGCTTTCAGTCCAACTTGTTTAAACCTGCAGACATCCTGATCCGCTAACTGTGCCACAGGGAACGTGTGATATATTGCCAGAGAAGCAGGGCATGTGGGTGGTGTGTTTAAATGAGGTGGTATTAGGTAAAGTGAGTGCATGCCAAAATCTTTTTTTATTTTTGCTGAGTGTGTCATGTTTTTGTTCAGATCCAGGAGTTTGAGCACATCAACGGTCGGTGGAGTCTTCCAGAACTTAAACCTGAGGTCAGCATAGACAAGTCCTCCTCCAGGGCCTCTTCTCCTGCTGTGAAGACCGCCACTCCCACCCCTGATGCCAGCTATAACAACACACCGTGCACCTCCAAGCCAGGTAAACAACAACACACACAACAGCTCCAGCAGGGGGCGCTCCACGTAAAGGGCACCAATAAAATTAAAGCTGGATTCCATTGACTGTGCATGAATGTGCATCTTTGTTTTTATGTATGAACACATGCAGCGACCCCTGCACCAGCAGAGAAGTTGGAAAAGAATGGGAAGGAGGGAGAGAAGGAGGAGGACAAGGAGGAGGTGGAGGCCACAATGGATAAAGAGAAAGTGAAGGACAAAGACAAGGAGAAGGATGAAGGGAAGGAGGTTGATGGCAACAAGACGGGAGAACCTGATGAGGTGGGATGTGGTCCTCAAAACACAAAACACTCCACAGCTATTCTGTAGTTTTAAGTGGCCAATAAAAGTGCATCAATCACTTCAAATGCAGTTTTTATTTTTCATATATATTTACTTTTAGCATCTCTTTGTAAAACCTTGACACTTTAAGATTTTACAAAGAAGATATCGGCTGTTCTCAAAAGAATTTAAAAGCTTTCAGCCTTCTTTTACGTCAGAACACCATTTCTTTTTGTGCAATTTACAACAAATCCTACGTTCCTTACATTATTTTCAACAATTTTCCAAGGCACGTCTGAGTATTTGTGTGCTTTTTCATATTTTCAGGCAGCCATCGGCTCCTGCTCACTTTTACACTTTAATTAAAAACCCAAAATTACGTTGTAATTGCGTGGCAAGCATTGCAGTCTTGAAATAATGCCTACATTCAGTGTAATTAGAGTGGCATTTTCATACAGTGTGAAAATCTGTTTAAAGTTGTGGCTTCCTGGATGATGGAAAAACAAAAGCACTGCAGCGTGTGTTGGAACACAGTCATTCAAAATGTGAAGCATATAAAATTAATTTTAAAAAGGTCTCAAAATATAAACACACTGGTGTGGCTTGTTTATGTACAAATACAATAACTTTTAAATCTAATAAAATTTGATCAACAATGTCGACTTAGTAAGTGACAGAGTGTCGTTGTCTCCCCCACAGCTTTCTTCCTCAACAAAAGAAACATCGCAAAATGCATCTCCAGGCAAAGAAGAGAGTGACCCCAAGGAGGATGAGAAGAAAGAAACGACTGACGCTTCAGCTGCCACGACAGAGGAGAAAAAAGCCCAGGAGGAGAGTAAAGAGGAGACAAAACACGCATCGAAGCAGGACACGGATGTCAAAGAGGAGAAATCAGGTAAGAAGGATAAACAAAGGAAGCAAACTTGATAAGCCCGTAAGCAGAGCGGCATCTTTGTTGGGAGATAAAGGCTAACATGCACAAACACATAAACCTGTTTTATGTGACTTTGTTTGTTTTGGCAGAAGGAGAGAAGGCTGGGGAGGAAAAAGAAAAACATGAGGAAACAACCACAGAAGCAGCAGATGTCAAAGATAAGACTGAGGTGGCCGATTTGAAGAAAGGTGTGTGTGTGTCACTGTAGTGGTCTTCTTATCTATTAGTGACTATATGTTGCCATAAATACAAACTTGTGCTGCTCAACACATTTAATGTCTTTGGTCGTAACAGAAGAGGTCAAAGGTGAAAAGGATGTTGGGAAAGAAGTCAAAGCTGCGAAAGAAGAGGCTCCCAAGGGTAACGGGAAGCCTCCGGTTGAGCGACCTCGCTTCATGTTCAACATCGCAGATGGCGGCTTCACTGGTTCGTACTGATTTACCTGCAGTGGTTGTAGACTAGACTCAAATGGTTAAAACCGTGGTAGCAACAGCTGCATCATTTCTTAACTGATCAGTTACCCTTGAGTTCAACAAAAGGAGAATTTGCTTGCAGTTGCATAAAAACCTTCATTAGTGATTCATTTGCAAAAAATAAAGAGAATCCCTGGAAATTTCTAGACCCCTCAAGTAGTGCATGTGTTCATCGGAAATGACCCACTTAAGGATGACGCAGCACCAGAAAGCTTCTGTTTTTTATAGCATTCCTGTGTAGACATGCGGTTTCGGATGATTTGCACACAATGCACAGTGGTAGTCAAAAAAGAGAACTGAGTATGAGGCAACTTACTTGAAAAGATGTGGTCACATTCGTCTTCCATGATGTGAAATTTCATAGGAAATGCCACAAAAAATACACCGTAACGTCATGCTTCCGGTGACCAATATTTAGACGATTCTTCAAGTTTTATTTTAGCAAACACTTTCCTCTTTCCTCTGAATCTTCAGCAGGACACTTAATAATATTCCTTGAAGATACAACCATTGTCCTCTAACATATAATCTCGACACAGACAATGCACTTATATTTTGCACTTATATTTTGTGTTTTAATATTCAAGAAAAGACTGCAGACATCAGCTGTACATTGTAACAGATCTTTCCATTTTAAGACTGAGAAGAGTAGATTTCTTTCTCAGTAATGAAGAGAGAGAGGTGTAAGGGTCAAAATAACTTTACATGCTGACCAAAATGTAGCTATGAAGTCCAAACAACATAAAATTCACTGGTAAAATGAACAAACAAAACATTCCTCTTGCTTTCCAGAGCTTATACAAAAGCAGCAGTCAGCCAAAATTATCTCCACCTTGATCACAAACCCAGAAAAGCTGTGGGTGTGCTGTGGAAAACACCTGCAGCCAGGTTTCAGCTAGCTAAGCACTTTGAGACCAACCTAATTTCTGCTGCCTTGTGTTGGCTTCACCCCCGCAGAGCTGCACACACTCTGGCAGAACGAGGAGCGGGCTGCCATCTCCTCGGGGAAGATGAACGAGATCTGGCACCGCCGACACGACTTCTGGCTCCTGGCGGGAATCGTGATGTATCCTTGACAGCAGTTGCCCGGGCGATGACCCTGCTGTGTTTATTTTTCTATCGGCCGGCAGAAGCCCAGCGTAATAAGTCAACAAGCCAGCCAGAGCTCAGTAAACAGCGAGCTGTGTCTGCTGGAAGCTGATGTAGTGGGTCATTTAGTTCACGTTGTTCTCTCTATTATGGTAATTAAGGCCACGCTGTATTCACATAAAACTCTGTTTTCATTAATCTGCAAGCGAATGCTGAGGCCTAGATAGGCTGAAAGAAAACACTGCTTTGCTTCAGAAGCTGCTTGAAATCTGTTTTGTGCTTTAAAAAAAATCCAGTTATGCATTTTAATAAGAAAAATGCCTTTAATGCCACTCCATGATTTGTTGCGCAGCTTTGCATGAATACTGAAAGAAGGAGGAAAGCAGCTGAAATTACCCAGCAAGGTTACAGATTGTCAGTTTTGCCTTTCTGATTGCAGATATATAAAGCAAATGTGTTACAATATGTCTTTCTAGCAGCTGCGAGGTGGATTTTGTTATTTCCACAGAGAGCCAGGCTGCCTTTTTCTTGGTTTCCAATCTTTATTCTAGTCATGGTGATGCTAAGCTAACCTGCATCCAATTTTAGCTTTACAATGAATGGGCAGTTATGAGAGCAGTGAACATCTCTTCATCTGATTTGTGCTTGGGAGAAAAATAATCATTCCTCCCAAAATGTCAAACTGTTCCTTAGTGTTGAGCTTCGCTTAGCATAAAGACTGAAAGAAAGGTCTTAACATAGGTCTACTAGTCTACCAAAGCGCCGTTATTTAGTTTAATTCATAAAATAGGAATTTAAAACATCTGTAATTTCAACAGGAGTTCCATGCTGTAGCTTTTCCTTCCCAGGAGCCTTGTTATCATAATGAAGTTGTGTGGTTTGGTACCATCTGTGTGTGTCTGTAACTCTGTGTAGAGATCTATACCAAAGACTGTGCTTTACATACTGTGTTTGCACATCCTGCACAGTCAAGAGGTATTTATAGTCCTGCATAAAACCTCCTATAAATTCATAAGTAGGCTCCGTTTGTGCACTGAATAAAACATGAGACACGGTTAATAATCAAGGAGCTTTTGAAGTGTGAGTAGGCACATTTTTAAACTTGGGACAGAGTCAGGCTACCTGTTTCCACCTGCTTCTGGTGTTTACCTATTCATCCAACTCGTGGTAAGAAAGTGAAAAAGCATATCTTTCCCCAGTTAATTGGATGCATAGCGTTTGTGCAAAAAACTAAATGCCATCCCTGTTGAGCTGCAGTGTAATGTTTATTTTATTTATGCTGTTGGGTAGATGTGATGTCAAACACTGCTGCCGCTTACTCCCTCTGACAAAACGTGTTTCGTGACCCTTGACCCCTACACCAGTCACGGCTACGCTCGATGGCAGGACATCCAGAATGATCCCCAGTTCGCCATCGTTAACGAGCCTTTCAAGTCGCAGGCGAATAAAGGCAACTTCCTGGAGATGAAGAACAAGTTCCTGGCTCGACGCTTTAAGGTAAGACAGGACACAGCTACACCTTCATTTCGACTTCCTAAAGCTGCTTTCTACCCCACTGGTTTAGGGCTGGTACATTGAGTATATATAAAAAAAATCTAGCATTCTGAAATGTTAGATAGATACAAACTTTGACTAAATAGAATAAATTTGGAATATTTGATAATGGCTATGACCAACTTTGGGTACTCGACAGTCTCTACATTCTTTTGTGCTGTGGACCGGATGGTTTCGGTTGCTATAAAAAACTCTTGAGGTTCAGCATCTTGGATCACCTGACTTGTTTGATGGTCGGATGACAGATGCCCCTAGACCCACTTATTAGCCCAATGGTATTGCTGACGGCTGCATTTCTGGAAGAGCTCTCATCCTGTTTTTGAGCGGCTCACATGTTTCAGATCCTGCCCTCAACATCCTCATTTACTGTATTGCCGTCTCTGTCTCACTCCCGTTGTTTTCTCGTTAGGTTTCTCGCTAAATTATTGGAGGTTTTTGTGAATCTGGCATCAAAGGGCCTTTCTGTGTTACCAATTTCTGCTTAACGTGTTTTAGTTGTAATTGGTTGTGTAACAAGATGACCTCTTTTGAAACAAATTTACCACAAGTACCTCCTTTTCTAGGACACACATGTAACTGAATTGCTGTTTGGAGCTGGGTTTCTCATGAAATGCTTGCATTACTGCTGCTATGCCAGCTAGGACATTGATGATAGCAATATGTCAGAAAAAGACAGAGAGACGATTGGAGCAGTTTTCAGAAGGAATATAACAAGAGTAGATGGCAAAAGAGGGAATTACAAGAGCTTTTTTGTCATGTTGAATTTTTGGTGAAAACAAGACATTTTCTTTGTCTGTACGCAAATGAAAGGAAGTAACATTTGTTTTTTGTTTTTTTTAAATGTACTGATTTGATAGGAATATACAAGTATTTTATGCTCACAGTTTTATTCAGAGTACTTTTTTCATTGAAGGTACTGCTTTTTATCTAGTTCTTTGTTTGCAATCAGTGGCTTCAGCTGCACACTCTGGCAGCTACCAGAGAATTCAGCTGTGCAGGGGAGGAGCGTAAGTTTTATTAAGTCTGTGGAACTCATTCTCTGAGGAGCTTTCCACAGGCTGAACTGTTAGTTTGATGTATTTGTGCAGGAGCACATGCACAAGAAACACTGGCTATATGAGTCTTATTTTTAACCTGCTACAGTGTTTTTTTTGTCTAATTGTCAACCATGATATAGTATTCTTGTTCGTTCTGGGCAAGATTTGCAAGAATATGCAGTCTCTGTATCTTATTAGAATAAATCAAGCTCATGAGGTGAAGAATATTTGATGCTCTCTTGTCTGGTACCACATGTACTCGCTGTAATTGTCCAAATGAAACCCTTGTGTTGGGTATTGATTGCTCTCTGTTCACAGAAAAGCAGCTTGTCAGATATCAGGACATAAATTTAGGCGTAGTCGCCTGTTGACACTGGAAAAACAGCATACCAAGAGCTAATAGACATACCAAACACACCTGATGTTGGATTTAGCCACCAGATTAATATATGAGTTACTCACTGTAGCTACAAATTCAAACCATTTGCAGGTATTGAGACAGGCTAAAGATCATCTCTTCCTTATGCTCTTGTTTTAGAAGGTTATCTGTCGAATCATACTGCTCAGAATACATCTTCAAGTAACAGTGGTGGTTAAAGTTGGCTTTGGAAGGTGCAATCATAGCTTATGTGGAGCAAAAAGAAAAAACCACAACAAAAACTAAAAGGGCAAAATGGAAGTTAATGTATCAGAAATGCAATTAAATTTACCATTAAACTTTATAGGTCCATTCTGCTTTTTGAATTATTGATGACTTTAGCAAACCTTTATGAATGTGAAATTGGCCACCAAAATTGATTTACAATAAAATATTCTTTGGGTTCCTCCAGTGAGATCACTTCATGACAGATGGAAATTGAGTTTGTGCTTGCAAATGACTGGGATTTTGCTGCAGAACTAAACTTGAAGAAGAGACGCAGTGATTTTTGGTTTATTTTCACAAAAGTACACTTTTCATGAGTATGAGTGAAGTGTGAAATAAGCTTTATCTTAGGCAAGATTTGTAAGAGTCGTATGATTGATGGAAGATAGAAAAACAGATAAAGTGTATTTCGAGTAAGTTTACGTTAAAACAACGAACTACCAATGGGCCTGTAGTACACAGCTACTATGTTAACATGCACAAAGTATTACAGCTTTCGCCTTTAGTCCAGAAAAAGAGATGATATTCCTACTTAACTGTTTACGCAGCTAATGAAACTTAATATTCCTCACATTTTTCTATTTACATGCAGATGTTCATACTTCCTTTTTTTCCAGTTTTCACCAGTTGTCGACTTTTAAACATTGAAATATGACCTCCCTCTTTCATTCCTTTAACTACCTTAATAAAATAAAAGGTTAGCATTGGAATATTTGTGCATTTCATAAAACCAAATCCAACTTTTTCATACTGTGAAAAAGTCAGTGTGTTACTCCTTCTGATCAGAAATGCTTGTCTTTAGGGCATGCATCTCGACCCCCAACTTTGCAAACTGTTAGATAACTGGTTTGTTGACTGTAAACGTCCAAGAGACTGTGTGCAGAAAACTGCAGTAAAAGCCTCAACTGAGACAGATATTCTAAATGTGCTGTGAAAATGTATAAAGAGTGTCCTTAAAATGTGAGTATTTTCAGTATATCTTGCATTTTTTAATGGAAAAGTGCCAAATTTGGAATAATCCCAAATATGGAACATTGAAATGGAATAAGCAGTTTAGCTCTATGAAATTCAAAATATTGTGATTTCATTATTGTCGTATATTGCACACCAACTGGAAAGGCAAATAGAAATACGCTATGTGCATATTTTTAAAACAGCACTTTCATTTTGGAGCCCCATGTGCAGAAATGCCCATATCATACTGGTTTTTGGAATCCACTGTTCTATATTTTTCAAAGATCATTTCACCATTTTAGCTTTATATATTGCTGTTTTTGTTTTTTTTACTTTTAGTGGCCTTATTTCATTTGATTTATGTGAATGTTCCCATTTAAAGCAGTGACTGTTTTGAAAATTGCAGTATTCATTACTTTTGTTATAATACAGTAGATTATGAAGTAGTTGATGCACTAATTCCAGTGACTCCTTCCCTTCCACTGTCCTCCAGCTGTTGGAGCAGGCGCTGGTGATAGAGGAGCAGTTGCGGCGGGCAGCTTACCTAAACATGACCCAGGACCCCAGCCACCCAGCCATGGCGCTCAATGCTCGCTTTGCAGAGGTGGAGTGTCTGGCGGAGTCGCACCAGCACCTCAGCAAGGAGTCGCTGGCAGGCAACAAGCCAGCCAACGCTGTCCTGCACAAAGGTCAGCAATCTGCAATGGCACCAATACATTCTAGTGAAACTGTTTCTTTGTCGCATAGTAAATAAATCAACAAATTTGCCTGCATTAAACGCAGAAACAACTTTTGTGCCGATGTAAAATATAAGCAGAGGAGCTGGGAAAACAAACTTGGGCAGACAGATTTAGAGAAAGTGGGAGAGATTGGCAGACAGATAATGACAGGAGCACAGTGAAAGAGATCCACATCAACATATCTCACCGCAGCTGTTGTGCAATCCTTGTTGCTGCATTGACCATATCGCTCCGCCTGGAGCTGTATTCAGTAACGCCAAGCAGATAAGCTTACACTATGTTAAGTGATAGCTCCAAATATTTCCTCACTGGGTCCCTAGCAAGTCTGCCCATGTTTATATCATGCTGTCGAAAGAATAACATGCTGAGCACACTACTGTTCTTGTTCTCATCTTGTATGTCTGCACGTAACATTTTTATCAAACTACAAGTGGCGCTGATAGTCTGTGGGCAGTGATTAAGTCCATGTAGGGATGTGATGAGGGAGAGGGCAGATAGTAAAGAATGGGAACTGTAATCTGTTATAAAAACAGTGTCAGAAATGTGCTATTTGTCAACATGTTGTCAAATAAAAACAAAAAGTGCTGCGTAGTGTTCAGACTGTAAATTATATTTGACCTTCATAGTTATCAAGAAGCTTATTTTTAAGGAAATCTGAAGAACATTTGTGCAGAAGCAGTCAATCAAATGAGAAAATAACACGTGTATGTGATATACTTGTGCTGGGACCATTAGGAAAAGCACATTTTCCTGCACTAACCAATAAAGTTTTGAAATAAATTATCAAATATTTAATGAAACGTCCAGAAACAAGCTGGAAATAAAAGCAAAAAGAAGCACTTGGTCTTTCCTTCAAGTGTCGTTCATGTTGTTTGTTGTTGTCATTGCAGTGTTGAACCAGCTGGAGGAGCTGCTGAGTGACATGAAGGCCGACGTAACTCGGCTACCGGCCACGCTGTCCAGAGTCCCACCCATCGCCGCTCGCCTGCAAATGTCCGAGAGGAGCATCCTCAGCCGACTGGCCAGCAAGGGCACGGAAACGCACACGCCCCCGGTCAGCAGCCTGCATTGAAACACAACGCGCACACACACACACACACACGCACACACACACGCCCTTAATCGCACACACAAACAGAAACACTCACAAGTCGAAACCTGCTCGAGCTGCCTGCGCACTGTGGAAAAGTAATAGATGGAGGGCATCCAGTGAAAATACAGAGCCTATTATCTTGTCACCCACCTGTGCCTTTTCACTCCCCAACTGCTTAGTCAGCGTTTTTTTTTTTTTTTCTTTTTTCGTCGGCTTACATAACTCATAACTTGATTCTCCCTATTCTTACATCTTCCAATTTTTTTTTCACTCTACCTGTGCATAATTCCTTTCTTTGTGCAGCCCATACCTCCAGGACCTTACGCCACCCCTCAGAACTACGGAGCCCCCTTCACCCCCGCCCCCCCGAGCGCCCTACACTTGGGAGGGGCCAACTACAGTCAGATGCCGCCTGGATCCTTCATATCAGGTCAGTGTTTGACGCTCCAGCGACACTGACATCCTTATTGCTACTGTAAACGATGGTGTGGTCACGAGTCGGGGTGCGTATTTGGTATAAATCACCAGGAGAAGATGATAGAAAGTGTGTGGAAAAAAAAGTTGACATTTAAGCTACTTGAGTGCAGTATAAGAGGAATTTGGGAAATAGTAAGGCAGTAAAAATGCTCTGTCACTGAGCCATGGAAAATGCACATTTGTAGACGTGTGAGAGGAAAAAACAGGTTAGTGAGTTATAATCAGCAATAATAAACATCAAAAGGTATTAGAGCTCCGATAATTATAGCATTCATGATAATTTACAGAGGAAGAATACCTGTTTGTTTGATCTGGTTGACACTTGGCAGGCTGATGATTTAAGCCAGATTTATGCCTCTTTGCCAAGGTGTTTTTGCAATCTTACTGTAGGCGCCTCTGGCACAGGAACTGATTTATATCTCAGCACAGAATCAAAGGCAGTGATTGTCATAACACAAGCAGCTCATTTAGGAAATGTGATGCATTAATTCTATACCTAAAGAAGTCCTGTTTATGTTCTTTACTTCTTGCTTGCTGATAAAGGCGATGGTGGAAATGGCTTCGCTAGCTCAAGCACAAACTTCAGATTTGTCAAAATAATCTTGTTTAAAGCTGGAGTGTAGAGCTTTTACATAGAAATGAATGTCTGTTACAGTAAAGCCCTTGACACCATGAGTTCACCCAGTGCTGATTAATCCTGTCAGCGACAGGTAAATCTCTGTTTTTTGCAGTATATGGAGTTTTAAATTTAGTTTCTGTGGCGACGTTCCCGCGCTGGCTTACGGGTAGTAAAAGTGTTTTTATGTTCATCAGTGATGATTGGTTAGCCAGAGCTGAGGACCTACAGCTGTGGCTGCGTATTAGCAACAACTAGGAGCAACAACCTGGGAAGAGTTGACAGGGCATGTGCAATTGCTCCCATTGCCAGAAGGGGGAGACAAAAGTGATGTGCTGCAAGTTTAAAGGGGCTATTGAACCAGTACAGTACTCCTCAGGCTTTGAAAACAGTTGTGTAATGTCTTTTTATGGGTCTGCGTCAGATTTGTCAAGTCTGAAAAAAGAACCCTGGTGATGTCATCAGGGTTATCTCTGCTTGGTCTTGAGATTACTCATTCATAAATGGAAAACACTGAATGACAAACTGGGGTATTTGAAATGGGCTGGCATTTACCAGGCAGGAAGGGTGTGATGAAACGATGTTGAGTTGTATGATGGGAAATGTCTGGTGAGTTTTTTGCAGTTCAAACTAAAAGTCAGGATATTTTGGTCTCTGCTGCAGGAACTTTGACCTTTCTTATGTTAATGCATTTTATGCAAGGCTCCAATCTTTGTGGAAATGCAAAACTAAATTGCGTTAGTGCTCCTTTAAATGTCCCATATTGTGGAAATCTGTTTTTATTCTGTTGTGTGGTTATAGTCTTGGAAGTGTGAAGTAAAAGCTTATAAAGGTATGACGATGTTTACTTCTGGCATTTCTCAATCTTTGCCACAATGAGGTAGCCTCCCATCTTCACAGAGGAGTAGGACAGTTTCTCGGCTGCCACCGTCCAAATTCCAATAGTTGTCTACCTCAGACTTTGTATTATCCTGCCCACTCACTGCCTGCTACTTGTGAGGTGAGCCAGTCAGGTTTCTTTACTTTCTAGAAATGCTTCTGCTACCTCCAAAATGTCTTAGCCACGATCAAATCATGCTAAGAGTTCTGCTGATGGCTGCAAGTGTGAACACAAGAGTCTTCATGCACTCCAAGGAGCTAAAGAACTGAACACAAAGTGGCTTACTTTTATTATTGATGACAGTGTTGCCATGACAAGAGGAAAACCGGTAGTGTTAGCACAATGCACAGCTAAAATGGCTAACGTACCATAAGCTTTGCTCACAGGTCACAGCTGTGTGGAGACTGTAACGCTCAGAGATGTGGAAACTGTTTTCTAATCGATAAACAAGGCTTGGCTGGGCTACTGTGTTTTTATATCACCTGTTGGGCTTCAGTGCAACAAAACCCAGCCAGTGTTTACATCTGTTTGCTTCTCTCCTGACTCTTTGCTCACATATGCTGCATTTTTTTTCTACAGCTACTTTCCGAAGCCCTTTAAAGCTACATGTTTACCAGCGGTCACTTCATAGCTGTTTTCAAGCTGTGGCTCTGCAGCACTAAAATATGGATTTTATTGCTGTAATGCCGTCTGACAAATTCACCATATATGTGACTTAAAAACAACAGTTGTGCTGCGAGTATGGTGATATTTCCATGTAAGGTGAGAGAAAGTTAGAAGTGATGGAAAGTCCTGGTCTCACACACTCATTCACGTCTGTGTCGGCTGGTCTGTAGTCAATTATTTTGCTCTGTGCTGTCAATCAGAGATGCAAAGAGAGTCTTCTTCCTGAAGGGGGCAGAGACAGCAGGAGCTTAGCTGCATTTAAAGCTATAGACACTGAAACAGTTATATATAGAGAGAGAGCAAAGAGTTTTACACCAAAATCCTGACTGAAAAGCACAAGATAGCTGAGCATTTATAAAAAGTTGGTCCATGTTTTTTTCCCCCAATTATCTCCTCTGGCATCAGAAACCTGTGTGAGAAAACACAATCTCAGCCATCAAAGTTCTTGTGATCTACATGTTTCATCTCTCCAGTATATTTAAATATTTGAGAGGGTTCATGTCAGCTCCAGCAGAGCTACCCAGGCTCCACGACACCCTGATGAGGAAGCACAAATCCAGCTTTAGAGATCAGGACTTGATTACTTGGCAACTTCCACTTGTGATGGGCAAAACCAGTTCAAAGTGGTGCTCCTATTTTTAAAGATATCATCTGAGGAATTCCATCTTTATATGGTTATGTTGTTGTGGAAAAACATTCAGCAAAGAAAATGGAAAAACATGTTCGGGCTTCATGAAAATGACTGTCTCTGGGAAATGGGTATTTTCGGATTTCTGTGCACTGTACTTAGTTTTGTGATCAAGAACGGTGTTATTTAAGTCTTAAATTTCAATCTAATCCTTAAATGAGTGGCACAAAGGACTACCGGATGGCTTCTAAAGCGGCATTGTTTTAAGCACTTTGAATAGACACTTTATCTCCCAGAGCAGCTCAAGTTGTGAAACCTTAAAATCCAGAACGGAGTCCATATCGGAAAAAAACATCTGCAGCGGAGTTTGTGATGTGGCTGCCAGATAGACACCTGAAATAGACATTACCAAAATCAAACACAAACGTGCTGCGCTGCTATATTAAGGCATTTTCATCTCTTAACATGTCTAACCTCAAAACCTCAATACTCTGCTCAGCACTTACGGGATCTAATGAGACATTGTGCAACGACAGAGCACCGTCTGCAGCGCTATCAGACCTGTCGGAGGAGTATTTTCTTTTGCAGGCATGCTTATTATTCCTTGTGAAGTCCTATTGTGGCTCTCATTACTTATTGAGTTAAAAGGTTTGAAATTAAAATTTAAAGAAAAAAATCTGTTTTGTTTTGGCCTCTTGTCCCACTTCTCCTGTCTGCAGTCTGTCAGAGCTCGCTGGCAGTTTGTGAATTTATTTTCTCATAATTAGTTTGGTAACAGCATATGCTCTCCAGACGTACTCTCTGCTCTGCATGTGTATTCGTGTTCGGAGATGTTTAGATAGCAGAGATGTGGCAGAGATAACTAGTAAAACCTGATATTCCCCAATAGCTTTGCCCTAAAAACCACAACACCCAGCTTTCTCAGTGCTGCGCCTGCCTCTCGCTCGGTGTATCTTGATTTTTGTAATTGTAGACTGAAACATCTGTCAAAAGCATTGCATTTTAGAGAGCCAGGGCCTATCTCTGAAAATGTCATTATACTCAGCCTGTCTGAGTCTGGCCATGCCAAGAAAACATTCGGACTTTGTACCAAGGTATTTTGAGAGGGACAGAAACCGCAGCAGTTTGGTTGTGTAAACGTCGTGTTGTGACTTGTGAACTGGCAGAGGGCTGGGCCGAGCGCTGGCTGTTCAGAAATAGTTGCGCGTGAGTTGTGTTCCTCCGTGGGTTTTTGCTCACCGGAGCCTCACTGAAGGCAGCTGAGTTGAGCCGTGTGCAGTCTCCATACTCTGGCAGGGCACAAGCATGCAGCAAATGAGACCACATTTATGGTCTTGATTGGGGTCGCGCTGGTTCCTGACCTTATAAGATTCAGCCAGAGAGAAGAAGAAAAAAAAAAAAGCGAGCAGAAGAAATGGATGGAGTTAGAATAACAAAATTCTCTGATTTTGTGACCTCTTAGCTTCCCTCCATTAACAGCACTTTCCTAAGAGAAGCTCCCACACTTGAGTACACAAAACATGTCCAAAAATATGCTTGTCTGCTGTGGCACTTTTGAACTACACATCTACTACTTTAGCTGCACTCTGTGAACTCTGCTGCAAAATGTAACAATGCACCAAATGCTCCGGTGAAGAATTGTTTTGTGCTGTCTCACACGTGGCAATATCTCAGCATTTGCACAATATCTTGAAATGCATTTTGGAAAACCTGTTTCTGCCATCAGGAAGCTACACATCTGCGCTAAAAGGAGTCCCACATTTTAGACAAAACATCATCTTTTTAGGAGCGTAGAAATTAAAGAGATGGAATGGAGCACAAGCCCTCATGTCTGCAAGCACCTGCCCTGCTGAAGTGTCCTTGAGCAGGACACTGAACCCCCCCCCTCGACCAGCTCCAGTAGCTCTCTCCTGACCTCTGACCTCCCTGCAGAGGAGGGAGGAAAACTAAAAGACAAATCCCTTTGGGGACCAGTAAAGTGTCACATTATCCTGCTCCCCTCTCCGAGTCTCCACTACAGTCTGCCGCTTGTCTGCCCCCACAGAAGCCGCCGCCGCTGCTGGGGCCACCGGGGGAGCTGCAGGTGGAGCCACCGGAGGGCCAACCGCCGCCGGTGTTTGCCAGAAGACCAAGGAGCACGATGTGGTGCAGCGGCAGCGAGTGGTGGACCTGTGGAAGGATGGTAAGTCAGAGGGGGCCATTGGGCTGGAGCTGAGGATGCCCAAGTCCACGGTGCACAGCATCATCGTCAAGTACCGACTCAGCAACACGGTGGAGAACCTGCCGCGCAACGGGCGACCAAAGAAACCCTGAGGGGGCGAGGAGGAGACTCATGAGGGGACTGAAGAGAGGACAAAAAAAAAATTCCCGGAATGTATCAAAAAACGGAGACTGAAAAACAAAAGGACAGTGCAATCTTAAAAAGAGACGAAAACCTGAATGCATGTGAAGGAACTCCAAAAAGGGACTCAAGGACGGAGCACTTTGACACTGCTGGAATGTGAGGAATAAAAAGGGAGAGGACAAGCTCACTGGATGCATCGAATAAGGATGGGAGGCAACAAAAAAGGAGAGGACATGAAATGTGAAACGGAACGTAGAGGCGGCACTTTGATCCACAAAAGAAAGCAAGCAATCAACCGCAGAAAGAGTGGGTCCAAAATAAAAAGGGAGAGGTGAAAAGCTGGGCCTGAGATCAAGCACTAATGATGCTTGGGGGCTGGGATGAGGCAGAGACAGAAAAAAAAGAGAGATTACTTATTTGAAAAGGGAGCTACTGAAAAAAAAAAACTCCAAATATCTGACTTTGAAAGTCTGGACTGAAGACAAATGGAAAAAGACAGCATGTTAATGCAATCAGGTTTTTAGGATTTCAGATATGAAGGCTGAATCGAAGAAAAAAATGCAACAAAGGAGGATTTTTTTTTTTTTTTTATACCTCCTTCCACACAGTTCATAAGACTTCTTTTTCTGTTTCTCCCTCTGAGACGAAAAAGATTTCCCCCCAGATCAATTCTTCATCCGCCGGCTGACTGAACAAGCCTGTCCCCTCGATCTGACCCTGTACTCCCTCATTCCTCCACAGCCCTCCACTCCTCCGTATCTCTTTCTCAGTCTCTCACACACACACATACACATACATATATGTACACACTGTGGACCTCACACACAACCTGAAAACCTGCAAAGAACTTAATTTATCTGCTGAGTACAGGCAAATGAAATCCTTACTTAAAATAGAGTGGGACAAGCTGGACCCAGATTATTTTGCAAAAAAAAAAAAAAAAAAGGAAAGAAAGAAAAAAGATGGAAAAAAGAGTTTTCTAAGTATAAAACTCTACTTCCCATGGACTCTCTTGCCCTAGCATTCCTGAGTCCAACCAAGCATAGAAGCAAGAACCATAGATATATATATAAAAAAGACTGAGACGCTGCCTTTGTCCAACAGTCAGTAGCAACATTGCTCGAACCCAATCTGATGATGGACTGCTATTGAGACATGTACTGTATTACAAAGCATATTTACTATTGCACCTTTTTTTGTGGGTTGGGGTGGGGGTCACTTAAAGGGGAATATCACTCTAATGAAGTATTTACATTTCCTGTTTTTAAGCCTCATCACAGCAAAAAATCAGGATTTATGAGCAGCTCTTCCCCAAAGATTAAGACTGTAATCTATCACTGAAAGAAACAGACAGACTCACTTTGAAGCCTGAAGAGACTTTTTTTTTTCTTTTCTTTTCTTTTTTTTGTTCTTCGAGCTCCTTTATTGTGACAGCGTGATTGATTCCATGGCGGAAAATGTCCCCTGATCCCTGAGAAAATAAAACACTCTGGACTGTGTCATCGTTTTTCCAGCTTGGTGTGTGTGCAGTCGAGCTGTACATCAGTGTGACATCCCAGCCAGGAGGAACTCTTCGGCTTCGTTTGTGGAAGGAAGAAAAGCGAATTATCAATTACAGTCCAAACTCTTGTGGGATGTCTGAGTATTTTTAAGCTAAAACTGAGTGGTATTTCCCTTTAAGTTTAAAGGACATAAAGACCACAGAAGTGTAGTAGCGGTGTGGCCTGCAATGAGAGAATGCTCTGGGTGTGAATGGGTTGTTGTGCATGGTAGTTCTGCCATTTTTATCAAAACTAGTTCAAACTTTCAGTGTTGGTGTCCGTATGATACCGGAGGTTCTTTACCAATTCCAAAACAATACTTTTTGGATACTTTACTTGCAGGATTCTAAAAATGTTTTTCTACAAAACGCTTTTTTCTATTTCACAAAGTACTTCTCACATACTTTCATGGTCTTAACACGAAGCATTTTGCCAAAATACAATGTTCTACAATTAGCAAAAGCAGAACTTAAGGCTTGTGGATATTTTTATATTAACAAAGGACACAATGTTTATGTTTAATGTGAACGGGGTTGCCTGGAGTGACAAAGCTGCAAAAAATGATCACCACACTCTGCAGTTACTGTTGGATTGAGCGAGTGGTTTAGGATCTTTTAGCTTCATTTTTATTTTATTTTTTTATGTCCTGCAACTTTACTGTTCTGGTTCAGTCTCACTGCTCTCAACATTATTTCTAGCTGCAGGCAGCTTTTTCTGGCAGCTGGTGAACACGGTGGAGCACCAAAATAGAGCTACAAGTGAAGAACATTACACTTATGACAGGAAGCACAGCTGCTGACTGCTGGATGTGTAATTTGGCAGCTAGCATGGTAGCATATCAGCTTTTAAAGGTTGTACTGTGTCAATGTTGGGTTGCCCTCATGTGCTCTAAAATCAATGCAGCTTTAAGGTCATAGTAAGCATCTGTTGCCAGTTTTCATTACAGTTTTATATGCTCACCTTTCAGTATTTCAAAATGCATGTGCACGCACACAGCAGAGCACACGCATGAATACGAGTCTCTTAACACTGAAATCCTTAATCAATAATTTTGACTCCAACTGAAACTTTTCCAACTTTTTCAACCGATTGCGAAACTCCTGCAACGCCAGGATTTATGAAACTCTTTCACAGACCCAACAAGCCTGTGCTTTCTTAGTTCCTGAAAAGTTGACAGTACAGAGACACAAGGTTGTTCTTCATGAAAGGTTCTGGCAGAAATGCACTCACGCGAAGCTTTTGAGCGAAGCAGAAATGCTGCACTCGTTGCCAAGATGGCAGCATTCGCTTCTATCAGATAGTAGGCAGGACCTACAGGGGAGAGACACAGACTGACATGTTGGCCAGGAATGTTTTTTATTGCCTTTCTGGACTTCAGGAGCTCCATCCCGCTCAGTCCAGAGTCGGAGGCCTCAGAGAGGAATAAAACAGTCGAAGCTTAAGAATTCTCAGATGTGTCGTTTTGTGAGCTTTTGGGTTTATCATATTTTTTTACTGTAACTACAAATATCACTGCCAGCCTAATTTGGGACGAGAAAACGTTTATTTAACAATGTCTGCTGCTACTGTAAAGCTTCAGGCAGACTAGTGTGAGCGAGACAGCATGAAGAGAAGGGAAAGAGGAGGAGGGGTTTGGATGGACAGAGGTGAAGTATTATAGAGTGACTCTGGCAGCGGAGAGAACAGAAAGAATCTGTTATCTGGTGTAATACAAGTGCTTCCTTGAATTCCTTCTTCTGTTTTATCTTCATGGCTGCTTTACCTTATATGCCTTTTTGGTAGAGCCCAGCTGAGACTGTGGTTTTCTGAGGCCAAAATTGATATTTAGAGTCCTTTTATTTTTGGAATTCAGTCCCAGTTGATTTGCCAATACTTCCTGGCAGTTACTACAGTGAACTGCAACTAATGAATCTGTTTACAGTGCAGCCAAACAAACCCACATTTTAACCAAGAACTTGGTCAGTAATGGCATTGATCCGCTCGCAGACGGTGCTGAACAGGACTGTTTTGCTTTGTTAGACACGTTTCTGATGAACAGTTGTGCTAAATTCGACGAGGATGGGAAGCAAATGAAACTCACTCCCCAGAGGATGTCACATGTGACTGCTTCACAATAAAAGCTGAAGTGAAACGTTTTAATGTGAAAGAGCACCAGCTGGATATGTGAAGAGAGTAAATAGTTGGCAGTGAGTTGGCAGTTCTCAGCGAGATGTGATAAAAAGTGACTAAGCTGGATGGAACCTACGTTGTTAACTAAATACACTGAATCGTCAAATAACTGAAATAGCATCAAAAGCAGGGTTTGTTTACGTGAACATTTAAGGAGTTTAAAAGCTGTCGTTTTATTCTTCAGCATTTTTGCTCCCTTAGATTTGTTTTTTAAAACCTTGAAAAACACACTTGTCAGCACTTTGTGCTCGATAAATTACCTTCAGCATTTCTGTATCTGTGCTCAAATATCACATTTGTTTTCCTTCAAGGACTTTTTTTTTTTTCTTTCTCTCTCTGTTCCGTGTTGCTGTCTTCTACTTTTGTTACGCACCCTCAATTTCTCTTGCTCTTTCACCCAGTCTTTACCTCCATTTGTTTTGCTTCTTATCAGATTTTTTTTCTGCCCCCCACACACACACACACACACACACACACACACACACTCACTGCCTCTCTCCATCTCCTGCGCTGGCCTCCGCTGGCCAAATGCCATACGTTTTCCCATAAGTGGTCCCCACCAGTGGTTTTAGACACACACACACACAGTTTCAGCCCCCCCTTTAAACATCTTCAGCTCAATACGCTCCTTATCGCATCTTTGATCTGCACGGGGGTGTTATGACAGTTTATCTTTCCCCGTGGCGCGAGTGAAAGCAGTGCGCTGGCTTTGTTTTGAAAGGAGCGCTAAACTCGCCGTTCCACTCCCCGAGCAGATCCACGATAGCGCACAAATGTGGGAAGCACAGGTCCTGCTCGCCGGCCAGCTGTGCAGTTGTGCAGAAAGAAGTTCATTTTCCTGCATGCGGGTATTTGTTTGTCTGCGTCCTGGAGTGCCTGCGTTGGTGTGGGAATGAGTGTGTGTGTGTTTGCTCATTGCTGGCCTCACTTTGTCCAGGTTCAAAGCTCTGGATTCTGAGGTTTCGTCATTATTGTAAACATGATACTGTATATGTAATATGATATATTGATGTACTGTATTATGCAAGTTTTCTCATTAAAAAGTATAATAAGGTCATCTGGGACGGTACTGATTTGTCGATGTGGCTCCTTGTGTTGTTTCGTAAATAATGTTTTGGTTGAATTATCATCAGTAAACGAAGCCAAGACGGAGAGTATTGACGGAGATATTCTTAGTGCTTGTACTTCTCAAATTCAATCCACATTTCCCATAAACAGTTATTTTACAAAAGAGGATGTTGCGTCTTGCGTCTCAGCTCAGTTCAGCCGTTTGGCTCCACTGCCAAATATTTCCGTTCTTCTGGATAAATATTTTGGAAATGATTTTCCTCCAATGCATATGGCTGATCTGCTGGTTTTTAGGTTTCAAAATACAAAAGGAGCTCAGTTTGTATTTGGATTTTATGTCCCCAAGCAACCAAATGTCCAGCTTCAGAAAGACCTTTATTGTTGTTAACTGTAAACAAGGTTGATTTGAGCCGACTTGATCTTAGAAATGTTTTAGTGAAGTGCACAACTACATAGCTGAGGGGAGATTTGTAGTTTTGTTTTTTGTTTTTTTGCACATGTTTCGTACCAATAAGTATAATATGAGGAAGTACTGGCAGCTGCAGGTTAGCTTTAGGTCAGGACAGATGGTTGATCCCATCACCTGACCAATATATTTTTGAAAAAACATGTCAAACTAACTTATGTGTCAGGTTTGGTTTTTTCTTTACGAATTCTGTTATTTTGATATCAGCGAATTTACATTTAAAACAACCCCACTAACCTGTATTCGTGTTTGGTCAGAAAAACAAATATTAGAACATTTAAATCAACCTTTTATTTATTTATTATTTCATGAATTTCCTTTGTAAATGGTCCAGCTATTCTGGGCGATAGATACTTCAACTTATGACCTCAACGTTTATATAATCCTACTTTGAAGAGATAGAAAGTAATAATGCACCAGCATAAAGCAAAAAGAGCAACACTCATGCAAACACACAGCAGCACAGTTTGCTCAGTAAAATACATTCTATAATCCATGTTTGGAAGTTTTTACTGTTTAAGAAAATCTTTCTTTAAATTAAAAAAAAAAAAAAAGCTGTGTGGAATAAACTTTGAGTCTATCCGACCTACGTGTTGGAGAGCACTGGAAACCCCCGACCAGATCAGCAACTTTATGCCGTTATTGGCCAACTTAATGCAACGCTGTCTATTAGCACGTTTTATGTATCACATGCAAACATTTTAATGAAAACAGCAAACTGCGAATAAAAAAAAAATCCTCAGTTTCGCAAAAGCATGTTGTTGCACTTGCTCGAGGTGGGTTTTGACTTTTTAAAGCGATAATGCACATAATGGATGACTGATGAGCTGTTTCTGTTTTGGCGGTCTAGTTGTGTTTCTGGCTTCTTCTTCTGTATTTATTACTGCCATGTGTAACGTCGAATACAGCTCTACCTTCTGATGACACCATGCAGCCTCGTTTATAAAGTTTGCTTCACATTCGTGGAAACAGCCGTTGTGTTCCTGGACAGATTGTCTGTAGATGTCCGTCTCTCTAGCCAGCTGTTCGATCTTCCTTCCAGTGTGGCAATACAGAATGACTAAAAAGATTTATTTATCCATCCATTATCTGTACACCGCTTCAGCCTCACTAGGGTCACGAGGGGGGGGCTGGAGTCTATCCCAGCTGACTCAGGGTGAAGGCAGGAGACACCTGGACAGGTCACCAGTCTACTTTTATTTATTTAGGATGCAAATTATTTCAGAGACACCATAACCTGTTACTTACTCTGAGCTGAAAGAGCAGCAAACTTTTAATTTCTTGCAGGTTTTCTCCTCATTTCCTCCAAATTAGGTTGCAAGAAAATGCAGTTTACAGTTGGTTACCAAGCACTTTAAATCCATCTACTATCATTTGCAGGATAATACGCTTTTACCTGTAAAATATAACATGGAGTCATATCAGTTATTTAACATCTTCAATAACATAAGAAACTGTGTCTTTTGTGATGAACTGTAAACTTGAGATTTGTGTCTCGGTGGTGTGAGAGAACACAGCTAACGTACATGTTGAACTGAACTGGCCTCGTCTCTTTCTCCCCCCTGCAGTACTGAACGGGCCTCCCATGTCTGTAAAGAAGGAGCGGGAAGCAGAGCTGCTGGTCAATCGGCGGGAGCAGCGCAGCGGAGAGGTCATCTGTATCGACGACTAGACTACACACACACGCATACACGCTCGTGCACACACACACTGAAACCCATCTGCTGCAACGATGTCTTCGATTTCTGCACCACACTGCATCCAGTATTACGACTAATTGACTGAGTGAGGGCGAACTTATTGACCCGCTAGCGATTGTAGTTGCTTCATTTGAAAACACACACACACATATATTTACAGGAATCTTTTAAATTTTACTCTCCTGACTGACTACAATCACACACACACACATACAGTACAGAAGCACTCATGTGCACTTATTGTCCACGGATACACACACACACATCTACAATACACACAGTCCAACTTGTCTCATAACTTCTTGTGACCTTTTCTTGTCTGCCTCAAACCATTATACTCCTCATGAACGGCCTCCTCACGCAGGCCTCCTTCTCCTCTAGGGACGCTTCTAACCTCACCTACGCACACACACACAGACACACACATGCACACACACACAACGCTAAAACTCACCTCAATCCTAGAAACCTTTTAGATCTCTCAATAGACCATGTAACCTTCCTCCTCCTCCCCTGCTCCTTAAACTCTCGACAGGAAGCTGCATGTGAAACTAGACTCATTTCTGCCATCGCACTCCATCCCCTGAAGCATGCTCTAATCACAATAATGCTGTCTCGTGGAAAGGAAAAAAAAAAAAAAGAAAAAGAAGAAAAAATTTGGTATCAAGCTGTGCCTCCAGTCGTTTTAATACTGTTTCTAATTCTCAGAGAGAAGCTGAATCTCCGATTTCTCGGCCCGAGCAGCTCTAAGCACAGCTCCAGCTTTCCTTTTTTTTATTTTTTATTTTTGGCCTTTGTTTTGTTTCGCTTTTTTCAATGGTACATGTTCAGATAAAACACACGCAGAAAGGTATGATATGATAAATATATTCAGGACTTGTTCGACCACAAAGTATTTCCCGACATCCCGTCCATCCCGCTTCCCAGGTTCTAGTTTATGTACAGAGCTTTGAGGTATTTGGGGGGTTTGTTCCAGAAAAGGCCTCGCGACGACGCTATTTTTCAGAAACCTCCTATGAATGTTTATAACCTTTCATAAGCAAGTCAGTGTTATTAAAAAAAAAAACCCTATCGACCATCCTCGACACTCCTCTTGACGCCCTCCCTCTCCCTCCTCACCTTTCCTTCCCTCCCTTCTCTCAATCAACCTTTGTTTCCGTTCTTTTTTTCCAAGTTTCTATTTCTTTCTACAAAAATCCTGTGATATACTTTGCATATTTAAACAGCTCATTCGTGTTCTCTTGTGTTTTTACTCTCGCGATTATGAGTATTGTTGTTGTCGATGTTGCTGTTGTTCTCGCTGTTGCTATTTGAGAAAGAGCTTCTACCAAAAGAGACATTTTTTTGTAACGAGAAACTATGAAAACCATCACAGTACGTGCGACACATGATGCGCCTCTTTGCCATGTTTGTCCTATAATTACAAGAGAACGCAAACGAAGAAGTTGAGCTAACTTCAGAAGTAGATATATTACAAGAAAACTAATTTTTTTCTTGCTTACATTTTAGATTTGGGGCTTGCAAATGACATACATATATAGAAAAATAGGCCATATGTAACCCTAAATGCTTCTATGAGCAGAAAAGAAAATGCATACTATCTAACTCAAGTAAAAATACACAGTTATTATCTGGAAAAATCAGAGGCTGGAAATCCATTTTATACACCGCATCATTAAAAACGCCTTAATAAACATAGCTGAACAAATGTAAAGTCAATAAAATGAATTAAGAACCTGATGTCAACCTGTAAATTTTAGTCAGCACTGTCTGTTTTAAGTTCAAAATGGGAAAAAAAGAGATAGCTAGGTGTTCATTTATCCCATAAATTTTACATGGATCTTCCCAGAAGTAGTCCATTTTAAAAATGTGTTAAGTTTCAAACAGACGTTTTGCAACCCCTGAGCTAAAATGTTGCGTCAATAAATAAAAAAAAAAGCACTTAGTCCTTTTTTTTTTTTTTCTCTTTTACTTTGTCCTCTTTCCAGAACTTTGCGTTGATTTTTCTGGGTATCTTGTGTCACTGTGTATGTAGTGGTGCCGATCAAATGATGAGTGGCAGTGAAAACATGTCAATGATGACGCATCTCCTCTTTTTCTTTCTTTCTTTTTTTTTTGTTTGTAATAAAACTGAATGAAATGATAAAAAAAAATAAAATCAGTGTGTGGATTTTTTCATATGGCATTACATGGTGTTAAATGAATGGAAGGCAGCTGGTCCACCGATCCGGTCCAGACTGAAATATCTCAACAACTTACTGGATGGATTGGATTCATGTTCCTCAGAGGATGAACTGAGATGATTTTAAAGGTCCTGTGCTTTGTGTTTTCTGCTAATAAGCAAGAGTCAACATACTAACACAAAAGGACATTTAGCTACTGTACACAGCCTCAAAAACTCCATCACATCTGTCAGGATATTTTTATTTTACTGTAACTGTCTGATCTGTACAAACTACGAAATATTTTTGTCATGCCAAGTGTTTTAGTAGATTTTTTGTTTCACAGTTTCCCAGCAGGATATCTGACATTATTGTGCATATGGAGGCTTCCATAACTACATAGAGGACATGTTCTAATCATAATCATGAAACCACATTCTGTTGTGTGGGACTTTATGGGTAAAATTGTTCTCAGCAGCATCTGCATCCATTCACTGGGACTGTTTAAAGAGCCACACACCCGGATATAGTCATCCCACTTGGGCTAGTAACTGGTCTAACTCAGTGATTATCAAACATTTTTGTCACCTCCACAAATGATGACAGCTCTGTGGATCATCATACCTATAGACTATTTCCAAGGCACACACTTTGGTTGTGGACTGATATGAATTTGGAACATAGACGAAGCTTAGAACAAAGTAAGATGAACTTTTCTTGTCACTGTCTCACCCACATTTTACATTCATTTTACATTGAAATAACATAAAATGGTGCTAAAATGTACATATTTGTGTGCTGGGATAATCCCCAATGTTTTAAGAGTTTAACCATACCTCTGACATGTACCCTTATGAGGTATGAATATGTTTTAAAATGTTTTTAACCTCATATAAAACGGTGTAAGAGTGGCACAGGTAAACCAAGCGCCATTTAATTAACTTCATTAAAACACCTGCGCAGCAACATTGCCTTACAGTTAGCTAACACTAGCTAGCGTTAGCCACCTCAAACTCAGGCTAACCAACTGTCAGTTTGCAGTCCTTGCCGGAGCTGCCTTGCTGGGGAAATTAATAACAACAATAGTGTTATTTTTGTTGTTGTGGCTGCCTTAATAGGAGTAGCCCATAACTGCTAAAGTGACAATACGCAGACATGTTCACACTGTAGATAAGGGACTCTGCTGTAGCATCTGAACTTGGCCTTGTCGTCGACGTGTGTGAGCTCCGGTGAGTCTTTCCAAATTGTGTAAATGAATAACAACGAATAGTATAACTCATGAAATAACCTATGAATTAAAATCTCCATTAATGTTGCTGAACAATACGCTGCTTTGTTATGCTATTACGTAAACCAATCCTAGATAACGACCTAACATACAGGAAGCTATGTAATAGAAGCTTCTTTCAAATCGGAAGCTAACGTGGAAGCTAACATTAGCTTATGAAGGTTAACGTCCACGTTAGCTTCCATATAAAGTAAGTTAGCTTCTGTCTAGCTTGTGACATGAGCTGCTAGCTGTGTCCTTAACATGCTACTTACAGGCTGTAGTGAATTTACAACCAACCAGAAGATGTAACTGGTGGAAGTTGCCTTACTTTTTTTGTTATGGGCGTATACCCTGCTTAAATTGGTAAATATAACACTTTTTGTTGCTCATTCTGGGTGCTTACAGTTGGCAAAGCTTTCCAAAATGAGGAGACTGCATAAGAGAAACTGAGCTGAGAGCCACAGCTGAGAGGAGAACAACAACCAACAGGTCAGCAGGTGAAGCATGACGGTGGAAATGTCAAACAACCAGCTCCTACATTCATAACATATTGTGAGGTAGGTGTGTTTTCTCAGACATATAGGAAGTCTAACCACTGATCAAAAACAAATGCTTCAATATGGATGTATATTGTCAACCCTCCTATTATCTTTGGAATCAGTTTGACCCCATTCAGTGTTTAACATCTCTAAATAAGTCATTGACATATTTATTCAGTTTTATTTAAAGGGATATTTACACATAAACTTGGGTAACAATTTTTTTTATGATATTTTCTGGAGGTTTAAATTGTTGGGGTCAAATTGAACCCAAGGATAAAAGATGTTAGTAAATTTGAAGGTAATAGGAGGGTTAATTGATTAAGTTCCAGTCATAAATAATCAATTAAAATCTCAGACAAGGGACCTGTCAAAACTATATTATAGATTTGCTGTAGTACTGGGTGAGTAAGTACCTTTTACTGATTAAAAAGATGGAGTCAGCTGCAAGGGTGCTCGGTGGTTAGCATCGTTGCCTCTCAGCAAAAAGGGTGCTGGTTCATGTCCCGGTGAGGACACCCGGGATCTTTCTGCGTGGAGTCTCCATGTTCTCCCCGTGCAGCGTGGGTTCTCTCCGGGTTCTCCGGCTTCCTCCCACAAGGTCCAAAAACATGTTGAGGTTAATTGGTGATTCTAAATTGTCCGTAGGTGTGAATGTGAGTGTGCTTGATTGTCTGTCTCTAAGTGTAGCCCTGTGATAGACTGGTGACCTGTCCAGGGTGTCCTCTGCCTTCACCCTGAGTCAGCTGGGATAGACTCCAGCCCCCCACGACCCTAGTGAGGATTAAGCAGTGTATAGATAATGGATGGATGGCAGATGGAGTTAGGGGTGTGTTTACTGACCCCTGTAAGTGTTGCCTAAAGTGATCTTCTGGCAGATGTGCTGATGAACTCTGCAGGTGTAAAAGCGTATGGTAGGAGCTGAGAGTCTGTCACCAGAGAGCAGCTGTAGCGTCTGATGCTGCTAATGTCCAGGAGTAGCAAAGCTCTAATTACATGCTTCCAGCAACGTTCAAACTACAGTGATGAAGTGTATCAGTGACATTTTGCTCTGAGGAGAAATACATCGACAGTATTTGTGGACGTGTGTTTCAGCTGAGCAGCTGTTTTCAGCAGCTTGACCATAGACTATGAAAAATGTGGACATAGTGACTGGCTTTGAAAAGAGAAGCTGAAGCGGAAGTGCCTTAGAGTGCAATATCACCGAGCACTGCTGGGCACTGGCTCCACAGACCTCTGGCTCCTATAGACTCCCATTAAAACATCATCATGACCAGCGAAGCCAATACATTTTTTCCACAAGTCACTATGACTTTTTTTTTTTTTTGCTAAATTCCCTTCTCTAGATCAGTCTTCTGTCAGTTCATTTAAAATAATTCCATAATTAAATAGAAATAAGGCCTCAGTGTGGGTGACGTTTGACATGTCGGGTTGGGAGAGATCACATACTTTGCACAGCGGAGCCAATAAAGTTCTATTCTATTGTGTTCTGTTCTGTTCTGTTCTGTTCTATTTAGGTTATAATTCAACTAGTGTTTACTTTATCTGTCTTTACCTTTTGCAGTGAGCATTAAGTGTCTGTGGCTGTGTTACATCCAGTTGAGCAATTATTCTTTATGTAAATTATTGGTCATTAGTGTTGCAGACTGTTAGTGAGGGAAACTGCATTCCTGGTTGTAGTCAGTGATAAATACACAGTATATTAAGTCTTTCCTTGTCTTTATATTATTGTAGTCTCTGGAAATTTCACTGGCAGAAATGTTTGTTATTGTAGCCTAGACAGTCTGTGGTTTCCAGTCATGGAGATATTAAAGATGAGTATAATCAGATATTTCGTTTTGGATGGTACGGTGAAGTATCATTCAACTGGATTACCCTTTTTTTCAGGTTATAATAATTCCCATCTGCCAGTCCTGCAAGGCTGCATTTTAAAGCTTATATTTATTTGAATAAGTTTGGCTTGTGTTGTTTGTTGTGGTAGTTAATTTGTATTATTTTAAATATTTTTAACAATTCACCATTGTCTCATAATTGTGCAAATACCACTTGATGTAAACTTCTTGTCATTTGTTTTCTTCGTTTTACGTGTATTTATGAAGACTTTGTGAATAGTTGGGTATTGTAAAGGCAGACAGAGGAGCATATACTGTGCTGAACAACATTTATGTACATTTCACTAAACTATGACTGAATAATTCAGCTACTGAGGGTAAATCAAACCCTGTACAGAATATAGGCTGTAAAGTTTCATATGCGTCATGTTTACTACATAGACTCCAGCCCCCCGCAACGCTAGTGAGGATTAAGCGGTGTATAGATAATGGATGGGTGGATGTTTACTACATGTGAGCTTCAAGCTGTGTAAACAACTTTTCATCTTTCATTGATAAAAGTAAGTAAAGAGAACTTCATCTCATGACTAAGCAAACTACAGTCATCCTCAGAGACTAAAAAATGCTGAGTCAGTCCTCTGTGATGGCGGCGGTCAATGCCACATCGAAGCGGGAAGTTGCAAATATGAGAGGCTGTGAGAACAACACACTGATTCAGTGTCTGCTCTTCACAGGCCTTTATGACACTTTCCTCTGTCTCCCACACACACCAAACAACCCCGAGGAGCAGCTGGTTAGTGATTCACGATGAGTAACGGTGAAGAGTCATTTTGCTCTGTTATTCAGAGCAGATTGATGCCTCACAGTTCACTGTTTACTGTTATCACAGCTTTATGATTGCTAATGGAAGAGTCTGGAGATTAAGTCAATTCCCATTAAGTGCACACTGACAGGCTCATTACACAGAATTTATTGACTGTCTTGGGTGAACGCTCTCTGAGTTCAGGTCCCTCCAGAATAGATGTTAAAATGTAGGCGAGTTTAACTGATAGCGCTGGAAATATATTTAAACTAGTCCGCGAAGGCCGAACATTGATAAGACTTATTCAACTGTAACCATCTGAAAAATTCCCCCGTGTTGAATTGCTCACAGCTCAGACCATCGCTAAGCCCTTGACATACTGCATGATAAGAGTTCAAATAGTAAGAAGGTTGGCTTATATTTTTTTTGCCATTTTTGGTGCAACACAACAACATGTAGGACTCTTTTTTTATTGCCCTATAAAAGATGTTCAGGCTAACATATTGGCTATTAGTCATACACATGGAGCAGACAAGAACCTACACTGAGTCCGTTTTGATGCATGTTTCAGGCCACCTGATGAATTCAAGTCTAATATTCACTCTGCATTTGGCCTCCATCAACTTTGAAAAGAATATGTGGCATCTAAACGTGCACTCTGTTTACAAGATGAATGTTAACTTTGTCTGCCATTCGGTGCTGGTCACATCTTGTAAAATCGTCGCAGAAATCATTTTTTTGTGGGTGGAACAGTGCTGATGAAGCAGTGACAGTGAACCAAGACATGAAAGCCGCAGGCTGTAAAACCAGAACAATGAGCTCAAAGAAGTTAAGACACATTATACAGCTGAGAGAAACAGCAAAGTGGTGTTTACCTGTCAGTTTATCATTACACACAACTTCATAATTAGAACAATTATTTAACCCACTGGTGCAATGAAAATATTTAGCAGTGCAGATTCAAGTTTACTGTGTATCCCATCCCTTTTATTTCATAATAATTTTTTAACAGTTTACCTCCTTTTATAGTTCATTTTTTCACTAAAAAACTGAAAGTGTAACAGTTAAAATATCAAAACAACAAGAAAGGTTTATTCAACATTTATGGTGAGTGAGTTGGAAGAAATCAAAACTTTAAGGCAATGCATACATCATCATTTTACAGGCAACTTCTTCACAAGACTTCACAAGATTTTCCGAGGTGGTAGTAAACTTTGACATTTAGGGGAAAAAGGAATCGGGGCAGGGAAGTGTGTACGACTGTGTGTGTGGTGACGGGGGAGGGACAAGGCATGTTTTTCCTCAAAGGCTTTGAGCTATGTGGTTCAGGTTCAGATTCAGGAAGTGAAAATTTAGATGGCTGCTGCTGGTGTGTGTGTGTGTGCAGAGAGGACACTCAAGGGGCTGTGTGTGTGTGTGTGTGTGTGTGTGTGTGTGTGTGTGCGGTGTGATCGGCGGTGACAAGGAAACATGAGGTGCACAGGGATGTGTAGGGGGTGACAGACACAAAAAGGAAAGAGGAAAACGATGAGGAAATCAAACAGGATATAATGTCTACACTCTAAAATCTGACATTTTTCCATTTGACAACATGAATGTTTGGCTCCAATTAAAAACACTACGATCGCTGCAGTAAAGTGCTGAGGAGAAACCAATGCGGTCCGTCCACAAAAACTACTTATAAACAAGAGTGGGAGTGCTGAAACCCACTGCTAGAAATACACACTGTTTGTATTGTAGCAGGGAATATTACAGAAAGCAGCAGCATATGAGAGAATGGAGGGAGTTTAATTTCAAACAAGGTATAAAAGTAAAGAAGTGACTGATAAACATTCTGCATGTCTCACATGGATATATAGATCTTTGGAGTTTAAGCACAAGTTTCAGTGTCACACCATTTCCCACTCTTTCTCAGCCTGAAGCCAGATAACCAGAACGTTCTGGTTATTTTCGAGGTTATCAAGGCGTACAACCTGGAACTGCTCCATTGTAAATGAATGTTGGATCTTGTCCATGCTTCTGCAGAGTCGTGCTTTGGTGTCACACAAGTGATTTACAGTGAAGACAAACTCCTAATTGCTGGCTTTTATAAATTCAGTAAAAAAAACAAAACAAAAAAAGAAAAAAACAACAACCAAGTTAAGCCACATCCTCAGGGCAAGAAGAAAGTCTCCAGCCACACCAGCTGCTGCCAAGCTAACGCTCCAAATGACAGTATAAATAGTGTAACTCGGTCTAATGTGCTGGCATACTAACATTTGCTAATTAGCACTAAAAATCAAAAATACAATAGAGGCGAGACAGACTATGGAGTAACTTTAAGTTGACTTTGGTGAGGGTATATGTATTGATGTGTAAAGTTGCACCATAATATTAGCATTTTTTTTAATTATTAAAATAAGCAACTCGCTGTGATAATTGATTACAAAGTAAGGCTAATGTTAAGAGTGACAGCCACACTTATGGCTCTGTGACGGTGTACATACTAACATGCTGATGTTTGGCAGGTGTAATTTATGTCATGTTTATCGTGTTAGTGTGCTAATGTTAATGCTAGTTAATGTAAAAACATAGACTGTATATGAATGATGAATGTACCTACAGTGACATTAACAACTGGTTTGTGGACAACTTTGAAGCATCTAATTTGGAAGTTAGCTGTTGTGATCTCCCTGTGATGAGTGAGAGCAGACCTGAGAACTCATTCAGGACATTACACACTGCAATAGAGTAGTAATAGCAACCTGTCAATCACAAGGAAGCCCCACCCTAAAGCAAATCCCGCTTTATTGTCTATTTCACTCTAAATGGGACCATAATTTACTAAATGAGCAAAATTGCTGTATTGAAGGAAACTTGAAACTATTAATTGGTACCATAAGCTCACTGGGAAAATGCTGACTGAGGAAATAAATCAACTGAGAAGCAGGTTCATTTTCTCATTAACTTCTATGTTAGAGAACTCGCCTCCTGCTGACTGTTGTAAAAAAACAAAAAAGCAGGTTTAAGGCACTCCTGTTGGCTTTACTTTTCAGACCTGCAGGCTACTTCCATCTTTTATACACAGACTATGTACAAAATACAAAATCTAGCTAAGGCTGATGTGAATTGCAGTCTTATATGAATTTAGTCACACAAAACTATCGGACAGACTGAAGTCTTGACCTGCTGATGGCTCTAGAAAGTGATTACAGTTCATCCTGACACATGACTGAATGTGGGCACTGATTTTATGGAAGTCCATCGAATAGTTTTTGATGTTTCACTTTCTGATTATTATGGTTATTTGTAAGTAAATAATTTATGTAAAGTTCTTCACACTTTGTGTACTTGATTTAAAAAAAGAAAAGAAAATTCAATGGTAACTTCTACTTACACCATAGTTTTAGATGTGTTAGGGCCTCCCCACTTCTGTTTAGACTGACTGATTAACAATTGTCAGATCACTAACAAACAAGCATGGAAGTGATGGTTATTGTGTCATCAAACTGGAGTAGGAAGAAGAAACGACAGAGAAAGCTGTATTTAAAGCTGTATGCTTTGCTGACTATAACTTGCATCTTCTTTTTAAAAGTACACAAACAATCATTTGACCCTAGAAAAGAGAACAAATTCACATCCATGTTATTTAAAATGTTCCCCTTTTCTTTGCCAGCTCCTGACTTGATGCACATACGTAAAATGTGACATATATACAAAGTATTTAAAAAAAAGACTTGCAGTAATTTCACACTCTCTTATACACATTGCATTGTTTAGATCATAAAATCAGTTTAAACAAGAGTAGTTTGATTCGTTAGATTTCATACACACACATACGCTGCATTATATAAAATATCAATGACAAGTCATGTAGCCTTTATAGTGTCGAGACGTCCACAGACGTGCTCTCAGCTGTGGAAGTGGAAGGTGCATGCACAGTTTTACTCTCAGTCTTATAAAAAGAGTGTAAGCACAATTTATTGCATGATACAAAGGCTAAGATGAACATCCAAGGAATTTTCTTTTTATATGAAGCTCTGTATCTACAGAGCAGCTTCCATCACATCTGTTCTCTCGGCAGACATTCATCGAGGCATTTGTTCACTGTGGGTCTTGGTTTTAATCCAAAATCTGCGTTCCAAAACAGCCCCGCAGTCCAGAGAAAAATTCCATAACAGCTTCCACAAATGTCAGGTTTGTCTTTCAAATTAACGTCTTTGGGAAGAAGCTGGAGCATTATGTGATGCTTTGACTGCTTATGACTGTTTCACCATGTAGAGAAAACCTCTGATCCGTACAAAAACAAGTTAATTTTGCTGCACTCAGATGAGTTTGTGTACTTGTGAAAAGTTTCCAACCCAGCTCAGCTGAGCACCGAGCTTCAGTTGACTTTAAAGATGCTGAAGACATGAGGCGAGGCTGAAGGATTGCCTACAGTGTGGAGTCTGAAGGACGAGCCTGTAATGGCCTGCAGCTCCGTGCCTTTGTCCAGTCGCAGGAGGCCAGACACCTGGCAGGGCTTCAGGAAGTGGAAGGGGTGCGGCCCGGCAGAGGGGGTCGTCCCGTATCCCTCCATGCACTGCAGCTTCTGAGGCCTTAGGCCGCTGGTCACCACATCCAGCTTCACATACTGAGACTGCTGCTCATTGAACAACACCTTAGGAGGAAGAGAAGGTCAAGAAATCTTCATCAAGAGACGTCAGCCGAGCCACAGGGAGCACTTGTTTCTGTGCTTTTCAAATGAAAACTAACCAGACTGCCTCAGGATTTCAAAATTCCTGCTATCAGGACGTTTTTTTTGTTGTTGTTTTTAACTCGATTTTCTCCAGGCTTCTGTCAGCCTAACAAGACGACGGTCTGGCTGCATGAGATTACCCGAAACCTGATATTCGCCTCTCTGAAGACATGATACAGTCTGACTGCTTGAACCAAATAAAGACTGCTTTTATAAACCCAAGACTTTGTTGATTCACTATAGCTGACAAAGATTTCATCTCATCACTTAACCTCAGGAAGTACGGAAGACGAAATCTGAAACGACTTTTTGGAGACGGCCCACCTTACCTTGGATCTGCGTTTCGTTGAAAAGGCTGAAACCACATTTTTTTTGACAACTCAAAAAAACATTAGGATGCTTTCTAGTAAACCCTTTTTTCTGATTTGAGAAAACAATATGAAATATTAAAATAATCCTGTAGATGACGTTTGCTTGACAATGACACATAGCCCTTCCTCAGAATCACTTGAAACCAACAGGATAATAGCCTTCAACTCACTGAAATAACAAAATGTTGCTGTTTAAATTTATAGTGAACTACTTAACAAATCTATTAGCTAATGTTCACAGATGCTGTATGTTGACACTGATTATCAAAATGTATACTAGTCATTGTGCAATTTAAAGCTGCATTAATACATTTTTCAGCAATTAAAAATGACATATTATCACTTCATATAGCAAATGTGTCACCAAGCGTTTGCTTATTTTCACATCCAGCAACATTAGCAGTCCTTTTAGCTCTGCTTTGGTCTTTATCTTGCTCTTTTGGTGCTAGCTACTCCATGTTGCACAGGCTAGTCGCTAACTGCGTCTCATAACCACAGTTTGTGTTAAAAACAGCTGCCTAGAGACAGTTGACAAAGACTTTGAGGTTAACGGCAGTGTACTAAACGTTTTAAGTTGCCGGCTAGGAGACCAAAACAAAGAGCTAATAGATGCTAAAACGGTTGATAGCACTGAGGAGGCTGCAAAGACAGAAGATGAACTTTGCACTTCTGCGACTGCTTTAATATTACAGATTTGTCATTTGATCCATTGTTTATTTAAAATGAATTATTAGTGCAGCTTTAAAGTAGAGGCAGCTGGCATGTGCGGAAAATGAGGAGGTTGTAGTTTAAAATAAACTACAACTCCCAGCAGACACTCACCTGGCAGAACAGGAAGTAGACACCCGCTTTCTCGACAGTGAAGGTGCCTTGCTCCTTGTTGTACCTCACCGCTTTGCTCATATTCAACGTTCTCTCTTCCCAGCCCTTTATCACACCACCTTCTCCCACTATAGCGCACACACACACACACACACACACACATATTCCAGGTTATTCATCTTATAGACTGAAGATTCAAAGATGATCCTCTGTCCTTCATTTTTATGACTCTTACCTTGCTGAGAGGAGACTTTGGTTACTGATGGAAAGTAACAGAGATGTTGAAAGAGAAAGAAAAGGGAAAGTCAATTAAGATTTTATGAGCGCAATCGTATAGGGGTATATGATTGAAAACACTTCAGCAGATGCTACACGAGACGGCTATAAGGGATCTGCCAAGCCACTTACTCTCAAAATGAGACGCCGCTTTCTTTCCATTTCCATTCCTCCCTCGCAACGTCCCCCCTTTCGGAAGGCAAAGAAAGACAAAATATGAGTTTGAATGCAAAGAAAATAACGTCTGTGGGTTTTTTTTTTTTGATAAAACAATCATTCCCATCTGTATCTGTCTAATAACATGGTGTGTTAATTTGCTGCCATTTAGACTCAACCTGGCCAGTTTTAATGCGGTTAGCAGATGGGCAAAGGATTTCCTTTCACGTGCTTCAATATATTTCCTTAAACTGTTATTTTCAGTCAGAAGCGTGTGCCTCTTTTATTTTTTTTCCCCTGTGGGGGCTAATCTTCGAGCCAGCTGGTCGCAGTCATCTAGAAAATACAGAATTCAGAGAAAGGACAGAAGAAAGAGGATGGAGAGCGGTGTGTGTCTGAGTGTTGGAGGGGTGAAAAAGAAAAGATGGACACAGGAAAAGTGAATAAGAAAGCATTAAAGGCATGCATTATGAGACAAAGCTGAAGGGCTAGAAGGCTAAATAAGAAAAATGAAGTGCTGGAAAAAGAGAGTCAAAAAGGTCTTTGGCTGCTCTGTGACCCAAAAGAGTCGATTAAGAACAGAGTGAAGCAACAGCTACGGCCCCTGCTCAGATAAATACAATAAATAAAACACAACACTAAAAGGCCAGAGCAGAAGAACGCCTGCTCTTGTTACTCACTAAAGGTTTATTTTAGCCTCGCAATTTGGCCTGCAGGGAGCGATTTCAAACACTGATACGACTCAAATACTCTGCGTATGAACTGTGAAATACATACTTTATGTTTCAGGACGGAGCACCCAAACACCGGGGCCCCCGCCATCATTCAAGAATATTAAGCTCCTGCTAAAATAACTCACAGGTGGGTCACCCTGTAGACTTAGGATTTGCTATGGGCGAGCGTAAAGCCCTGAGGCTGGCCAGATTTTCCCGACTTAAGCTGTCAGTCATGAGGAGAGAACATAAAAGCAGTGTCCTGCTGAAACGCTGCACCGCGGCGGTCAACTTTCCACAAACTGGAAAAAGCTGTTTGGGCTTTTTTTTTTTTTCCATTGATAGTCATGAATTTCTGAACACTGTTAATGTGTTTTGGAAGACAAAATCAGATATCAGTTACTAAAGAAAAAAGTTAGTACCAAGAGGATATCAATATAGATATTCTGGCGCGACACGCTGCTCTCTAAATGAATCCTTTTGTCAAGTTTGGACATTCATCCCTCAAGTGAAATCCAGCACGAAGGCGTCTGAGGGTTCACTCTCGGACAAAACGTGAACAATCGAGCAGTCCCATGATGGTGACGCAAGCAGAAGCTATAAATACTGCAATGATAGGTCATCAAATATCACTGCTTTCACAACAAATCATAGCTGTGTCAGTCGTGTGCTCAGGGCGGGGAAAAAATCAATTCCATTGCCCGAAAGCGTGCAACAAGGCCTCACTCCCGCGCCAGCTGGTTTTCTGGGCTTCGAGGCCGTTCTGGTCAGACCTGTAATTTCTGAAACAGTCATCCAGCTGCCTACTTTTTCCTGTGTCAACTTTTAGCAGCGGGTAATGCCTGCGGCCCACTAGACCCGACCAAAGTGGCATGTGGGCCAAGACTGGCCAGCGTTTGTGTTAAATGTTCTTCCCAAAAAAACAACGGAGTGCAGTTGGTAAGTATATTGTGTCTGTGGTGATCTGGACGGCTAAAAAGCACAGAACTTCTATATGTCGGTGGTGGTGAGGTTAAGAAATGCAGCTCTGGCAGACTTTTGATTTGCAGTACCGTCTCTCTTGACTCTCTGCCCCACCAGCAGCTCTCTCTTCTCCAGAATGAGCTGAACAATGGCCTTCCTCTGTGTATTGACCTGTTGAAAGAGCGAGAGAGGAAAAACCACACTATTAACAAATGTCCAGTTAGTTTCTTATGACTTTTTTTCTGGCACAGAACCCACATAGCCACAGACAGCCTCTTCCAGCCAGCCAGCCAGCCACATAAGCAGGCCCGTCTTTTCCAGCATCCTGCCCCTGCTGCCATGCTAGCTTTAGATCTACCACTTCCTCAGAGAGACTGGTTGCGACACCTAATGCATGTTTTTAGTGCTTTACATTCCTCGTGTCTCTTTTTTTTTTTGGAGAAAGAAATGCATTTTGTTCAGGTAGCAAAGTTTTAAATCCTTGGCTGGGGGCCCACTTAATGACCGAAGGAGGCCTATATCAAGTTAAGAGGCGAGCTAGCTCCAGGAAAAGTATGTTTAAATTTACTGCTACTGTGGAAATGGAGGCAGAGAGTTGCACTTCGCTCTCCAGACGTTCACTCACTGGCTCTCATCAGGAGTTGGCCACTGGTCAAATGGACAGAACAGGGCCCCTTGGGAAAGGCTCCAGCATCAACACTCCACGTGTCCAATTTTGGGGTGTGTGTGTGTGTGTGTGTGTGTGTGTGTGTGTCGGTTCAACTCTGTCAACATGATACACAGCCAACCTGTCCTCTTGATCTGAAACCCAGTGCAACCTGGTTTTGTAAATACTGTGAACTTCAAACCAGAAGAATTTCCATCAGCTCCTTTTGGCTCCTTTCACAAAGTATTTTTGCCTTGTGATG
The DNA here is from genome assembly GCF_000690725.1 of Stegastes partitus. NCBI lineage: Eukaryota > Metazoa > Chordata > Actinopteri > Pomacentridae > Stegastes > Stegastes partitus. Next base: position 183,405 of record NW_007578230.1, read on the forward strand.
CAACTTCATGCTGGAGTCTAACATTCGCTGCAAGTGCAAGACGCTTAAAAAGTGCACTTTGCATGAGATTTAGAGCTATTTTCTGCAAGTTCAAGTCTGATTTAAATCTTGCTCATGCTGTCATGTGCATGAAAAGTGGCTATGCAGGCTGCAAATGATTTACACTTGCCGCACTTTATCATCCAGGCTGCTGTAGCCTCAAGCCTCAGTGCAGTCAGTGGGGTATGAAGTGCTCATACGCCAAATAGTTGAGGCTTTCCAGTAAATTGAGATAAAACTGGAGCACAACAGGCACCAGAGTAATTAAACATGGCGGGGGGAAACAGAGGGGGTGGATACAAAAATAAACTCCGCACAATTTCACTGCACTTATTGGTAAGTAATAAAAGTGCCAAGCAGAGAAATGGTGCAAGGGGGCGAGAGGAAAGGGGGGTGAAGTGTGGAACTGCATTTGTCCATATATTGTACCTCCCGCCAAGATTCCCGTAACCGCAGCCACAAAAGAAGTTACATAACAAACACTTGAAGGTCCGTCAAAGTTGCAGGCGAGTAAATATTATTGTTGGGACAAATATGCATGCCGTTCGGAGGGGGGGATGTTTGTAGGCTCGGATGACTTTTGAAAAGTATTCTACAAACCTGCTCGAGTCGGTCCTGCAGGATCTTGAAGGACTGAGACAGGTCCCGCGTCTGTCGCCAAGTCCACGCCGTAAACAGCGCGCTGCATGCGGCCAGAGACAGAGCCACCAGGGCCAGAGAAGCCCAGACGACCCGCAGCTTGCGCACTCGCCTCCTCTGCAGAATCCGATGCATATTGGTGCAGACTGCACTGCTACTCACCGCCGCAGACCATCCGAAATCCCCACTTCAACTCCATTCCAGCAGAGCATGAAGTCCCTCCAAATGCACTTCAGTCCAAATGTCCATTTTGGCGAGAAAAAGACAACGCGAGTGGACAGCCGAACTTACACCCGCCGCTTGGAAGAAGCGCAGATCTGCTGTTTGATTTTATCTGACAGATGAGTTCTAAAGCAGCAAAACATCCGATCCTTTCTCCACACAGATCATAGCCACAATCCTCCTTGTGTGCAGGCCGTCTCCAAACACAAGAAAACTGTGCAACTTGCGCACATCAACTGTTGCATCCTTCTCCTTGTGATTCGTTGACTCAGCTCTCTTGTCTTCCCTTTAAACAGCGTGCTGGGGGGTCAGTCTAATAGACAGACAGACTGAGCACACATGAATTCACACACACGCATACACACACACACGCACTGCTGGAGGTGAACTTTGCGTGCGCCCTCAGCGAGCCCTGATGTTGTGATAGCGGCTGGCATCCGCCAAAAAAAACCAACGAGGTGAGCACAAGGAAAGCTTACGAGTCGCACCGGAGCTTCCGCTGCTTGTCAAATCACTTTCATCAACTTGCAAGGCTTCGAACTCTGTGCCATTCATGTGTGCAGCAGTGCCGCTTGGCACCACACGGTGGCGGTAAAGACACACCGGAGTGCTGAGAGGAGGTTTTATTTCCACTGTCCCATCAACAGGTGACCCCCGAGGACAGTGGAGGATCCAGTGTCCATTGAGAAAATGCTAATAGATAATAAAACAAACCCTGTAAACATGTTTACACATAAATATCTTCAGATCATATCGTTAATTGTATAATAAAGCTGTGGAAGCAAAAATAAATGATTATAAAAGCAAGTATGTTAAGGTATGAAGATCTCATTTACAATGTAGCTGAATAAGAAAATAAAATATGTATGCACACCATAAGGATTTCAATAATGATAGGAAAATAAAAGGCAAAGTTGCTAAATAATACAGATATTTATTGGAGCATTTAACTTAAAAAAAACAACAACAAATTAATCAACTTAATCAAGAACAGTTGAAAGGAAAATATGATTAAATGAAAAGCCTGAAATGCCCACAGGATAAAACGGAGTCAAGTTTCAGATTGTTCGGCAGGTTATTCCAGGTTGCAGGTGCACAGTGGGTAAAACTAGATTTTCCAAGTTTCGTAAAAACAGCTGGCACCCGTAGCATAATACAGTCATTGGAGCGTGTCGGGTAAGAGCCCACATTAAAATACGTAAGAGGGTAAGAACCTTTCAAAATCAATAAAACCCAGAAGTCTCTCGCGCCTCCCAGAGAATGAGGGCCTCCCAGCCTCAGCATAGAGCTCACTATGATGAACTATCACCACTAATGCATCTGAATGCAATCAGTGTCCAAGAGCTTAAAAGTTGCCACTGATGCATGTATGTACCGATAGAAAAGTTGCCTTTAAAAGTGTTTTCTATAATACAGTGAGAAACATAATTTTATTAATTTAAAAACAACTATTTTTTAATGTAGTTTACTCACCAGTTTGGACACATGATGTTTGAAAGTTAGCTTTAAACTTAAAGCATAGTAATGTGAGTTTATGTCCTCCATAATGAACAACTAAAACAGTGACAGCTTAATACAAAGCAGCAATTTATGCAGCCTTCTCATCACAGCTTCCCTTCTGAGCTTATTTAAAATGAATACTTTTTAGAGTCTTGTGGAGGTACAATACTGAACAAAAATACTAGAAATTGAGGTAAAAGAAGAGAAGAAAAGACTAATTTAGATAGATGTGGAACCCAGTGAAGATCTGTTAAGGTCATATTAAATTGTATAGGTAAACTAAAAATATACCTATAATACTGTTGATTCAAAATGTCAGTTGTAGAATACATTTACACACCAGGTAAGAAATGAATCACTGAATTAAAACCTAATTCTTGATTTTTACTATTCAGTGGAGTCATTATCTGCACTTTTTTGAAAATATATATTTTTTTAAGAATTCGAAGCTTATGGTTTATTTGTTGGCAGTCCTTTTCTTCCCTACCTTTGTTTTTGCTGCCTTTTCTTACAGCCATAAATCAGTAGATTAGTGGGACACTATCAGCAGGACTGTGAATCATACGTGTGCACATGTGAGTGTGGACATCCCAGTGTGCATACATTTGAAAAAGTAAATACATCCCATGGAAGTTGAAGGCTTTTTGACAACCCAACTTTTGATCCCTGGATAAAGTTGAAATGTTCAAATAAATGAGATACTAAATTGACATTTTTAACATATTAGTCACGTGTCAAAAGTATCTGCAGGTAGATTTTAACTAATGGTGTCAAAGTGCATCCACCCTCAACCAGAAAGACATTTTACAAGTCTGACCAGCGTGAGAGGCGAGCCAGGAAAAAGTCTTTGCTGTTCTCAAAGAATTTTAAAGCACAACTACACTTTGCCAGTGAACATATTGGCAAAGAAGTGGCATTTTGGAATAATAGGCTGTGGACAGATGAATCAAAGATATAGCTGTTTGGCTACAGCGACAGTTGGCATGTTTGGTGCCTTTCACTGTGAAACGGTGAAGCGTGTTGGTGGAGATGTTACGGTTTGGGGTTGCTTTGCTGCCTCGGGAACGGGGCAGTTTGTAGTCACTGGTACAACGTGAGGCCATCAGTCTAAAAGTTGAAGGTGAATCAGAGGTGGACCGCAGGATCATGACCCTCGGCACACTCAAAAATCCATCAAGAAATGGCTCCAACAGAAGAAATGAAGCGTTATGGAAGGGCCTTGTCAGTCTGATTGAAATGTTGTGGGGAGATTTGAAACGGAAAAGAAAATCCTCAAACAACTTGCGATGGAAGGAATTTTGCACGAAAGAGCGGTCAAGCATTTCAGCAAACGATGCCAAAGGCTGGGCAGTTATGGAAAACAAGAAGTTATTGCTGCAAAAAGGGGCAATTCTAGCTTCTCAGGCCATGGGTGTACTGACTTTTCACATCTATTGATATTCCTGTTGAATAAGTTACTGAACATTAATATTTAACAACAATTTAATAACAATTTCTTTTTTTTTTTTCCATGTGAATGTATGTGTAGGAGATAGTAGGACTTAAAAACACTGCTCGGTTTCCCTTCTAGTGGCTAAAATGTCCACAATACTGCGATTAATCAACTTAGAATACATTGTGCATTCCTCACCTGGCATATGTAGTAATGTCTGCTGCTTAACTAGATTTCTATTCTTGTAATCGTGACACAATTTTCTGTTTATTTTTGTACCCTGTAATTTGATCAGGGCATTGAATTGCTTTCTCCTTTTGATAGCAGGACATAAGTTTTGATATATCTTAGTTTACAGTGTATATATAGATAGCATGTATCCTCAACATGTTTGGAACAGAAGTTCTATAACATTATATATGGATTAAAGGCACAGGTGGTGTTAGTACGCCCCCTGTTGGTCACATGTGACTGCAGTACTGCCTATTGTTTCACTGAGCTAGCATTTGTTAATAAGCATTAAATGAGCAATAGCTGAAGGTAACTAAATGTCATTTGTTGTGTAGGTATTTGGAGAAATGTAAACTTTCTGCAAATACTGGTGACCTTTGGAAAGCATAGTTTATTCAGATCCATCATTTAGCTGCGCATGGTTCTGAAAAATGTGTAAATGCCCATTATTTAAACAGATAAACTCACAGACAGAAAAAAAAAATCACTTTACACAGCAGTCTGATAGATTTTATTAATCTGATCAATGTCAATTGAGCAGAGAACAAGTATACAGGTAAACAGTGAGACACGTCTGGTTTTCAAGAATGGGAGACAACAGGAAGCCTACAATACTTTAATGAAGCCAGCATTTGACTGTCATGCAAGTTCAGGGCTGAATGTACAGTAACATGGCTTTTTGTGTTTTCTAATGGACCTGGGGGTTTTCTGTCTTGGCAAATGACACAAAATCCTAGCAGCTACATATTTGTCTCCAAATTAATAATGTCAAACATTTGGCTGATGTCATGTGAAAAACATATGAATCCTTTTTTTGGGCGACTTTAATTTCATCAGAGGGATGTCCTGCTCCTTTTGTGAGTTTTTTGATCCCATGAAGCCCTTTAGAACTTAGTGAACAAAGTCTAAAATGCACTGTGATCCAGAAAAGTCACTTTGGATTCACAAGGTTTCCACCCAACTTCAGCCACTTAAGAGACAAAAACAGGATGAACATGTTAAAACCGATGCCTGTGTTGGCAGAAAACATCAGTGGCTGTACATAACATATGAAAATACACGAACACATCTCACAACATGAATCTGAACATGTATGGGTACCCAAAGGTCCTTCCTAACAACTAAACAGCAGCACAGCTGTGGAAACTGAAGTACATGGTCGTTGCATCTACTTGCACTGATTGTGACACAGTGTAGTAATTACATCCCCATCCATCACACTAAAATCTGAATAAACACCTCAAATATTTAACTATCTGTTCATGCTGTTGTTGTCTTTCGTATGCAAAATTGCTCTTCAGAGATTTATTGCAGCTGGAATTGACAGAAACCAGAGTTGAACTTTGATTTTGAAGTACTTTGGGGAATCTATGTCGGGAACAGAGTCACAAACTGTATGATTTATAGCTCTTGGTTTCGTATTCTGATGGGAAGTTACAGAAAAGAGCGGATTTAAATATATCTTCAAATTCCCTTGGACTCTAATTGATTTTTTGGTAAAAGCACATTAAATGTACTTTTCCACGCAGTCAGTACATTTTGCACATTTCAGCACAGATACGTGAATTTGATGTCCTAAAGATGGAAAAATAAATAAATACCGCACATTCTTTCCTGAATTATCTTGCAAACAAAGTATGAACACAAATGTAAATTGCAAAAGTTACCAAGAAGGGTCAGTGGTTTTTACTTGTTTAGAGAGAAAGAAAACAAACTAAATATAACCCACAACTCAGCCTGGTTTCATTAGATTGCTGGAAATGATACAAAACACCCTCTTTTTTTAAAAAATGAGACAGAATATAAAACAGAAGTGCAGACCAGAATTCTGCCACTTTCACTTTAGCAGGACAGGTCCAAAGATGTTGGACAGATCCCAGTCCAACAACTTTTATTTTTTAAATTCCACCAGATGGATGTTTTTGTTTGATTCTAGGCTTCATCCATTTCTTTAAAACCAGCCTCGAGAGTTTGGCTGCATGGAAGGAGGTTTTAGGTTGAGTTCAACAGATCCTTTCAGTGCACAGTTTCATTACGACAACTTTGTACATACTTAGCTTAAAAGGACGAAAACAGTGCAAATACCAACGTTGTGCTTTACAACAGCTTTACAGCGCTCCTCATCTGGAAGACGAGGGGTCGAGGTGACTGACTCTTTGGTTGCTGTTGTCATAGTTTACAGTAAATTTAAAGGGATAGGATACATAAAACTCATTTTTTTCAACAGTCATACAGTGAAACGTGCATCTTGATTTTTGATTTTGGCTTTGTGGATCTTTGTGCAAAAAAAACACATTTAATTTCTAGATAATGATGTTTTATACTTAATGTCAAGACTTTCTCTAAAAGTCCCACTACATACACACATTTATCACACTTTTCCTATCACCATACCTTCTAATTTCTTCACACTGTGGATGAATTATCGGATCCATTTATCACTAAAATCATAACACATCACGAGGGGAAAACACAATACACAGATTTCAGTGCCTCTGTAATGTACTATTTAAAAGTATTGCATAGGCCCCATTCCAATACTTAGAACTACATCCTGGACTCTAATTATGAATTAAGATAACTGACCATTTGCTAAATTCCTGCCCCAAATGGTGATTGTCCAGTTTCTTTGTACTAAAGAGATGCATACGGGTCAAAACGAGACTTTGTTCAATTTGGTTTTCAATGTTGACAGATATTAGAAGAATGGGAAAATGGCCCCTTTTCCTTGTTTTGAAATTGTTGGTTAAAAATGGTAAAAACAAAAAATCCTCCCATTTTCAAATTTTTGGGTTTTTGATTGGAAAATGAAATGTACTTTTGTACCCTGACCTTTTATTTTTGTTGTTTTGTCTGTTATTGGTTTTAAACAGAAAAACAGAAAATGGGTTTTTATTGTTTAATGGGATACAGATTATACTTTAGTGTCCAGACCTTTCTGTCTTCTGTTATTAGCCTTTCAAACATCAAAAATAGGACAGTGTAATTGTAAGGAGTCAATAAACTGTTTATCTGCAACAATTTACAGCTCTAACAAAAGCTGCCAACATCAGCATGGCTGGCAAACTAGCTCACAAGTCGTAACCTAAAAAATGTTTTTGGAAGTTTACTTAGAAAAAACCCATTCTCAGGACTGTGTGAACCAAAATGCTACAAAATCTGATTTTAGGACAACATTTAGTCGATGTGCGTAATGAATTTGAAAAGTTTTCTATATAGCTAGCCAACATCACTCAAGTTAGCATTATGTTACTACACAAACAACAAAACATGGATCTAACAATGCTAACTTTGTACCTGGAGCAGATGTTAGCATTTTCATTTTATCATGTACTGTATGGAGCCACGATGTGAATGTTTTTGCAAGGTTCTTGTTTCAGTGTGAGTCAACTAAAAAAGGCTGCCATTGCCGTAGTTAATGTTGACTAACTAGTCAACTTCAGTTAACTACAATTGTTATATAATCTGCTAGCTGTTATAATTTCAACTGAAAAAAGATGGTGGAATAGAAGTGAGAAGGATGCTTATTGTGTTGAGAAATTAGCAAGAATTTTGTGTAGTAAATCTGCCACACATTTTAGAATGACTTAAGCGGGGGCAAGGCTTAGCAAACAGTCAGTTATTTTAAAATCGGCTTGACGATTGTCATTGTCTAGTTTTGGAAAGGGGCCACAGAGTGGTGCTCTATCCCTGCACTGTGTGGATTGACCTCGGGGCTGTGAAGGTCGCGAGGTCATGAGCCCGATGTTGGGTTAAGGCTGGGCCAGGTTCTGCAGCGCCTCTCCCTCACAACGCATACAGTGGTAGCCCATGCTAGCTGTGACATCGACGCAGCCCTGGCTGACGTAAAAGTCCAGAGATGACTTGTTCCAGTCCAGAACGGTGAAGTTGAGCTGGTGGCACCCGGCAGCCAGGCCCAGCTACAGAACACCGAAATCAAGCAGTTAGACTGACATGAGTACTGCTGTGCTGATGTATGCAAGCTCTGAGACATTATTTTGAATTTTTAGCTTGTAAATAAACAAGACCTGTTTTGTGAGGCCCAAAGTCTGGGGTTCAGTCCCATTTTTGAGCTGCCACAGTTAAATAATGCTTTGATGTTTTACTCACCTGTGCTACCTTACTCATAAGTGCTTTCCCAATGCCCTTCCCTGAAACACAGATTTGGACTGTTAGCTGAGATTTTCCACACACACAGATAATTCCTGCTGTTGAGACACAGTACTGTACCTCTGAACTCAGGCATCACGTACAAGTCCTCCATATAAACGGCTCTGCCTATCCACGAGCTGTAGGAATAGAAGTAAAGTGCATAGCCTATCTTCGTATGGCCTGAAAGCAAAATGATAAAAAAGCAAACTCAATGCAGCAGGAACATTGGACTTTAGAGTTTTCAGCCAGTTTCAACATTCAACAGCCAAATAGCTTCAGTATTTAATAAATAGGCAGAATCGCTTAGTTGGCCATTTTCTGCTTCTGCTGATTAATGGCTCTGCATCTTTGGCCAAGAAAACAGCGAAAGTATTTCTCTTATCTCATTTTCAAAAAGCTGTACGATAATCACAGCATGTGTTTTGTTTTTGTTTTGTTTTTTTTTTTTAAATATTGTGCAAACATATAACTGCATACCATTCTGTAAACACAAGTTAAATGAAATAATCAGGCCTGATTTATTATTCAGTGTTTTGGTGCAAATCAAACCAGATGCAGAGATTCCTTGCAGCAAGCTTAAGGTTTTCCACTAGCGGGCCAGCAGATGGCAGAATTTGTTTTGCCAAGATTGCGGTTTTACTGTTGTTCAGCTGAAGGAAGTTCTCTAACATCCAGTTTCTCACATCCTCGATAGTCATTTAAAGCACTCAACTTCCCAGGGTCAGTGGCCTTAACGGGCAGGTACAGCTGCGTGTCGTCGGCATAAAAATGAAATAAAATACCATGTCTTTGTATTATGTGCCCCAGGGGAAGTATGTACAAAAAAAAAAAAAGGACCTAAAACAGACCCCTGAGGTACACCATACTTCACTGGATAAAATGACGACATGTGGCTGTTTGCTGCAACACAAAACCTTCGATTAGTAAGATAAGATAAAAACAACTCTAAAACTGTACTTGAAATCCCCAGCCATTGTCTTAGTCTATTTAGAAGAATGCTGTGATCAACCGTGTCAAATGCAGCACGAAGGTCCAGAAGTACAAAGATAGTGAGTTCAGTTACTTTGCCTGCAACTGTGTTTATTTTGCACCCACTCCAATGTTAGCAACTAACAAACTTCACAATGCTAGCCAGTTGCTTGTCCCTGTTGCTTGGTTCAGAGCGGGTAGCAGATTTAAGACATTGGAGCTTTTTTTGCCCTAAAGCAGCTGCAGAATTATACTCAAAACATCACTTATGATGAAGTGTTGAATGTGATATCAATCATTAAAGTTGTAAGCTGCGAAACCAAAACAAGCGCAGCATTTTGCAGATTAGTACAGCTTTAACGTACATTCTTGCCATTTGTGCTTTATCATGTTAACTGATGCTAGTGGCTAAGTTTCAGGATATGAACGACCGAAGCTAGGATGTTTCTAACCTGTAGAAAGCATCAGGGATTTAGTTTTTCTTATATTCACTGTGGTGATCAGGCTGAATCTGCCGTCAGTAAATCTGTAACCTGTCACGCACAAACACACATGATGTATGTATGTTTGACTAACTGCTCTGTTATCAGAGTCCTCGGTTATCTAGGTGTGTTAAGTCCAACACATAAACACAGGAGGCCACTCCTCAGCATGGAGTCAGATGTTGGAGTCTGGTGGATAGTGGACAGTGGTGACTGTATGGAAAAAAGGCCGTGTCATGGAAGAAAAAAGGCCCAGCTGAGCAGCAGAGCGCACATTAACGATCTCATTACTGTATTCTGAGGAAAAGCAGCGCATTAGCCTTGTTATGTAAGAGGTGTGTAAGGAGAGGGGCCACATCAGCAGGGTGCTATTACATTAGGTAACAGAACTAATAAATATGGACTGATGGTTGACTACAAGTGACTGTAATGTGTAGCTACTGTTCCACATGTATTACAGATCTAGACAAAGAGAGTTGATGACAGGATTTAAATAACTCACCAAATACAGATTTCTCAGCAAATTGTGTTACTTTGCACTTGCTTAAGTCACTCTGCAGTTATTTTGATTAGATTTCATCATTGTGTAGGAGTTAATTAATCTGAATAGGAATACTTTTGTCTAGAAAGCGACTTAAATCTATAACTAGGTTTGGTTTATTTATAATTTACCGAGATAAATCATCTCAAGTACTAGAAAGGGAACAATCGTCAGCCATTTGGCTTAGAGGAGGATTAAGTAAACCAAAGACATTCCCATGCTTTTACTTAAGATCTTGTAATCCAAAGAAAAGCTCAAATAAAAGGTCCATCAGCTCTAGTGCAGAAAAAAATATCGCTGCACCCTTTAAAGCACGTTGCACAGTGAAGTCCCAACGGGTGTTTTATCTTTTAAGTTGTCACTGACCAGATTAGAAGAAGCTGAAGGGAGCAGTTTACGACCAAGTTTGGTCCACAGACAACGTTAGGAGGATTATCTGTTGCATGGTTTTGTGATCCCGTGCGTCTGTATGGAAATATATATCTGCTGTACACCGCCGTTAGCTCGTGAAGTGAACAATACCAGTGATGGATCTTCCTCACCTTCTTTGGTTCTGTGCTGTTCTGGCACCTCAGCGACGATCCCATGAAAGAACGGGTTCTTGGAGAAGCCATCTTGCTCCAAGTCTGCAAACACATTATCATATGACAGACAGGTGAAGTCATGGCCTGTTTAGTTACACTGGGGCAGTTTTACAGTTTACAGTTTAAAACGTCAGAGTTTTAGGCAGAATCCAGTGTTTTTTCACCATGATTTAGCATGTTTTCATCAGAGTGTAATTTTGGCAGACTGGAGTGGGCTTTGAAACCACAGTTAGACCTTCATGTTGGAAAATCAAACAGTAATGCTGTCAGTCACAGGTCCATAATTTCCTCATTTCAAAGTAAGTTTCCAGGTGGTAATAATAAGGTAAAAACAAAGTTCTGAATTATTTTTTTTTTGGTTTTAATTTAGCATCTCTATTTCGTGGAGTTATTTAAACTTGCAGAGATATAACTGAACACCTATCTATGAAAAATGCAGCGTTTTTCATCTGGCCTTTCAATCTTGTCATCTCCCACTACTGCCAAAACCTCCAGCTGTGTCCTCATTCCACACTACTATTAGACGTGCACTACTCTGTGTACTTATTCTCAGAGTATTTTCATTGGCAAGTTGTACTCAACAAATAAATGGGTCCCGAAGTTCCAGTTTTTCAAGCAATTCTACCTAATTAGTATTTCTGCAGCCAAACTATCATTAGAAAGGCCCTTAACATTTTCAGCTGACTTCCCTTAAAGTTCTTCATGCCTGATCTCTACATTTACCAGCATGTAGCTTCTTTCTTACTGTAGTTATGGCTGTACAAGGAGAAATGCAACATTAAGCTCGTGTAGTGTCCACATGTTTCACTGCTTTCTCATTGCCCTTACAGATTTGTTGTTCTTTTTTGTAAAGCAAAAATAATGACATTTAACAAAGCAATGTGACCACAATGTTTATGTCAGTAGCTTTTGATTGAATTATGATCTCAAGTCATTGCCATGGCCAAAAGGCTCGCCGCAAGGGTCATTTTGTGGCTGTTCTGGAGCTTACAATCACAATCACTTCTTAGTTCATCATCTTATGTTACATGTGTCAGGCACTGACTTTTAATTCAAACTTTATTCAGACTCAAAAGTGCTCAGAAAAATGGACATCTCAATGCCAAAATGTAACCAGTGGCACCTGGTGGTTCTCCTCCGTCAGCTCACTTCTTTTCTGTGGGAGGCTAAAGAAGACGCAAGGCCTCACTCCTTCCACAGCGAGTTTGATTTTTGGTGAAAGATTTAACGTTTGATTTTTTTAGGAGCAGGATGTTTGATGGAATCTGATGTGGGTCCTTCTGTTTTACCAATTGCATCTCTTTGGACATTGCAGTGTGGCCACACAGTGTTAGGAATGTTAAATTGCTCATCCAATTTTAATTGTAGAATTATTGTTTGTGTTTTCACAGTGAGTGTTCTGTGTCCTAACAATACTTCATGCTGTCCTTTGGTTTTGTTTGTAATGTTTATTATTATGTGGGCAATTAATAACCACAATCCCTGGTAGTACTGAAACACACTTTGTGTTGTGGTTGTATTTACAAGTGAATAAATTACAGTTTCATCTAATAGGAGGTGCAACAATGTGGAGTGCAGAGACCTGTAGTTCACTACTCAGATTCAGACTACTCACACTACTTGGTTACAATGATGAGTATATGAGTAGCGCCTTTTCTTTTTTTTTTTGCATGAATACGACGCTTACATTGCCTGTCATAGGATGAGTACTGTGAAAATGGGACACCTGACACAAAGCTTTGTAATAAGTATCTTGTCAAGGAATATATATATAAAAAAATAAAACTAATGCTAATGCACTGCTGAAAAAGAAAAGAAAGAAAAAGTTTACATGGGTACGACGTTATAACAGTGGAAACAACATCACACAGTGTTAATTCAAATTACATAGCATTCTGTCATTAAAATTTTTTTTTTTTTTATAAAGATCTTAAAACAAATATTTGCCACGTGACTCAAATTTACTTTGTAATCATGTATCAAAATCACTAAGAATCAATTCTATTCTATACTATGAGACACTACTCTCAGTCATTTTAAGAGGATAAAAAAGGATATGAACAGAAACGTGCTGTTCCTAAAGAATTAAAAAAATTCCAAATTGGATCAAATCTAACTTTTCATAAATATATTACCAGATAGGTTGCTGGAACTAAACCAAGAAGAGCTGGCATAGTGACGCTGTAGCTCGCCTAAAGCTCCAGCTAGCTATTTGTACATATTTGACTTCTTCTCCTAACATATGTATATCAAATTAAAAATAAATACTAAACGTATAAATATTTCAGGTGAATGACTAAGTGGACCTATGTGATGGTCAAAATAGTTCTGGCAGCCGTGTTTAAATTAAATAAGACAGAAAGGCAACAAAGATGCTACACTGAAAAAAAATATAAATGCAACACTTTTGTTTTTGCTCCCATTTGTCATGAGCTGAACTTAAAGATCTAAGACTTTTTATATGTACACAAAAGAATGATTTCTCTTCAATATTGTTCACAAATTTGTCTAAAAAAAACCAAAAAAACAGTGAGTATCTGGTGTGACCATTATTTGCCTCATGCAGTGCAACACATCTCCTTTGCATAGAGCTGATCAGGTTGTTGATAGTGGCCTGTGGATTGTTGGTCCACTCCTCTTCAATGGATGTGTGAAGTTGTTGGACATGGGCAGGAACTGGAACACGCTGTCGTATCCAGAGCATCCCAAACATGCTCAGTGGGTGACATGACCGGTGAGTATGCTGGCCATGCAAGAACTGGGATGTTTTCAGCTTCCAGGAAACGTGTACAGATCCTTGCAACATGGAGCCGTGCATTATCATGCTGCAACATGAGGTGACTGTCATGGATGAACGGCACTACGATGGGCCTCAGGAACTCATCACATTATCTCTGTGCATTCAAAATGACATCAATAAAATGAACCAGTGTTCATTGTCCATAACATACCATAACCCCACCGCCACCATGGGCCACTCGATTCACAACGTTGACATCAGCAAACCGCTCACCCACACGATGCCATACACGTTGCCTGCCATCTGCCCTGTACAGTGAAAACTGTGATTCATCCGTGAAGGGAACTCCTCTCCAAAGTGCCGGACACCATCGAATGTGAGCATTTGCCCACTCAAGTCAGTTACGATGATGAACTGCAGTCAGGTCGAGACCCAGATGAGGACGACGAGCATGTAGATGAGCTTCCCTGAGACGGATTCTGACAGTTTGTGCCGAAGTTCTTTGGTCATGCAAACTGATTGTTACAGCAGCTGTCCGGGTGGCTGGTCTCAGGCGATGTTGGAGGTGAAAATGCTGGATGTGGAGGTCCTGGGTCTGGTGTGGTTGCATGTGGTCTGCGGTTGTAAGGCCGGTTAGATGCACTGCTAAATTATCTGAAACGCCTTTGGAGACAGCTTATGGTAGAGAAATGAACATTCGATTCATGGGCAACAGCTCTGGTGGACATTCCTGTAGTCAGTACGCTTCCTCAAAACTTGCGACATCTGTGGCATTGTGCTGTGTGATGAAACTACATTTTAGAGTGGCCTTTTATGGTGGCCAGCCTAAAGCCCACCTGTGTAAAAACCCTGCTATCTAATCAGCATGTTGACATGCCCGACCTGTGAGGTGAATGGATTATCTCTGCAAAGGAGAAGTGCTCACTAACACAGATTTGGACAAATTTGTGAACAATCTTTGAGAGAAATAGGCATTTTGTGTACATAGAAAAAGTCTTAGATCTTTAAGTTCAGCTCATGAAAAATGGGAGCAAAAACAAAAATGTTGTATTTATATATATTTTTGTTCAGTGTAAGCCAGAGAATGTGATCTATTTTTAAACACAACTCTTGATACACTACCTCTCTGAGTGACTTTCACCTGGTCTGCCATTTTCTCATATTCTGCCAGCTCCTGGAGGGGGAAAAATAAAAACAACATCGGCTGTCATAACTTCTTAGGATTTCTCCGACATCACAGCACCAACCTGAAACATGTCAGTCAGAACCACATCAGGCTTTCATCCTGTGTGCATGGAAACAAATGGCCAAAACTGGCACGTGAGGCGGGTGCGCGCTCCAAAGACACCCCGAATAACATCAGGATAATCTAATATTAGCAGCATCATGTTTGATTAGATCCACTGACGTAAACCTGAGTCATTACAGCCTCCTAAATGTCTTCCGACGTATTTCCAGCTGGACTGCACGTGTCTGCTCACCATGATCATCCGCGCGATGTCCTTGCAGTCCTCCACGTTGGCTGCTCGGATAGAGAAGTCCATGTCGGCTGGATGGTGATGCTCACAGTGCGCTGGTGCTGCCGATCCGCTCTGTCACTGTGGACGGTTTAACTGGGAGAACTGGGAGGACTAACAGCTGTCCTCTTGCCCACACTCACACAACACAACCTCCCCACACGGGCTGGAAAGTGAACAGAGAGCGCCCTCCTCCAGGATGGAGGCGACTGGAGGAGTTAGCTCCTCATGTGCACTCAAAAGCGCCCCTAATGATTAAACGACATCCTAATAAAGGATGTAGCTGCAACCGTATGAGACAACATTTCCTGATGCTTTATAGACATGCATCTCTGTGGCTGCTGTTTGTCAGCCTCCTGTAGGTGCATCATTAATCCTCTAGGGGGCTCCAGCTAAAAGCGCACACTGTGGCCCCCTATCGATTCCACAGTTCTTGAACTCTGCATTTGTTTGTTTCCTGTAGCCTTAAAGTAACCACCAGTGTTCCTGGTGGGCTGCACAGGGCAGGTTCATTCAGGCTTTCATATGTACTTTTTTTATTATTATGCCCAGAATCTAAGAAGCCTCCTTCCCTGTGTGATAGATTACGCCTACCAGCCCTGTTAAGGTTCCTTTGTCTTATTTGGTTTATGGTAATTTGATAAAACACTAAATAGAATGTGTTTTGACACATACAGGGCCCAGTTGTTCAGAGGTAATCTGAACAAGTTTTACAAATCAGATTATGTTAAATTTTGAAAGTGGATTATTCAGTGAAATATGAGATCAGATTAGTTCACGTAATTCGGCCTTGGTTTGGATCTGGATCAAACTTTCATAATGTGTTGTTCAAAACCATTTGGGATACCTGTGATTCCAAAAATCAGACTTATCCTGATCACAGCAGAAGAGCTGATTCAGGGTGGGTTTCTCATAAAAAAAATATTGGGGAAAAAAAGTACTTTTTAGTTCAGCAAAGTTTAAATAATGAATATGAATTATTTTACACATTTTTAAGACCGTGTTCAAAATATTCAAGGTGCTTTTGTGTATAATGTATAATTGTTTGTATTTATTCATTGTGGGTTAAATGAGCAGTGTGACTGTTTAAAATAAGTTGTAAATGGATGTATGTATTAATTGGATATTTGTATATTTCTTCATAAACTCCATAAGTGATGCCATAGTAACCGTCTACTAATGTTCTTCACATAGCTGATAGCCTTCACTGCGGTTCCATTTAGAGCACTGCTAATCCAGATTTGGTCATCTTGAAAAGTCTGTATGTGCATCAGGATGATCCAGTGTTACGTCGAACAACTGGCACAAAAGTGAGATGGATTATCTGATCCTGGAGAGCAAAACATGGGATTTCCACATCTGGATCATTCTGGTAGCAGGACTTCTGGGAGCTCAGAGAGTCTGTTGCCTGTTTTTCTTATCTGGTAAACCAACAAACATTCTAGCATGACATATTCATCAAGCTATTAACATTTACAGCTACAATCTTGATAGATTTACCTCATTTACATTACATTTTACCCCCATGTTAAAAAGAACAAATGTATTCATATGTTGTGAACTCAGTCTGATTTTTCTGTGAGGTGTAATAACCATTGCACCCTCTAAGGGGCGTAGCAAGGTTTCAGTGTTGTATAGTGACCTTGTGAGTTATCTGAGCTGTTTGTTCTCTGAGTGGAGTTTACTTTGGAGTCCTGCTGATCTTGTGGTCACTCACTTATCTAAACTAGGGTAATTTAAAAAGCAGTTAAACTGTTGTGCAACTTTAATTTAGTTAATATTTAACAGCCAGTGTGAGTTACGATTTTCAAACACAAGCCGAGGACTTTTATTTCTAACAGAGATGATGCATAATGCTTGTTGTGTGGGTTATTGCGTGTGTAGGTGGAGGTTTGGTTCATCGCGCTCTGCAGGATTTATGCAGTTTTATTATTCAAAAATCATATAAACTGAAAAAGGAATTTCACAGAAGGTACTGGAGAGGTTATATTTAGTTCACATAGTCCGTGATGACGCACGGTGTGGACATGTCATCAAACTGTGAACTCCGGCACCAGAAATAAGGGTGATCTCATGATTTTACGCAGTTTCACACAAGCTCAAAGCAAATCCCCAACAGCTAGAGAGCTAAATCAGAGGAACTGAGAACGCCTTAGTGAGGGGAGTAAGGCAACGCACAAAAAGTGACCTCAATGAGAAATACTGCACATCTGAACAGAAGTGAACTGAAAGGTTAGTGTACATTAAGTATCTCATGGCTATAATCTAAATGAATATTGGAAAGGCCTGTCTTTCCTCGTGAAACCCCATCAAATGGAATTCCTTGACTCAAGTCTCCAGCTCATGAGACTGAAAATGACGTTTTCTCATAAAAGCAGAAGTAGGCCTATTAAAATACTTCATTCATTACCTCATTCTCCGACACCAGCTGCTAAACGATGAGCTTCAACGGTCATGTCGGTAAACCGAGACCCCACCCACAGCCAAGGGGCAAAGGCAGCACTGATGAAGCCCCTCTAATGTCATTTTACTGCAGGTACTGAAGTTTAACTACAGCAACACAACCGTATGATCCCCAGTGGTGACAGTAATTCACAAGAGCTGCACTTTACAGTTACAAGTTTGAGGCACTTGTGCTTTAATTTCTCCATTTCACTGCTGCTCCCTCCAGAACAGTTCTCTCTGAACTGTACTTTAATGCACGCTTTAAGAACTTTTTATACTCTGGTTTATTTCAGGGCTTGTTTAGCTTGGGTAAACGTATTGAGTGTTTTTACACAGTTTTATTACTGCTTTTACTCGCAATGATCGGAGGCAACATTAAAACAACCTGCCTAATATTGTGTAGGTCCTCCTTGTGTTGCCAAAACAGCTCTGGTCCATGGGGTTGATCACAGGACCTTTGGGGTGTCCTGTGGTGTCTGGCACCAAGATGTTTGCATAGGTTCCTTTGGTTCCTGTGGGTTGGAGGGTGGGGCCTCCATGACATTGTTCTGATGCTTCTCACGGATGTTTGATCAGATTTGCTCATCGCTTTGGGCTCTTTATCGTGTTCCTCAGGTCATAGCTGAGCAGTTTTTGTGGTGTTTTTGTGGAAGTGCACCTTGACCTGTTTGGGGAGGCCGCTGCTGTCTGGGAGGATTATTACCGTGTGAGGATTGTTTGGTCTGGAACAATATTTTAGTTGGCAGTACATGGCAAGAAACATCCTAAGACTTCCCAGCAGAACATTGCTTTGCGATGAGATGTTCGGTGTAATTCCCTTCACATGTCAGTGGTTTTATTGGCCGACTGGTGTATGAGTAAAGGCTCTGAGTCCATCCTCCACTGATTATCCCTGAAATTGTTGTTTATCAAGTGTAACCGAGATCAATGTTGGGAAGCACGTCAGCTCACTTAAAATGTAATCGGACTTACTGGATTTGCAACAGAACAAGCAACACCTAAATATTTAGTTTGATTTTAACTCCAAACTATGTGGTGAGTTTCTTATTATGAAACTGAGCAGTCAAACCAGAAACCTCTTGCTAATCCCAGATTGTTTAGTTCTGTGTTCAATCAAAAAATATCACTTAAACAGGACTCATCAAAGCAGATATGAAGCATTTGTGAGCAGCTCCTTGACTTGAAGACCCAGCAGCTGACCAAAGGGTGCTGGTGGAGGTGCAACAGACGGAAATGCCTAAAGAGGAGTAACATCACCTGTGCACTTTCTATCTTACTTTTCCTTTAGTAAAACATTGCAATGTGACACTATATATACTCTCTATTACTTTACTATAAAAAGAAACCATTCTAATTATCGCAGCTGTGATGATCAATGACTAATCAAAGGTTGCGACTATTAAATATAATTGTGTAGCATCATTTGGGATACTGCTTTACACCAACAACTTCACTGTAAAAACCTCAATTTCACGTTTATTCACAACTTTTTCTTCAAATATTGCTTACAAATCTTTAAAAAATCTTTAAAATCAGGCTTCACCAATAAGCTTGTAAAATGTAGCAGTACTTCTGAGCTACCTTTTCACTTTTCTCTGGTCTTTATAACCTCTTCACACAGTCTCAAATTTAAGCTCATCTTCTATGTGTGATCCTTTGGTTAAAGAGTAGTGTAATGATTCTAAGTGAAACCAGACAACACAAGCTACCGCTGCTTTTACAGCGTGTAAAACCTGCTTTGAACTAATAATTAATGAATGATTCAGCAGTCAGATATCTCAAAGAGGGTCACTGTCAATTCTCACACTAACGTTTTCTTAACCGGAATGTGGTTCAGGGCACTAGCATGCGTATAACGGAGACTATCTCACTGTCTTTACATGCTTATGTGTTGTTTCTTTGCACACGTTACAGTACAAATAGGAGCCTGTGGTTGCTTGAAGCTAAAAATACACTTTGTGAGAGATTTGTCACAGTACACGGCTTTCTGCAGAGAAGAGGGTGGGGAGGAAGTGAGTAGGGAAAGGGGGGATTTTGCGGGGCTGGCTTCAAATGCTGCGTAGCCAGCTTTCTCCTGGAAAAAAAATAAGGCCGTCTGTGTGTCTATTAATAGCTCCAGAAAGACGGTGTGGCTCTTTAAGACTGACTAATGGCTCCTTTCATACGACGCAAGCAGAAAAACCAGAGCGTTGCCACCGTTTTCATCATTTGGCCTCTCTGGTGCTGCTGATGACGTGGATAAGACCGTTTTTACAGACGCAGTTAAGGACCCACAGGCAGCTAGAGGCAGAAACACTGTAGACAATTAGTCAGAGGATTGTGAGTAAGAAAGAGTGGGACCTCTCAGGAGGCGACACACATCTGACAAATGCTACAAAAACCCTGAGAAAATGATTGTTGGTGCGCAAGTAGACCTCAACACTGATGTCACTTCATTTTAATTGCTGATATTGTTGCAGTGAAAGTTATCACAGGAGCATTCTTGTATTCTGTAATCTGTGGAGTTGTGTTGCTGGGACATTAGTAAGCACCTGAGTTATCTTGGCTGGGTCACCTGGTCAAGGCTGTTTGTGTCGTGTCTATTTGAAACCCTTAATCTTAGAAAAATACGTCAAAATTTAAGGAAATCTGATGCTTGTGTTCTTCTTTACGTCTTTTTTTTTACCAGTCGGCCTTCTTGCCAACTACTCTCACTACTTCTGTTGATTCAGTATGAGGATTACTTTTTTTTTTTTAGCTGCCATTTGACAGAATATACTGCCTATGACATATGTACATACTTACAGTCCAAAACAAAAAATGTTTTCTGAACAGTTCAGGCAGACAATGAAAGGGCAAATGTAAAGAGCCTTTGTTCATAAGCACAAATGAGACAGTCGCACAAGAAAAAGGAACAAAAAAAGGGGAAAAAGATGAAATATGACCAAAGGGGGCTGCACAGAATTTCATAACTGATCAAGTGTCCAGACCTTCAATCCCGTGACCATACACTACAGACTTCCTCCACTTCCTCTGGCAAGGAGGAGGCAGAATATTAGACGCATAACTATCCAAACGGACCACAGAAATGATGAGATGCTTCTATAGAATTTGCTCTCATTTTTTAATACAATTTTGAAGATAGATTTCCAGAAGTTGTGTGATTTCAGATGTGTCCAGAACATATTTAGCAGAGTAGCTGGAACTTGTCAACGATGTGGGATCATGACTTTTTGTGATCCACCAGTGAAATTAATGTACAATTTTCATGAGGTTAAACGACTTATTAAACCCTTTCATGCATAAATAAACATAAAATAGTTGTCTTCCTCACAGTTTTGGAGTCTAATATTGTAAAGTTGTGTGTGTTAAGCAGCTCATGGCCTGTAACCATGCTTTTTAAAAAAATTAATTAATTTGGAGGTCTTGTTGGTGTAAAAATCTTATGGAAATGCTGAATTCTTTCAAAAGAAGAACATTTGTGGCCATTGTAGAAATCAAACAAGATAGATCCTACATTTCAAGACAAATTCCCCCTTTATGAAACAATTAAATTGTCCTTAAAACCCAGCATCACAAAACAAAAAACAGGCTGTTTCTCATTTTTGGTCAATAAAAAGTTTAGATTTTTGCAACACATTGTTTTAATATGACAGGAAATCACACTTCACTTGATACGTAAGGACATAAAATTGCTGCAATACACATTACGTCTGTGATGCTGACTGACTCCAAGCGCTTGCAAAACACTAAAAGAATAGCTCCAAGGTTGAGCCACTTGTATTCAGAGCTAACAAATACACCACCTATTACACAACACTGACATTATTCACACCTCTGTATAAAGGCAGAAATGGTGGCTTTCTGTGCGCCAGCTTTGGAAGGTCTATTTGGAAAAAGCTTTACAGCCAACTTCTGTTAGCGTCATTCAAGCGACCCAATATGCTGCCTAATTAATTGTACTGGCGTTCTAGGAGTAAAGTAAACATTTGAACCTGGTTTGTTGCAGTCATTTTACATGCTGTCGTGACCTGTTTTAATGACGTTATGATCTGAAACACCCCCAAATCTAGAAAAACAAGTCTGGTAACACTGAGAGAAAATGCTGCTAGACGGGTGATGAATAGAGGGGGAAGTGTTGAGCCTTTACATCCAAATAAACCTTATTTACTACAAAACATCACATACTACATAACTATAGCTTTAAGAGAAGTTCCCCTGAATTGGATTTACATCTGAAGACTCACATTTGTTGTGGAGTTCCTTCTGGAAAGTTAAAATCATTTTACTCTTCATTCCTTATTTAACAAAAGCCATGTGTGACTTCGCTGTGACTAACAGTCACGTGGCAAAATTTTGTGACCACACAGCTGAACTGCAGGATGTGTTTACACAGAGCAGACAGCAGATACGTGGTGAAACAAATGAGGGAAACTGAGAGAAAGAAAAAAAAAAAAAACAGGCATGATCAATGAAATTAATTCCACATGGTTCAATAATGGTATAGAGATGAGCAAGTTGGCACTAAGTTGTTGGAAGATACATTTGTGAAACCCTGTTTTAGTGCTGAAGTGCAGAGCAGAGTGAAAAATGCCAGGTTTGTAGAGGTTGCAAGAAATGTAAGTAGGAAAATATCTATAGAATGTCAGGTCATCATTTTTTACCCACTGTTGGTCAACCCGAGAGGCACATGGGAAAATGTTGAACACGCTCATTCTAGTTCTTGAAATGTTTGCAAAATAGATAATTGTAAGAATTCAAGGTTTGGATTTTGTTAGGATTTATGGCATTATAACTTACACAAAAGCCATAGTTGTTCCATTTCCATAGAGTTGCAGGGCTTCATATTGTAGTGATAAATAAGCCCACAGTGAGTAAAAATCCAATGGAAGCACAAAAAAACCCCAAGATACAGATAGATGTAGGAGTGGTTTGAGCTTCTCATCTAACTCCAACTGTAACTTCCTCTTATGGATCCGTTTGACCTGGATTGCTTTTGATTTGGCCAAACTATTGTTTCTGAGACTGTTCGAGAAAGTTGTCCCAGAATCCTACCATTCAGATCCATATAACGTTACAAATAACGGCAGCTCCTTCAGGCCCGCACAGGAAGACCCCTCCTCTTCCTGTTTAGTCTAGCTTCTGATTGGTCCCCGAGCTCGCGAGCATTTCCACAACAAAGCAGTCAACACCACATTTATCAATTTTCACAAACAGCTAAAAGAGGCCCACCCCACCTTTAAAAGGCTGTGAAGAGGATTGAAATACAGTCATAATATAAAAGAGGAGCCACTGCAGAAGCCTTCCTCCCTCATGCTGCTTAGATTCCATTTATGGACATCGTGTTGCTTTCAAAACAAGCGCTCTCCATAATTAGTACCTCCACCACATTAGTGTTCATGAATACAAAGCAACGCACGGTGCAGAGAAATTATTCTGATAAGAGCTGCTCAAGTGGCGGCTTTTGTTATGCTTATCATGAATAGCTCACTCTGGGGAGCCACAGGGAGTCTAAAAAGTCTCATGTTCTATTTTTTCTAGGGTGTTGCATAATCGGCTGATCTCTCTTTGGTATAGGGTTGCAAAAAATGGCAGTAATAGTCGCCTGTGTTCAGAAAGCCTTATCGGTACATATATGTCATTGTATAAAAATTTAAAATAAGCCCACTGACTGAAGGAATTCCCCCAGACTAGCCCTTCCTCCTGTCTGGCCCGCTCATGTTATACCTCACCAGTTTGTTCAGACTGACAGAGGGAGGAAAAAAAAGGAAATTAGCTCATCAGCAGACTGACGTAACCCTCATGTAAAGATAACTAGTTGAGAAAAAAGCAGACAGGCTGTCATTCCTTGTGCTCCACACGGGGCCATTAACATGCCTTATTAGGACATCGGCAGACGGTTGTCAGAAGGCAGATGATGCTTTTTGTTTTCTGTTTTTTTTTGCCGGTCAGCCTTCTCTCAGACAGTCTGAATCATGTGATCCCTCTGTAGGTCAGGGCACTTGGCCACTTACTCACCATGGGACTCTGACCGAGTGGGACTTCTTAGTTGAAAATTAGACAATGGCAGGTACATTTATGGGAAAAAGATAAATAAACAACTAGCTTTCTTGTAAAGAAAAGAAAGCAGTTAATCATTCTGGCGCAGCTCCATGCCATATCCAGTTAAACGCTATTGTAGGAGGTGCATTTATAGATCCAGGGTTCGCTTTTGGTAAGCTATTGGCAAACATGAAATTGGGGCTATCAGTCTGGGATAAATTACCGCACTTACTCACAATTCAGACAAAAAAGAAGTGTTATTTATAGGCCCTGTACTTCTATTCCACTGATAACACCTCTTAAAACCTGCCAGCTTCCCTTTCTGGTTCCAGGTGTGTGCGCTGCATGAAGGTACATTTCCTTTCACACTCAGAGCCCTAAAAGCAGGTCGTGTGTGAGGTCAGCACAGTTTACAGACAACAGCTACTTACGCGTTCACCTGTTGCTACTGTAAGCACGCATTGCTTTTGAACTGTTTGAAAGCGTAATTCCTATAGCCTTGAGGCGACTGTGCAAATGCTGGGCTGTCGTGTATATTTGCACAGAGGTAAGCACTTCCTGATATAGACTTTATTAAACTCTGACAAATAAGCTTGTCCCAGTTTGTTTGTAGTTGCTGATATCAGCAGCAAACAGAAAATAAAACTGGAGCCAGACTTTTTCAAGCTTTACATACATACATTCAAAATATTCATATATAGAAACAAGACTAAAGGCTCACAGCCGTGCTTGCAGATATATGAGGATGTAGTACACGTTCACAGATGGCTGAGATGGGAAATAATCCCATTTGATCACTGCATCTATGTTTGATTCTTATGTATTTCTGTATTAGTTAAGCACCAACCTCAACATACTGTACGACATGGCTATCTACATTACAATTTAAATCTTACACAGTTTAAAAAAGAAGGAAAAAAATAACTGGGGTGACCGAAGTACTTTAAATAGGAGAAAATAACAGTATCTTAAAAATACAGTCGTTTTTCATTATTAAAATACATTTTCTAGCCTTAATTTATGTATTATTGAACAAATATATCTATGTAAAATTACAGAACCAATACTTCTTTTTCTGTTAGTTGCCACTTGTATCTAGTTTTAAAACAAAAGTACTAAACTTGAATTAAACTGTTTCACCAATTGAATAATTTTTTTTTTTAATGTGAAATTACAATAAATATGTAAATATATTTTAAAGAGTATTTGTATATTTTAAAAAAAACAAATCTGTAGAATAAAAAGGGAACATTCCATTAAATTTTTTTTTTTTTTTAATTTTAAACAGCTGTTGAGACATTTTGCTAAAAAGAAAAAAACAAGTATCCAATAGTAGAATCTAATAAATAGATTAGATAGACATGACAACAAATATTTCAGGAGTGATAGACAGACCAACACTGGAAATGCTGCCAGTGTGGCTAAAAATAATAAAAACAAGGAAATAATGAGAAATACAAGACAAAAAGTTTCCTGGATAATTCATTTTAAATTCATATGAAGTCTGGGTGAACCTGTTGGGAGTTTTCTGTGATCATTTATTGTCTCTGCTGTGTTTACTGAACAAACAGTGTACTATTTTCACACACCGCAAACAGTAAGCAAGCAAAGGAATGCACAGCTCCTGATGATCCTGCACTTCCATAAAAACCTGCAGCTTGTGATATGCACGTAGTATATCTTAACTCCAAACACACAGAATCACATAAGCTACTGGAGCAACATCCTGAGGAAATCGCCTCTCCCTTCAAGTCTTACTGTAATGAGGCATCAAAGCTTGGGCCGCAGCCAAGGACATAGGATGTGTGTGAGATTAAGTAGGTTTTTAGGTGGCTGTACAACCCCAGCAGAGATGTCTCACTTTGAACTTGTGTAATTTTGAATTTCCAAGTTATTGAATACTGAAACCACCCAATTTCTTTCTTTCTCTCTCTTAAGTCACTTCCTCAGATATGATTCCTTTGAATTTAGCCAAATAACAGGAAAACCCAACTTTGAGGCCAGTAGGTACAATGAAACCCCCCCCCCCGATGAGTTCTCGTTTGAGAAACTGAGCCATTTCCTTCTATGAAACCAGAGGCCTGTTGTACTTGTTCAGGAAGGTGTGACAAGAGAATGAATGAAGACCTGGATTTACACATCTCATGATTAAATCGGATCGCTTTCACTGGAGGAGCTCCTGTTGTTACTTAATCAGATCAAACACATGACCGCACGTAAACTAACTTTGAGTAATCCTTCACACTCACTGTACCACCACCCAGATTAATTTGTATTTTTCACAACACTGTTATGTCATATGTTTGACACTGGTGACCAGTACAAACTTCAGTGACTCTCCACTTCACTGGAAGCTAAGCATTTATTATGACATCAAAAGTTGATCGGCTGTTGTTTTCCACTGTGCCACGAACAAGACTTCAGTCTCGGTTTAACCTGATCTGAATGACACATTAACAAACCTGCCGTACAGGACACTTGTCATAGCAAACAAAAAACACATTCCTTCTATCATGTTGTCTAGTGTAGCAAATATTTGATAACAGAGCAGGGCGAACCATAAATCTGCACCTACCACTCCTGTTTTCATATTTCCACGCCTCATCCTACTTCCCCCTACAGGTGAACACCCCGCTAGGACATAAAAGTGTAAAGGTGTGTGCAGCATTCAAGTAAATACCAATACAAACTGGTATGTTTGTTGGCATGTTGCATTGGTTAGATGTGACTCATTAAGGAGGGAACTATGAAAAGTGACATGGTAATATTCTGGTCAAAATGGCCAACAATATACACTAATCAAAAAACTAAAGGGAACACTAAAATAACACATCCTAGATCTCAATGAATGAAATATTCCAGTTGAAAATCTTTATTCATTACAAAGTGGAATACGTTGAGGGTCTGTGGTCACCACCTGCAGAACCACTTCCTTTATAGGGCTTGCCTTGCTAATGCCTCTCATTTCCACCTGTCGTCTGGTCCATTTGCACAACAGCAGGTGAAAGTGATTCACAGTCAGTGTTACTTCCTACCTGGACAGGTTGATTTCCCAGAAGTGTGATTGACTTGGAGTTACATTGTGTTGTTTCAGTGTTCCCTTTATTTTTTTGAGCAGTATATTTTACTGTATGTCTCAAGATCAGAATTAAACAGAAATGTGAATTTTTAATACGTTTATAATCAAGATTTCGTCCTAGAAGGAGCCTAAGTAACATCTTAAACAACTCTAACGATAAAATAAAGATAACTAATAATTCAAGGAGGCATATTAAGATTAAAATATACCCTAAAATATCAGCAACCATGCTTCCTTTATACCACCAAAATCACTAGGATACTTTAAGCTTTTCTTCTTATTCTTCACAGTCTACTATTGATTTGTTTTACAGTTGTTCTAATAAGAGTCTACAGCCATGACACCTGCTCTGTGAAGCTGTATGGGCAAAGGCGGGCGCTAGAGTGGACATAGTTAAGCCTTGATTATACTCCCTTACAGATGCACAGACAGCTATGGACAGCTGAGGATACTACTGACGCATAATTGTTGTTACACTGCTGTTTATTCCGTGTTAGTCTGCTGGGATGTTGCATGCATGCGCAGTAGGTTGTATCAACACATTATGTGCAAGAACACAACTGAGCTTGTGGTGTAGCCGCTGCACAGACACAAATTTTGGCCTGCGGTGAGCATCCGTGGAGGACTCCATGCGTACTTTGGCAGATAAAGCTTACGTCACGCTGACCTTGACATACTAGTGGAAAGTATAACACTGGCCTTAGGCTACTGCGAACACTCCAGCTGTATCTGACCAATAGAGATTTTAAAACAGGTTTTCTTCAACAGATTGTGAAGAAATCTGCAGGGGTAGAATGGTTCTTTTCAGACTGCTCCTTCAGACTGAAGGTCGACACTAACCTACCTTTTATAATAAAACTATTAAAATACTGCTTTGAAAGCTAAAGTCAATATGAGTGAAGTGTGGGGATCAAACCATCAATCCAGATGACCCAACATACCACCTGGGCCACAACAACTGAGACAAAGACTCCTTAGTTTTGCAGGTATTTGGTACCTGTCCAAATTAAAACCTTACCTGACTTTGGTGATACATAGAAACTCAAGAGATCATAAAGTGATTATAGTTCATCCTTAAGAAAACAAATATGTTTAAACTGGATTTCATGGAAATGTTGAGGAAGTTAACTTAAAACCAGAGTTTCAAGTTAAATTCAGAGTAAAAATCTAAATCACCAACATCAGTATGCTTCATCCTCTGGATAAATGAACCATGCAAACCGCGGTTATGTTGGACTGACATAAATATCAGTCCATCTAAAGGCTGTTGAGATGTTTCAATTTGAGCCTGAACTGAAACTTTAACAGTTATCAAAAGAAGGTAAAAGTTCACGGCATTCTTTGTAAAGTGCTGGTTGTGTTCGTACCAGGAGGAACAGATTGTAAAGTGCTTTTTGCTCCAACAGAACTCAGAGATATCGAACTGGAATGTTACCTTCATTGTTGACAAGTCTAAGTACTGCCGATATACATCAGTAAATGCCAGAGACATTTGATTTAAGGCCCTTAGAAAACGAGAACTGGTTGTAAAACACATGTGTTCTTATATAGTGGAATTTTACTTCCTAAATTTTCTGTTTGCCTTGCTTCCAACAATAGAAGTGTTACATCCATGTTCTCAAGACATCACAGGCCACAACCCTTTTTTCCTCTAACAGTTTGTTCTATATGACTCAGGAAACGTGCTTCTTGGAACAAAGCCCCTGATTTTGAGAGCTTTAGGCTGACTGGAGTTGAAATAGCCATCCGGTTTGGGTCATTTATTGTCTATTTATAGTGTGAATTGAAACCTAATCTCATCAGCAAGTGTTTTATTTTCCCTTTCTCTGCTACTTGTCTCTCTGGTTTAGGGTACACTCTGTTCCTTTTTCTCTGAAATCCCTAAATTTCCTCTTTGCTTGGCTGTGAACTGTGTTGACTTTGACCATTCAAGGAGCGGTTTTACATTCAAGGAGCTCTTTTGTAATGAACTGATGCAATTATACTCTCTCGGACTGCCCGTTTTCCTTCCCCCTGCTTTCAGTGGTCAGAGATTGCCTTTGTTACCTCACAATGACTTGTAATTGCCTCCTGAGAGGGTTGCTAATTTGTTAGTTTCAGTCATATACGCAGTAGTCAGAGCCTTTGAATTAATAGCTGACAATTAGTTTCTGAACAACTGGGTGTGTCTGTAGCAGCCAGGTCCACTGATAATAATGTGGTTATGTGTGGTTGTATAATCTAAAAAAATACTTTCCACTGTGACTATTGGATTAACATTAAATATTGATGATTTATGTGTTTCTCCTGCCAAGAATAGCGGCTATGTGATGCCACATGTCTACTTTGCCAATCTCATGTAAACATGCTCAAAACTGACGTGTTTCCATATAAATGTCAAGCATATTTTAAGCAAACTTTTGAAATGTCACAAAAAATGTTTAGGCTTGTTTCCATTTACTGTTTTGGTCGCGAATAAACTAAGCTGATAAAAATCATCAGAACGTGAAGGTACAGGCGACATTATACATAGCTGCCATAAACAAAGTAGAAAAAGCTGCCAAAAAAATGGTTGTATCCTAACAGTGAAAAAACATGAAGAAGATGAAGAAACAAACAAAACTTAGAAGTCTTTAGCGATTTTTTTCAGTCAGGAAGGTTGAAATTATTCATCCATGTCAGCTGAAACTGGCCACGATTCATGCTGTCTGGAGACGAAGACAACAAAAAAAAGTGGAAACAGCTGCAGAACAGCGCACGTTGAATCTTGGGATAGTTTGGGCTGTGAAGGACCCAGTGCCTGGGAAAAGTTGGCAGCGTTTCTTGGTTTGAAGGAGTTGTCAAAATTGGACTGCCTAGTCGCGCCGTTGTGACTTATCCAGTCTTCAAATACAGCCTTCAAAGGATGTGGCCACACAGCTAAAATACAGGTGAGGCTGATGGGAGTGCCCGGTTTGGTCGTCGTCTGTTAAAAACAATGATATTTATGACATTTAATTCTGATGGTAACATTGACTATTAAGTCAGTGGCATTCAATTCAACTGAAAGGGAAGTTTCAAGGACCATCAAAGTCTATAGGATCTGTTTCTCGGGAAACTCTCAGGAACTTAAAGGCCGTCTCAGGGCCTCTGGGATAGGTACTTATGCGCAACCCTGAAAGACTTTTGTGATTGGTTAAACTCAGAGAAGACAGGAAATGCCATTTTCCACCCTCTTAATCTAGTTGTCAAGTTGTATCCTTCTTTTCTCTAATGTCACCATCAACAACTTAAAATTCACCTTAACAAACCCTCCTTTTTCTATTTCTTACAAGTGCTTACAACTGGAGTTAAGTCCAGTAACTGCTCTTTGTCGTGGTTTTCCAGAGTTGACGTCACGTAGCTCATTGAAGCTGTTGGATCTCGCTCCTCAGTGGAAACAGAAATCCTGAAAGGGCAGATTACGGTGCTGTTTCTGCAGAAGTTTATGCCACGTCGCACCTGCCCCAAGTTTGGACACCTATTGATATCTGGGCAGAATGTTATTTTCAGCCTTTCCAACTGTTTACTCGAGACAAATCAACTGACTGACTGAAACCCCCATTCCTGTTTCAACACTGCTAGCATGGCTACAAAAGTCAATGTAATGTGGCTACATACCAAAACACTACTGGAAATACAAGGTATGCTGCAGAATGTTTCTAGTAAACAATGATAGTTTTAAAAAGGATTGAACCTGAGAAGTATCCAGAACTCCGCCCCTGTTCTTCAGTCTTGCGTGCTTTGACCTCGAGAGTCGTTACCAATCAAGTGGGCAATTGAAGACCTCATTGTATGTATGTACTCCCTGAATGGGTCTCTTAATTGGAGCACAAAGTGCCCCGTACCTGTAATGTAACATGCCGCAACATGCCGCAACATGCTCTCGCCTGCTCAAGAACTGCAGCTGCAGGACTGCTTGTGCCACAGTTTGGATGCTGAGCTTGTTCTCAGTGCCCGTTGTGAGATACGTAGGGAGGGTGGGTGCCTGTCTGAGATGATCCATTATGTCACCGGTGCCCTAAGAATAGCTCCAGTGTGTCCTGCTAGGCACTGAGGCGAGTGTGACGTCCAGAACTTAACTGTTGTTGGGCCAAACCCAGAAGAAACAGGGGCCCTACTGTTTCTTCATCTCAGGCACACCCAGCTGCACACACACACATACACACACACACACACACACATACATACAGACGCGTACACACATGGAACCGTTTAAAGTTTTCCTCTGCCACTGTTCAAAATGCCCCCAGAATAAACACTTGAAGCAGAACTGAAGCAGTGAGGCCAATGATCCCCATTAGAGACGGGCTGTGACGCAACGTGATGGTAATGAAAGGTAGTGGGTTTCAGATGTTTCCCCACCATGTAGCGCACATATGTTTAAGTAAAGAAACGTGAAACTCTCAGTTGGAGGAGCATGCTGTCATGGGCTTGTGGAATTATGTCAATTCACTTGGTATCAAAAATAGTCTCCATTTGTACATATTTATATCGGTCGATGCAGAAATATTATGGTTTTTTTTGTTTTTGTTTACACAAAATGTCTTAGCTGGTGCTTTAAGAATTTGTCCATCTGTTAACTGTGGTCATCTTCCATCTATTTTAGTAATTTGAAAAACAAAAAAATGACAAAAAGTTGTTGGTTCCAGCTGTTTGAATGTGGAGATTTGCTCAATTTCTCTCTATTGTATTGTGGATATTGTAAATTGGGTGAATTGAGTTTTTTTTTAAAAAAAAAAAAACTATTTAAAAATGTGGGAAAGAGATTAATATGCAATGAAAATGACTGGTGGTCAACTTTTCTCTTAATTCACTTACTGTTCTGTATGCGATTGATTTTTAGGCATGCTAATTGACTATTTCTAAAACAACCTGATCCGATCACACAGTAAGGCTACTTTGGAATAAATAAAAATCTGTGTCCCGTGAAACTGATCCTAAATGGAGTTAGATGGATGACATTAAGCAGATGCTGTGTCTCCACCACCAGCATCAAACACTTGATTTCCTGCATTCTGACAAAATTTTCTTCACTAATTTGTGCCTTTTCTGTATCAATTTGTTCTGGAAAAGTCTTCATATATGTAAAGGAAAACACAAAATTCAGATGACAATTCAAAATATGTTGGTATGTAGACGCCTCCAATTATGTTTGCCACAATAGAAGATGTGACACCCCTTAACTGAGGCATGAGGTGACTTTCCACTGCAGGAACTTGGGGAAAACAACCTCCTAATTGGCCCTTTTAGCCATTCTGTTCCCGTTACTGAGTTTGGTCTGACATCTTCGATCATGACTCCAACTATGCCAAAACAACAACAAATAGCAGTCAGTGGATGTAAGTCTAGTTCTATGAGCATGCAGGAAATAGAACAATGGAGGGTTTGTTATGTTCCCCTATATGGCAAATGTTCCATTGTTGATCGTGATGTGGAGGAGAAGACTGATACTGGATGAGGAGAGGAGACAAAAATGGTGCCTGTTGTCCTCTCTGGGCTTCATCAATCAGCATTTGTCTTCTTTCAGGTAAACCAATAAAGGTCAAAACCTGCATTTTTCAGGACCTACCCTGGAGTAGATTAGTTTCTGTCCCTCATAGAGATTCAACAGGAGCCATTCTGAAACAGCCTGCAAGCTCCTGCAGTGGAAACCAGCCTACTGTTGTGTCTATTAGTAATGTTAAAGTCTATTTTATTTTGGGGGGACAAATGCAGGTGTTCTAAATACCAAGGGGGGCATGTTCCCTGCATCGCCCTTCAAATCTGTACCTATGAACTCAAGTAAAGAACCCAAAATATATCCTCAAATACAGTGCTTACATAAATGTACTTATATACATATCACCACTGCTGTTACACAATGATTTAACCAATCTTAAAGCCACTTGGAGAGAAAACCAATAAACCTCTGATGTGCATGTAAATATGTACAGAAGGAATACGCTGTGTCATCAATCTTGCTTAAAGCCTTAATGCCAGTAAGTGAACAAAGATAGTTCAATTGTTGCCCATCCTGCCATGTACTGTAAATCCCTTTTGTGCCGTAAATCAACACTTTCACCCTGCAGCCCTCCCTCTGCTCCCACACCAACCAGCCTCCTCACCGCTGCAGACGCAAGTGCTCGTCCACGTGTGTGTGACGAGGCCGCGCCTGCGCTGTTTAAAACGCTCGTCCCACGAGCTCCGTGATTCACTCACACTAGCAGAGAGAGCAGAGCGACGTGCAGTCTGGTCGTTAACCGCCTCACCGCGCAGCTCCGAGCACACACAGCCGAAAGAGGAGCGGGATTGAGAAGTTTGTTCGTACCGACAGTTCCGTTTCAACATTTATCTTCCCCGCCAATCGAACACTTTTATGTGAACGAGCAGGTTAGTTCCACCTGCTCGGTGCCTCTCAAACTTTCAAAGGACGCTACGGTTCACCTGAGGTGCACGCGGACATCGTTTGCATGAAACTGTGGCCAGGTGAGTTACTTCCACTTTTCTTTAAAAAAAACAAATTGTAACTATGTTTTAGAAAAAAAGTTTATTCCTCTTTACATATTTTTTTACAATGTGAGTGGTTTGTGACAGTTTAAAGCTTTTTTTCTTTTTTGCCACAAAGCGTTGTAAAACACAGAACGTCACCCCTCACAGAACCCCGCTGGAAAATCTGTCATTTTAAAATTAACTTGCTTATTTATGATATTTTGCCTCGCATTACATATTGTTGAGTCGCTTTAAGTTATCATCAGTGATTGTTTGGTAATTCGGCATTGAAGTGAGCAGCACATAATTTGAATTAACTTCATGCTGTTGCTCCATCAAGATTACAGGAGCCACATCCCTCATGTTCACGTTTATTGAAGAACTGGCCGCCTCTTATTTCCCTTCTGTGTTGAGTGTGGTTTTAGTTTGACACATATTTTGAATCAAGTGTTGGCCAAGAATATATCATCATGCGTAATGGTTCTTTAGCACAAATGTGTGAGGCACATATAAGCAGAAATGTTGTGTCCACCTCCACAGGCTCTGCACAGTATGAACTGTTTACATGTGACAGCTCTTTGCACATGGCAGACAACAAGAGATCTGTTTATTCAGATTACATTTAGATACTTTGACGCACGTGCGGTCTCACCTTGATGCAAATTTAGATTACATTTGATTTAATCTCTGTGCCCAGTGATGGAAAAAGCCAACACCTTAGTAGCTTTGGATAAATGCAGAGTTAATATCTGTTAGTGTACATGCATTTCCAATTAAGTTGTATTTTCAATGATTTAGCATGTTTGTGACCCATACATGCAAGTGCAGGTGTACATGATTTGGGTCGACCTGGGCATGGGTCAACTTGTATCTCTTTGGTGATGTGACACACTCGCTAAAGCATGCCATTGTTTGTAGGAGAAATATTTCAGAAGGGGGGGGATGCAAAGCTGTTTCCTGCACAGGGGTTTGACTAACAATGGCCACCACCTTAGAACAGTCGGTGGTTCTCTCTGCAACTCACTTCTGAGGAGGGAGCTAGGATGTTGAAAGAATAGCCAAGAAAAGCGAAAGAGGAAAAAATACAAAGAGTAACACAATGGAGAGCGGGCGGTTCTGTGGGTTTGTAGGATGGGAGACAATGGGAGGCCAGATGTGGTTGCATAATACTTGAGTTAACAAGGTCACAGAAGCCTTCAAGTCCTCCAGTAACTCATAGTCTGGTGTTCTGAGGGTTGTTTGTAATACATGACACAG
Organism: Stegastes partitus; assembly: GCF_000690725.1. Taxonomy (NCBI): domain Eukaryota; kingdom Metazoa; phylum Chordata; class Actinopteri; family Pomacentridae; genus Stegastes; species Stegastes partitus. The sequence continues at coordinate 217,723 of NW_007578230.1, forward strand.
GGTCGAGTTTGAAGAAGGCACTGTGTCACTTTTGTGTTTTACAGAAATCTTCCATTTATTTTGGCATTTTTCCAGTTCTATCAGGGTGTTTGTGTGTCTCTTAAGGGGTCGACTGGTTTGAGGACAAAGCCCAGCCAAACCTGCCTGTAAATATTTAAAGGCTGGTGTCTGTGCTGAATGAATATTTCACGCTGAATGCGTCACTTTCGTAACCGATCCTGTCTGGTGGCCTTTTGTTTTTCCACTCTGGGTACAAGTTGTGCTGACATGCATGTTTTTTTGTTTTTTTTTCAAGGAGGCGCATAGTTTAGACTGCACAAATACTGTACCGTAGTGAAAGTTATGAAATATCTAAGAAAATCCTTCGTGTGATAACAAGCCGTTTCCTAGATGTAGCCTCTTCTTTTACCTTATTTAACTCTTAACAAAACTGAAGCATCTGTCTCACTGGATTCTTTTTGCATCTTTGAAGCTGATCCACTAACGTCACTCTTGTATCTACCTAATTTCAGATAAAGGCAGTGGATGCAACTACGCTCCATTTATAGAAGAAAGGTGGAAGATTGGGAGAGGCTCTAAGGAGAACCAAGCAAAAACGGGCAGTCACACCTCAACCAACATTCCCTCCAAACCCAGCCTGAAGAACACAATGTCCCTCAGCACATTCCACCTCATGCAGACCCTGAAGAACTCTCCTGCCGCGTTACGGCGCCGCTTCCGCCGTGACCGAACAGAGTCTTTGTCCCATGGCGATCCTCTATTTAAAGTCCACTACTTGGGCACAGAGAAAATCTTCTCTCTGGACCGAGAGCAGGCCCAGGACGCTATTACTCATTTGCTGGAAGGTATTGCTAATGGGAAGAAGCTGAGAAAAGATCACGCTCTGGTGGTGCGCCCCCGATACGTCGAGGTTAAAGAACTGAGCACAGGACGGCAGCTCACTAAGACGTACCTGCAGGACATTGCGTACTGTGCCGCAGATGCCAACCGACCCAATGTCTTCTTGTACATCTGCAAACATCACGGGCAGCAGCTGCAGTGTCGGGTGTTCTGGTGCAGTCGTGCAGAGCGGGCGCGAGACATGACGGCTTGCCTGGCACATTCCTTCCAGCAGGCGCTGAGCGACTGGCAGCAGGACGGCTCGGCCACGCTGCTGCCAGGAGAGACAAAAGGAAAACGTGTAGAGGAGTCGTCCAACTCTCATGCTAACACGAAGAGCTCTACGCTGCCGGCCAGTCTGGGAAAAGGTGAGATTCAACACAAATTGTAATTTAAGCCTATCTCCCCAGCTATCCTGAACTTGTTTTGGTACCATTTTCCCCAAAAGTGACGCATCTATGGAAAAATTTGACATTTTTAGTAAATGTCAAAAAGTCTGACTCCGGTCTGTTTTGGCTTGGTTGGAGAAGGTTATCAAAAAGAAAACAGAAGTCTGTAGTTTCAGAGTGCCCTTTAGCGGTTTTAAAATTTCCCTGCTTCATTGTCCTTATTATGCTGTCCTCTGTTAGCCATAATGTAGTCGCTCAGAATGAGAATATTGGTGCGGCTCTCAAGCCCAACCAGTGAAAGTAATGAAAACCAACAGCTGTGTAAGTGGTGGTGAAAGAATAGTCTCACTGGGTCACGTAAGAGTAAAGGCTGACAAACTGCTCTCACTGTTTTAATTAACTTTTAAACACCAACCAGTGCTCACTTTTCACTGGCAGCTGCTAAGCTTTTGTCTCTTCTTACGTCTTTTCTTTACAGTTCGCTGGAAGAAGAGAGGCTCTGTGTCGCGCAGCCCCCTCAAAGCCATCACCAGAAGAGGATCTGCCTCTGACACCTGGAACTGAAGCCCCGCTGTAACACGTCAATGTGGGACCACATTAACCTGATGACAACCTCAAGGGTGAAGGCACTGAACGAACTAAGGGAGGGACTGATTGCAAGACATGAGGAAGGACAAAAGGGATGAAACTGGGAAGTGAGAAAGTCCACATTTGAATGTGTGAGGACTGCTTGTGAGAGGATGATGCCATAATCAGTGGACTTGAAGGTTTTTGACGCAGCAAAGTTGTCTGTTGTCTTTTGCAAGAGTCGCGTCCAAACGGCACAAAACGCTGCCTTTTTGTTCACTTGTCAACAGATATGTGAGGACTTGTGACTGACTGGACATGAGGCCATTTGAGGACTGGATTGGGGCAAGTCCATGTCTCGTTTTGGTTGGCTTGCTTGTAAAGTATTCAGCTTGATACTGAAGCCACCAAAGAATTTGTTCTGTTGGAAAGACACCAACAACAATACTGGCTGTTGGCCAAATATTCCACAGGCAAAACTGGAAAAGACAAGGAGAGTCTGGATGTTTTTGAAGTTTGATTTTTATTTAACTGACATTTGTGACCGGTCAAGATGATTTTTTATTTTTTTTAAACCCTGTGGCATGAGCAAGCTTGTCTCTGTTCTCTACTTTGGTATTGGATGGACAAATTCAAGGTGGATGGAAAATGCAGGCATATCATACAAAAGTCAAGTTAAAATTCTTAGTCTGTAATGCGCATAAATGCAGTTAGTCATATTTTAGCACTTTTTAATTAGTCCTTTTATTCAATAATCTTAAAGTTCTATTCAAGGAATCAAAAATGTATTATTATTTTAAGAGGTCATCAGTTTCCATGAAATGTATGACAGGCCCAGCACCTGCATCATAAAATCAAAAACAGACCCTTGCAGAAATTGCAGGGTCAACAAAACCCTTCACTTACACATCCTGCAAAAAAACGAGAAAAAAAGCAGCAGATCCCAACCGTCATCCGTGATAAGTTATTTGCATTTATGTGGAAAAACACACTCAGCCATGACTTGCGGCTTTTTGTTTGTGTGTGTCCGAACACTGGGAACACTGTGTTCCCATGTGGAGCCTCTGTGAGGAATGCATAGCCATGCACCTGCATTCCAATTGGGGGGAAATTTGAGATCGGGAATCTTCTTAAAAGCCCCAAATTCCTCTTCATGTCCATCCATGACTTTGCATGTTGAGCAGCCTAGTCAGTAAATGCTACAATGTGCTTTTAGCTGTTGAGCCCTCCGCTTTTTCACATCACCGAAGCCATAAAAGGTGCCCGAGCTACTTAAGTCCATTTAAAGTGACGGTTATAGGCATTGATATGTGCTGCATTGCATAACAGGCTCTCATGATGGTGATTTCAATCTTAAGGTTTACAAATGAGAGACTTGAGGATTAGTGGTACGCCCTGAAGCTACCATTAACTTCTCATTTTGTGTTTTCTGACCAAAACTAAGCTAGAAATTCTCCTTTTTTAAACAGGAAAGGTGTCTGTATTTTTTGACTGATGTGCCACTAGGTTTTTTTTTGTCAGTTAGTTTTTTTTTTAACTTTTTGTACTTGATGTATCTTTTCAGTTACAAATGGCACAACCCTCATCTCAGAAAAGGGGTTAATATGCCTGCTTTAAGATGTATTTTATCAATGTACTGTTTTATGTCACTGTACATATTTAATTAAATATGTATTTTATGAAATATTAAAACTTTTTATACAGCATTTATTTGTTTGTTTGTGTCAATACATGTTGTTCTCATACCACTGTTAGGACAAATATTTGACCAGATATAGCTTGTGCAGCTTTGACCCTGATTAATGGTTCTGCTTCCCGGCTCGAGTTTTAAAATGTTATATTTGGCCAGAAGAAAACAGAATTCTTGTCTTTGACTGTGTGTGTGTGGGAGAGGGAGCGATTGAAGGGTCTAGAGGTGGCAGGGCAAGATATTCAGAGAGGTCCTGGGATTTTTAATCTGTCATGTGACTTGTTTCCCAGGGTCATTTCTCCAGTGTTTTCACATTCAAAAAGTTAGGTACACGTGACTACCTTCTAACCGTAGTGCAGATGCAGAAAGAGCTCCGTCTGAATACTGCAGCTTTGAAACAAACAGGTTTGCACAGCGCGTGTGCAGTAATCCCCAGAGTCTGCGCCTTAAAAATGAATACAATGAGTCAGGTTTTCCTGCAACAAACCGTAAAACACGCACACAAATCAAATTTAAAACCGCATCCTTCTAGAGGAAGTCCTCCTAGTGAGAGTTCACCCATTTGAACCTGATGAGACGGCAGTAAAAGTGCCCCATCCTGAAGTGGATCGTATACAGTTACAGTTACTCCTCTGCGGATGAGTCCTGCGCCGTGTGGCTGCTGGCCGACCCGGAGCTCTCTCTGAGCCGCTGTAACTCCAGCAGGGACTGAACGTGGAGACGCCTCAGAGGCTTCACCTCCTCTGCCACTGGAAGGAGAGAACGATATCATCACAAACATAAACTGACACCCTCAAATTCTTTGGTGTAGTGTAGTGGTCGTAAAGGCTTGAAATAGGTCTGATGTCTTCATAATGTGGCTAAACAGCACCCCCTGCTGGCTTTTATAAGTACAACAATGGCAGTGTTTTAATATAACAGTGGTTTACTGTACTGCAGCATTCCAAAGTGTCCCACCTTTGTCATAGTGCAGCTCGTCCCGGTTGCCGTAAATCACATACATCTCCAGGAAGTTGAGAAGAGCCCCTGTGACGAGGAAGCGGTCCGGAACGGGAAGACTTTTGATGTAACGCATGTCCAGCGCGAAGGGGTTGGAGGGCGAGGGAACAGTGCACAGGCACACCAGCTCACTAACAACATCCCACACACGAATACCTGCAAAAAAGAACGGAAGAGTTTTTGTTTATACCAGTAACTTAATATCTAAAGCACATGAAGCTTTTTTCCACCAACCAAATCCACACCAAACACTAATCTCTGCAAACTCAAGACCAGACATCTGCATCTGATTAAGCTCATGGAAAATGGTGTAATTATTGAATCTGTGCACTCAAACAATAACTTTCTCCTGTTAGGATTCCACACATTGTTTCCATACCTCGTGTCTGCCAGTCTGCGATGGACTTGAGTTTCATGGGCGTGTCCTTGACCATCGAATCGGTGCCGCCGATGTTGACCAGGCGCTCGTGATTGGAGCGTATCCAGGCGTAGGGGCGTCCGTACTTGACGTATCCGGCCAATAAAAACAAAGTGCAGTTGACCTCCTGTTCAGGGATAAAGTGGAGGTTTGTGTTACTGAGTGAGCAAGTTAATGTTAGAAGAACAGAAGTGGCTTTCTGACAATGCGTCCAACACTTGTGACCTGGTGTTTGCCCTTCTCTTTACTCACAGGTACTGCTATCTCTCTTTCACTAGGAGATGCTGGGAGCAGATGCTCTTCACTGCTGGGCTCCCTGTGAATGCAGAAAGAGGTAACCAATGTGACTGTGCAAGCAGATGTATTTATTTTCTGGTCTCTATACATTTGTCTCACAGCCTTGGAGAGCTGCCAGAATTCAGTGGGTTTATAGACATACGTTCACATCATAGTTGTACCGTATTTACTTGACAAGCAGAGAATCAGTCATCAGCTCTACAGTGACATGTATCAGAACTATTACTATAGCGACTTGCTAATTTCTTTAACCATTCAAACAATATGAAGAAAGGCCACATCAGCTTTAACACCTGCATCAGTGAAAGCGTTGAGATGCTGTTTTGTTTAGTACAGCACAGACAGGATGTGATGCACCAATAACGCCAACGTCGACCTAAATCAGTTGTTTCAAATATACTATGTAAGTTTTAAAATGCCAAAAGCATCGCAGGCTGCCCCAGAAACATATGCATGTTACTATTTTCAGACACAGCACTCGAGGCTGCATCGATCACCTGGCAATCCGTGGCTGTGTCTTGGCATGTGTGTGCGACTGGGAGTCTTGTGGGCCCTGAGGCTCCCCAGGCAGGGGGGAGCTGCTCCGGCTGGCCAGGCTGGGAGAGCTGCTGCTGGGGGACACATCGCTGCTGTTGCAGCTGCTGGTGGACGAGTAGGAGGAGGCTCGGGACACCACGAAGCCCGGGGAACGCCAACCCTGTGAGGTGGGACACAAAAGGAGAGGGATGATAAAGGGGAGAGAAGGGCTTAGTTCCTGTAGCAGTTATTGATATTAAATAAACAGACAAGTCCTAACAGCTTCAAAGAAGACAAGTAGACTTCTTTTTGGTTCTGGAATCTTAACTCCCATCCAAGGACAGGAATGTGCTGTCACCCCCTAGTGCTATGATTAATGAACCAGGAACTACCCTAGACTCACATGACTAGGTGTGAATGGTCGTGAAACTACGTGACTAAAGGTGTTAATTGTGGTGAAACAGCCTGGGATGAATCTCAGAGCTGCATTATAGATAACTGATACGTCATCTCTATTTAGAGATGGCTGTTTCACACAAATGTCTTCCTCTCGTGTCTCCTTTGTGCAGAATGTGAACATTGACAGCAAGAGTTTTATCACAATCAGCACCTTGAGTCCTCCCTCACCCGGCACTTTCACAACCATTTGCACCTTGAGGCATGTGAGACTTGGGTTAGCCATGTGATCTGGGGGTGACAGCTTATACCTGGGACTAACTTCATGGATGAAAGGTGAAAAATAGATTTGTTCTTGAAGAAATCCAGCTGTGTTCTACTGAAGCTGTTAGAGCTGCGATGACCCAGATGGCCGAGAATCTACACAGAGAAGGAAAGCTGTAGGAGAGTCAAGACAAATAAGAATGAAGAACGGCAGGACATTTATGCCATATTTTGACTTTTGAGGAAAGTCTCACAGTTTAAAAATCTGTATAACGTTTCAATCTCCTGCTACATTGTTGTGATGAATGGACTGGATTGCAGGAATTATTCCATTATTTTGACATCTGTGGAGACGTGTGTCTGCTTTATACACATAATCACACATTTTGTCGACAGAAACTGACCAGATCCTCATTGACGACTGTCAGCAGCAGCTCCTCCTTCCCTCTTAGCCACGGCTGGAAGTATTTAAAACCCTGTCGGTGGAAACAGTGTTTTTAAAGGGATGCTTTGGTGAGCCGTGTTTGACATCTTCTGTTCATGCACTGTGTGTGCTGTCAGACCTGCAATGATCCAAGTAGAGCCAGATCACTCAGAAAGTGCTGCAGTTTCCTCTTCTGCTCCCTCTCTCGTTTCTATTTGCACACACATAGAGAAGAAATATATTAATACACAAAGCTAGAGAGAAAAAAAACTACAGCACCTAATATTCTCCTACAGCACCTTAGGGGGCTCAACCCATCAACACCCTCCCAGTCTAGTATCCTAGCAACACATGCAACGCCTCCTCACAGCATCCATCGATAATAAAGACTCCATTGGTAATAACAGATGATGCAAAAACAGGGGCACAGCAAAGATTGAGAGCAAACATTACATTACGTGCAGCAAAATGCATCAGGTTGCCTCCAGAACGTCGGTTCCGATCTTAATTCACAATCACATTATGGGAGAAACAGCACTTACACTAGCACTGCTCATCTTGTACCAAATTGCAGACAGTGTCGTCTCCCTCACAGGCGATCATGGCGTGTGATGAGCTGCTGCATGCCAACACTAAAGCCGTATATTCTGCTGCTTGGCGTCCTTTTCTCTGGTTTACTGCTACGGTGATGCTCACAGCGGGTTCTGCTCTCCTCGGGTGTTGCCTTTTGGTTGATCCGCTGTCGGTTGCAGCATGAAGTTAACGGGATGTGAAGCCTCTAGCGGCCATGTCGGCAGACTGCAGTCTGGTTTCAACTTCCCAGAGATGATTCCTGTTATTTTGTTGGGCTGTAAATGGAGCAAAACCTTCCCTTATCTACCAGGTAATTGATGCTGTTTGCTACAAGCTAGCTCATTATCAGCCCCCAGAGTCTAACTCCAGTTATCTAGCTAACATACAATATTTAGCTTCAATATTTAAAGTAATAGTTTGGCATTTTAGAATGTGGTGACTCATTTTCTTAATAAGAGCTGGATAAAAATAAATTTAAAAAATAAAAAAATAAATAATACCACTTTCATATCAGTGTGTTCAGAATGAAGGTTTCGGCTTAGCTTAGCATTTCAAAGTCTTAGCTCATTCAGCTAACTCCGTAAAGCTGTAACTTCTCACTTTAACACTTTTATATTTTAATATTTTGATTCAATAGACAACTTCATATGTTAAAGGCAGTTAGAGAGCTGCTGTACATTTAAAAAAAGAAAAATAAAGACAGACTTGTGGTTTTCCCCTGTCGTCTTTGTCCTCAATTAAGCTAATCATCTCCAAGCTCCTTAGCTCAGCATATAGCCATACATTATTAGCATTTCTGTGACTTCAAATATCTCCCTGTAAAACTGTGACTTCTGGCTTTTACATTTGAATTTAGCAAACTAATATGATATGTTTAAGGTATTTAAATCATTTTTTTATTGAAAAAAAAAAAAACACCTTTGAGCAAAACCAGTGCCCATATTGTCTTTCTGACAAAGCTAATTATCTCCTGACTCCTTAGCTTATGATATAGCCATAAATTATTTCCATTTTAATTTCAGATAAATAAACAACTGTAACATGGTAAACACAGTTGGAACCTGCTGTAATTTTTGTTCTTCTTTTTTTATGGGGTAGGGGGGATAAAGCCATGTTAGTAGTTTTCCTTTGTCATCTTTATGCTAACCTTAGTTAATAACCTTCTGGCTCTGTAGCTTCGCATATAGCCATAAAATCCCTAGCACAGTTGTGACTTTTCTGCAAAGCTGCAAATTCTTGCTTTTGAATTGAACAAACAGCATAAACATGTTAAAGGCATTATAAGCTGCTGTACTTTCTTTCCTAACGCTGGACAAACCCATAATAATTTGCCCCTGTTGTCTTTGTGCTAACATAAGCTAATCATCTACGGCTACTAGCTTCATATTTACTACATGGTGTGTTATCAACCTTCTCATGTAACTCTTGGCAAGTATAAAAATGTGTGTAGTTCCCAAATTGTCAGACTATTCGTTGAAACTGAACTACATACACATATAAGAAATACACCTCTTTTAAAAATTCAGTTCTTAAATTTGAAAAGTAAATCATGCAAGTTGGTTTTGTCATTTTCACATTATGTACACAAAAATACGATCTGGATACTGTTTGCTTTCTCTCTTTGTCAGAGTAGTCTGGTCTAAAATCTCTGGTCACAGGACAAGTAGGAAACCGATTTTAAGAAGGGTCTGCTTGGGCTTAATTTAGGATACTTATGCAAATACAATGCTCACGCTTTAATGATCAGTGATGAAGATAAACCTCATCTGCACTCCCTATCATAGACTTTATTTGTTAACACGTGAGAGTGAAATGAGACATCTGACACAAATATTTTAACAAACATGGCAAAAATAATCACTTTATTCTGTGAGAGTCAACAGGAAGTTTACACTTCATCAACACTTAAGTGCTTCCAAACAAATCAACACAATGTGCAAAAACAGCATTTAATAACAACAGTGTAGCAACGGTTCAAATCTTTAAAAGCTTGGTCATATTTCGTCTAATGATCGGCAGTCTTCACAGAAGAAAAAAGGCAGTTCAGTCTAAAACTTTGTGGCGCTGAAGTGAACAAAGAAGGTCCTGATCTCTTTGGGTGAGATGGTCACCGTGAAGTCTTCCCCTTCACACTTCTGACACCATCCGTTCTCTAAAAGAGGAGAAAAAGCAAAAGGATGGGTGAAGGGATGAAGCTATCACTGTGCCTAATGTATGTATAACTGCAAGTCTCCTTAAAAATAAGCATTTCATTTAATAAGCAGTGACGTGTAGCATTACAGTGATTGGACATAATCAGAAGATACATCACTCCGAATAGTGTTTCCTCTTTTCTCACTTTTTTCTAAGTTATCTGCAGTTTTCCACTTCCACCTCTGCAGACTGCTGATATTCCAGGTTCCTGTGAGAGAACGCTCCTCCAGCACTCTCACTTCCCCTATGCCCCGCAGAGCATCCTGCTCACATTGAAAGTGAAAATGATCATGCAAATTCTATGTTAAAAATAGAAACATTCAAGCTGTAAAACTAACTTTCATTTCTTATTCATACCTTTAAGTTAATAGTGACTGGCTTTGAAAGCTCTGGATCTTCTCCCTCCTCGAAGATGTGCATGATTCTCAACAGGACCCGATCGTAGTCTGGCTCTGAGTGCAAATCCTTACCTACTTAAGCATAAATAGATTACACAGCTGAATCTCATTGACAAACGGCCAAAGTCAAAAAGGCCTGAGAAAAATCAGCAAGAATTGTGTGTGAACAGGAGTTTTCAGAGCAGACCTGAGTGTATGTGGCTGAGGTGAACATCGTGATTGGAGCTGTAGTTCCATCCTGGGATACTGAGGCTGAGCAGGTGGAGGTTGGGTGGCAGAACAACTGAACGCACAGGAGAACTGCTTTTGGGCTCCGTCTCCAGCCAGGGCTTCTCTAAAGATACAAAAGATTGGCAAGATTTGTCAACTAACCCAAGATATAGAATTGTTTTAGCAGCATGAGTGCTGAAAATCAAGAGTCTTTGACCTTTTTGTCTTCCAGTCATCTCAGTAAATGTAAATTTAATTGAAGATAGTGACTTCTAACAATAAGCTATTACATTCAATTTTTACTTTACATATTCGTATTACCTTCATGTGTAGCCCAAGTTAACCCAGCCTATGCACCCTCTAACAGTTATAATGTGACAATTATTCATTTTATTGCCACGGTTCAGGAAATTTGCAACTGCTAAGAGAGGATTAATATTTGCACGTAGGCCAGAAATGTAAGCACTTACGAGGCTGGTCTATTGGCATGATGATGGGTCTGTGCTGCAGCTCTATTGCCTCCCTTTGGTACAGCTTGGAGGTGGCACTTATGGAGCCCAGCATCATCCACAGCGTGGGCCTCGCAACCGAGCTATCATTCAGGGTCAGATTGTAGCCCAGGTTCCAGGGCATGTTGTTCCACAGACGCCGATGGAGCATGACCTGGGGTGAATCACAGGATGGTGAGATGTTTCCATATGAGAAGATGCTCAGTCAGTGTATTTATGTGGCTTTTTTTTAATACCTGTAGTTGTCCGTTGACTTGGCTGGACACACCGTGAGCTCTGTCGCTAAGAAGCACCAGTCTGCTGAGGTCATCCTCAAGGTAGGCTGTCCGAACCATGGGGAAGTAGTTCTACAAAATTACACACAGATTACCCCACATGTTCCACTATTTTATTAATACCGACACATTCTCATGTCAAATCTCACATTATCTAAGGACCCACCCTTGCTACAGTGTTACTAGCAAACTTCCTGTATGTCCTCTTAACCATCTGGTAGCCATTGTCGTCCGTGTACAGGGTCTTGTTGTTGTTCAAGGAGGAGCTGGTTCTGAGGACGACCTCTGTGTTGAGAAGGAGCGGGCCCAGCGAGTAGGTCTGCTCCAGCCGATGACACAGCACTCTGGTGCCAAAGCATTCTGGGACACGGGTGGTGATGGAGTAGGCGTAGTCTTCATCACCTTCCTCTCTAGAAGACGGAACATGTCAGAATGTGAGTACATGCTGGAGGGTGATGGTGTTGAACGCAACTAATAGCTGCTCATCAACTAAAAGGTGGAAAAGAAAAGAGCAAAGTAAACTTCAGATTTCCTGGAAAAGCAAACGAGCAGGTTACCTTTACCCACCTGTAGAAGTATTGCCTGATCTCAGTAACGATCTTCCCCGGGATAATCTCCATCTCCACTGCCTTGTAGGCCCGCTCAGCTGAATAATTAGTGCTGAAGAAGTAGTTATCAGAGATGGGCCCGGCTTGCACGTCTCCATTTGCGTCGTATTCCCAGAAATCCTGAGTCATCTTTACTTCCCTTTTCTCCTCACTAGCAATGGTGAAAGAGACGTTATATTAAACTAAAATACGAGGATGTTTTTAGGATACACAAAATTGGCGCGATCAGATATAGACGATAAAGGAAACAAGTCCAAATTCTTACAGATAAGTGATGCTGTGCAGTAGATTGGTGTCCTGGTCAAACATGAGCTTGTAACATTCATTCAGGACAGGCAGAAGCCACCTCCCTGTTTTCATCCCGTCCTTCACACTGCGTCTCTCAAACAAAACTCCTTCAGCTTCATAAGTTTGGCCACACTTGTACGTTCCGGAACAAGGCGTCTCGGAGAACTTAATCAGGTATTTTCTGTACTGAAGGCCTCCGAGTTCCACCATGACGAAAAGGTCGTAGGTCGCATTGGACCGTGCTGACCTCTGGATCTATAACAAGAGAGGGGACAATTTTTTTTGTACATGCTAGACAAACTAATTCACACAAAATTGAATAAGCAATGCAACCTTTAACCAGAACGATGTACCCAAGAGTCTTGCTGCCACAGTCTTACTTGTTCTGTTATAATTAAGTAAGACTTGCATTTGCCGACTTCAGGTAGATACTCATGTGTAACGGTTTCTTCTTTACTTGCAGATACACCAAGCAGTAGCATTGTTCATTTTCCATGTGACAGATTTAAATGCATCAGTTCCAAGTTACACAGTCTCACCTTAAATACCAAACAGTTATTTGTATGATCAAACAAATGAAAACTACCTGTGCAGGAACAGGCTGTCCATCATCATCGAAGATGGCTGCACTCGGGAATGCTACTGTTATGTTGATGATGGTGGTGACGTTCCAAGCTAAAGGGTTGTAAATGATGACATGCTGCTCCAGAGACTGATGATCACCTGGCATGAGCAAATGTAAAACAAGTTTATTAAAATAGTAACTTCATTGTTTACTAAAAACATCTGATGGCTAATCTTGATGCTTTTGTCTGAGCACAATGATTGTCTTATCTGCCTTTTTGTTTAAGGAAACACACTGGCTCGTTCACATTTTAAGAGTTACAAGACAAGACTGCCACGTGCATTAGATATGGAGATAGAGCAAGGATGTGATTAGCCTAGCTTAGCATACAGACTGGACACAGTGAGCAAGAACGAGCCTCCTGGAATGTTCAAAAATATTCACGTGTGAGGCACATGTGAGACACAAAAGATTAAATCAGGGAGACACAAAAGATGTGTCTCCCTGATTTAATCCATACACAACATGCATGTAAAAACAACAGTCTGTGATTTATGGGAAACACTATTAGCATTCTAAGTAATACCTTTTCTGTGGAAGTGCATGTCGAGGCTGCTGGGAAGGTGATGGGGCAGCAGAAAGAGTGCAGCTAGAAGCTCCTCCACTCCCATCATGGCCTGAGTGAGATGCTGTAGGTACATGTCTGCTACTTTGGGAGACTCTGTGCCAGTAATGCCATCATGATGCTGGACCTGAAGAAACACACACCAAACACTATTTTATGTCACCATAAAAATACATTAGATTTTAACTGTCTGGGCCCCAAATAGTTTCTGAGTGCTTTTTGCTCCTGTTACATTGTATTGTATTATATGGCCTCATTTTTCACTGTAGATAAAGCACAACCATGGCTAGAAGTAGACATAACTCAGAAATTACTCCTGTGCAGTGTAGCAGAGTCTTAATGCCATAAATCACAGAAAGAAATAAAGATTGAAGTTGAAATTCTGTGATCATGTATTTTGCAAAAGTTGAAAAACCAGGAATCAAGATTCAACCAAGTGCCCATAGGTGTTACCAATACTGGAATAAAGAGCAGCTCTATTTTACTACGTAATTTTTTTATTCATTTCCATACTTGTTTCCTATCTGCTCCGTGTAAACACAGCCTGCAGTTCAGCCCAGTTCATCAGAAAAGTCTCTGAATATCTGTCAGGTGACTGTTGGTCGAGGCTGATGCTCTAATGGCTTCACCGTTACGCTAGAGAGTGCAGGATTTGTTTTTATTATTATTTTTAAAGACAGTTTTGCAGTTCTTTGTGGCCAATTTTTAAATAGATGTGTAAGATGATGAGTAGTTTATGGACCACAATTGTTTCTGTTTTTACAGTTTCCAGCTGTGATAATGGTGTAATCTTGGTAATTTTTTTAAGGTAACCTTCCTTTCAAATCCGCCAGTAGATTTCTGAGTTCAGAGGGTAAATTTAAGTATTATCTCTTTTGGCATTTTCACCTCTTCTGTTCTTCATCATTTAATTTAAATTAGTTTTTACTTCATTTGTTTTATTTTATTGTCTTTCAGATAAAGATGTCAAATATCTTGTCACATTACCTCAGAGACAGCCCAGCGTAAGGCTCTGAGTTTGTCCAGGGCCCAGTCTTTAGCCACAGGTCCGTCTGGGAAGCTGATTCGGTACCGAGTGAACAGAGTCTCCGCTGCATGCAGCTGGGAACTGGCCTGTCGTGCCACTCCTTTCAGGACATTTCTGGAGGCGTAAAACCCCGTCATTGCCTGGTAGGTGTCTAGGAAATAGAGCACATTTGCAAATGCAGGTTATGATGATGATTATTATTATTACTTATTCTAATTGCTTATTATTTTTGTTAGGATGTGGGATTCTTACCAACTGAATACGGCAGGAAATCTTCGCTCCCACGAACCTCCCAGGTAAGATTTGATTGGTGGATGGCTTGAAAATATTCACTGAGAGTGGCATACTGAAGTGTTACCCCAAACTCTTTGCTGTTCTGGTTGATGTACTTCATTAGAGGATCCATGTTGTTGAATTGAACCGATGAGTTGTAGAACTGTTTGTCGCAGCCCTGGAAAACAATAATCGAATAATCATTTAAGTAATACAGTTAAACACAACTTGCTCCTACCTGGACCTCAAAATGTGCATCTCAAAATCAAAACCATTCCACAAAACTACCTCCGACATTTTTTTCTCTGCCTCAAATTTGCAGTTGCGTATAAAAGTAGTCGTATTAAAAAAAAACAACCTTGAATACTGTTACTCAACTGGATTAGACACAAAAGAGAAGTATTATAGTTCTATGTACTCACCCATGGCCAGAGCACATGATTAGTCCTGAACCACGCAGCCCTCTGCTTGATGTTTCCCACCATGGTCTTAGCATAGGCCTGTACTGTCTCCTTGGTGACGGGCAGGCTCATGTTAGGATAGATTCCATCTTTTGGCGGGTCTGGGAACAAGGCAACTCCATTCCAATAAAAACCAGACCTGAGATGGAAGAACAACATGTTCTAATGACAGTCTACTCAAGTCAAATTGAGTATGCAATTTATTTTAATAACCAGTGTAAGGAAGTTTAGTTTGGTCTGTTACCAATTCAGCTAATTTACATTCTTCTAGAGCTTTAATAGAATGATAATAGGTTTAATCTCTGTAGACACAAGGACTGAAAATACACAACACACTGATTCATCACAGAAATAATGACATAAAGCAGCAGAGTGTAAATATGAAGTACCTGTTGGAGAAAGGCAGGTAGGATGGAGTGCAGTAGCTAAACTGGTCCATAGTGTGAGTGAAGATTTCTTGCTTTGCTTTCAAGGAAGGAGAGCCTCGCCATACAAACTGTAGTTTCTATAATAAAAATATAGATAAAAAACATGAGGAAGCTATTCAAATGTGTATGAACAGCTGCAAAAAAATATCCTCCCTACACATGCAAAGCAGTAGTGGGTCACAGTCATAGCATTTGGACTGAGACAAGAACTCCCACCTTGTTTTTCTGCATGCTATCTTTAAGGTCGTAGTCTATGCGCGAGATGAGGTGTGCGTTGAACCCAGCCAGGGCAAACAGGACCGGTGTGGTGGAAGAGGCTCCGAACGGATCCACGTGCCAGGAGAACCGAGGACGCACCCCAAACGTCTGGTATAAAAAACCATGGCCCTCTGAAACAGCAGAAAGGGTCTGGGTTACTACTATCCTCTATCGCTGCAACAGAGGATTAAAGGGTCAGAAAATGTGTGGCATTACCTGTCATCTGCAAGATCTCATCGTCAAGGTCAGTGACAGCCTCATCGTGCATCACCTGGCCTCCAATGATGAACTCAAGTCGGCCTTCTTTCACAAGCTGTCGTACCTAGAAAGGCATTTACACATAAAGATCAGTTTAGTGTTCACAGTAAGAACAAATCACTGCTCATCAAAGCAGAATGTGGCAGTTTCACTTCAAAGGTCCCGCATTGTGCCACTTGATAAAATCAGTGTTTTAGCAGATCTGCAGCTTGGGAATGACTTTGAAGTGGCTGCTGGGTAACGTGTATTTGTGACGTGCTGTGTTTCAGTCACTGTTTCATACTCGTTCTGTTGTCTGACAGCAGAAACAAAACAAAAAATATGTAAATGACAAGTTTTATAAACGCTGACATGTCTGCGTTTAGGTTTCACTGAAGCATAAAAGGCAGCATGAAAACACAGTACCCCACCCAGTCCTTGTTTACTGGTCACATATAGATCTTAAAGTTTCCACCATCTCTGACTGTCTCTCAGCTTTACAGTTTCCACAGAGCTCTAACTTGGGTGCATATAATTAAAGCTAATGGTAACATTAGCCACATCTGCTGCTCAACATAAAGAATTTTCTATTGTTTGGGGGACAATGGAATCAAAATAGAAGTAATCCACTGGGTCTTAACTTGTCAGATGCACTGAGTGCATGAACACTGCTTCTTGTGTTCACTCCTGCAGCCAACAGCAGAACATTTATGGTGCTTTGCTTTTGTCTGAGACCTTTTAGAGTTAGCAAAAGCAGATCTAGAATGTAAGCAAACCTGGTGGACTGCAAGTCACCTGCTTATTTTGAATGGCTCACCTGGAAACAGCCTGCTGTGAGGGGGCAGAGTTATGCATCTATTGGTTACCCGGTGTCTACTTAGAAATAGAATGAAGTTCTAACTGCCTTGTGTAGCTGGGGGGGGGGGCATCTAGTTGAAATGGGGTCGAGGAATGATAACAAAAATAAAGATTTTGACCATATTAGACATTTCAGATAATTCTACAATTCTACAATTGAATTTAGCAGACGCTTTTATCCAAAGCGACGTACATCTGAGAGCGGATACAACACAAGCAAGGATCTAGTCAGGAGATAACAATCTAGATAAGTACCACAGAACAAGTTCAAGTGTTACAGGGCCTTGATGCCAATAGCAGGCTGTGTGGGAGGTAAGAGGAAATTTTACCTCATAATATAGCGCAGAAGTGATTTATTGATACTATTTTAAATGATTTAATGTCTATACAGTGTGTTGATCATTAGACCATCATCATGTGTTCTTACTTGCTTCTTATGGGAATCTGAGGCCACAGAGTCCCACCACAGTCGAAAGAACTCCTGCTCCACAGCAATGAACCTGCGGTCTTTAGCCTTTGACAGCTCCTCAGTCACACTGGTGTACACATTGGACGCATAGGCGTGCATACTCTCCTGTGGAAAACACATGCTCAGCTTTAGAAAAAAACAACACACACATTTATCAAGATTAAACTTCCAGCTGGGTAATCTATGTGGTCCTACCTGAATGGTGTACACCCAGCCTACATCCATGTGACTGTGGGGGATTACAAAAGTCTGAATTGGCTTGTCTTCCCCTCTCACTCCATACAAGTGGAGGCAACAAAAAACAAACACGATAACTGCCACAAATCTCATGTTTTTAGCTCATAAAGAAGGACACTACTTTCAAACATTTCCCCCCAGACTTCCTTGTTGTTGTTGTACTGGAGCGCGTGACTGTCATCCAGTACGGAAGCTCAGACCGACCAAACCAGCTGCGTTTGAGTTTTTTTTTGAAACGCGTGTTGTCGGTGACCTTTCACACCGGAAACAATCGTTGTAAACACTGTGTACATTTGGAGGTGAGAGCGTTGCCTCCTATGCAACAGAGAAATGTCCAGAAACACGAGAATAGCGTTGGTGTTTGGCGGCTTCGTGACGGCCGTAGCCGCTGCGTTTTACCCCATTTTCTTCTACCCTCTGACCCACAGAGACGAATACAGTAAGTAGCTTCTGTTCACTTTGAATTAGCTGCACAGTCAGTTTGCAGTGCTCAGCCAGGTGTCAGTGTGTGTTTTTAAGGGTAAAAATATTAGCAGCGTGCTAGTTATTTCGTGCAACTAACAGCTAGGCGACAAATACACTATATAATATTGTAATTTATATTAGAATACATGACGGTGGCTAAGTTAGCATGTTGTTTACCATGTTAGTTAGCTAACCTCTGTTTTATGTCACTATCAGGGCTGCACCTAAAGATGAATTCCACTGTAGTTTATTCTGTCTGATTATTTTCTAGATTATTTGATGAGCTATTTGATCTGTAAAATGTCTTAAAAAATGTTTTTCAGTTTCACAAAACCATAAATGACATGTCTCAAATGTCTTGTTTTTGGTCCACAACCCAAGTATACTCAGTTTACTGTCACACAGGAGTGGAGACCAGAAAAAATGTACATAGAAAAAGATAGAATAAAAGAACTTAACATTATTTCGTGATTACTCAATTATCAAATTAGCTGACAATTAATGTAATATTTGAAATCTAATCGATTAAAGGACTAATTGTGATAACTCTAGTCATTATCAATCATTTGTCATTAATGTAATTGATTCAGAATCACATGTATCCAAAATATCTAAGAAAATCTGAACATAAACTCCACTAATATGCAGCTAAATTAACTCAGATGAGCGATGCTAGGAAAATTCATGAAGCTGTGACTTCAATTAGAGCTGAACAATCCATTTAAATTGAATTGAAATTGTAGTAAATGGTAAAAGCTGCAATTACGGATAGGGTGTAGCTGTTAGAAAATTACACTAATTTAATTTTATTTAATTTGATCACATAGAAAGGTCCAGGGTTGCTTTGTGCTTGCCCATTGATCCAAAAATACATGTTTCATGCATGCATACTGCAGTTTAACTAATATAGGCCTAGTCTTATTATTTATTTGCCACGCCTCATACATTTTGCAGCACATCTCACCCAGGATTCAAACTGTTGTTTCAGTGGTTTTCAAAAGTCTTGCCAAAAGCTTTTGGCTATATTTCATCTAATATTTCATCATCTTTTGAATCGATTACACAGGGAATATTGAACTGAAGCAGGACTTTGAAACAGTTCTATTGTAAATCAAATTGCAGTTACACACTTTTTCCATTTTGTTCAGCCATAGCTTCAACATATGCCTATCTCAGCCACTCCACTTACTGAACAGTCTTTGTAGTCCAAGCCAGCTCTGGCCAGGAAGATGGAAAGCTATAGTCATATTATACAGTAAACTGTTATTATCAGTTTCTTCCAGTGCTTCTTCCCGGGCAGACAAAAGAGAGCAATTAAGACTGATAATTACCAGCTGCTGTGTCTTGTTCATGACATTGAGTTTTGCCACAAAAATCCTCATATATTTCACTAATATGCTGTATTGTTCTGTTCTTGCTAGGAGAAGTCCAAAAAGTGAACCGGACAGGAATCAACCAGGCAGATGTGCAGCCTGTGGGTAAGAACGTCTAATAGATTTGAGTAGGAAGTGCGTTTATTGAATGTTAACGTATAATGTCCTTATTGTACAGACATGCTGAACTGCACAACCGCTGCAGGCCACAGAAAACCAGAGAGTGAAATGCTTGCCATGTGAATTTCAGTTTTCCTTTAAATTGGAAAAACAGCTCTGAACACCTGAAAGCAAATTGATTTCACTGTGTTTATGTTATTGTTTTTGTCTACACAACAGGTACATTTCACACAATATATATCTTGCATGCATAGAAATTGTGATTATTTTAAATCTCTATTTTGTTTAATATAAATTGCTGAAACAGGTGACAATATTGTGGTTACACATGCTGACATAGTTGATTTCTTTTTTCTCTGAAGGTGTGAAGACATGGTCTGATCCATTCAAGTCTAAATGATGACCAGTGACAGCCAGCCCTTCACTAATCCCAGACACTGATGTTGATGAAGACTTTAACTGAAGACTTTTTTTTTGTGATGTGTGCTTGATGTGTGCATGAGTGAATGATTTCAAGATGTGTTTATTTTGATTGTTAAATGACACCCAGCCTCTTAAATAAAGTTTAAAGTTTTAAGAAAATCGTTTTAAAATGTTGTTTAAATGCAAAATGGTTGGCTACAAACAGGAGGGGCGTAAGATAAGGAATGTTTCATGTCTACCCCCAGTTCACCCAACACAATTTCCCTGAATTTAAGATAAGGTGACATGCTGGTCATCAGTTATCCACATGGGGGCGCACCAGACCTATCTGCTGTTAGAAAAGCCACTGCACTGTGTAATGTTGTTTGTGCATTTTAGATATTTTGGAAAAACCTTTGTATTTCCAAAAGCTGTGCTCTGGTATGTAGCCTGTAGGAAATTATATCTTTAAAAAAAAAAAAAAATACACTGCTTTGTTTATCCAACTCATTCAAAAGAATCTTTTTTGACATTTTATTTTGATTTGGTTGATGTGAGAGTCATAAAATTGGTTCAGCAGATGAGAGACAACGTCCAGTAATGTGCGGTATCATCTTCCAAAATGGAAACAGTAGAGGCAGAGTTATTCCAGGACACATCACTCTGTATTATCATTTCTCTGTCACAGACACAGGGTTTAACTGTTGCCCGGCTGTTTAGATGCCATGTGACCGTGGCTGTGTTGTGCCCATAGGCTGAAAGTATGGTGCACAGCTCCATGGTCATCTTGTTCAAAATCCTACTCGATGTGATCCAGACTCCCTTTACGAGTCCATGGGTGCTGTAAAAGCAGAGAATTCCAAAACTACAAATTTTTTTCCCCTGTACTTTTGTGGTTTCCTGACATTGACCAGCATCCCCTTTCAGAGTTCGGTCCATCAAAGTCCTTTTGGAGGAAAGATAGATTAAGAAAGAACTAAAGCATGTGTTTATGGTACTTCAGAGATGGTGCATTTTTAAAGTTGCCCTTAAATCTTTCACAGTCCTCGATGTAGCCTGTACTTTCGAGCTTTTAGGACCGTACGCGAGGCCCTTTGCCAGCAAAACTGACTGCACAGGCCAGCAACGGCCACTCTCCTTCACAACCCCCCAATCAACAAGCCCCATTGTTTATGAGAGGTTGTTATTGTTGGGCTGCATTCAGAAACAAGAGAAAACTCAAGAGCCCGGCTGTGCAGAGGCGTCCAAAGTAAAGAGAGCAAGGGGTGAGGGGGTGGTTAAGGAAAAACGAAAAGCAGAAATTCCTCTCATTCCCCGCTGGTGTTTTCCAGATTCCTCAAGCGACAGCTTCTCGCCTGTGTGAGTGAAGTAAGCAACCAGAGGGGAAATTGAAGCGAACGGCGAGAGGAAGAGAACCACATTCTTGAGGGGACGCGTCACCTATACACAGAATAGAAAGACACTCTATCGCTGTTGCTTTGCCTGACAGTGTGTAACAGGTTGTGCAGCATGGCCCTCAGCTTTTCAGTCTTGCCTTTCCATTAATCACTGTTCAAATCACTGTGCCACTGTGACGTTAGGTCTCGAGCACAAACTTACTCGTTACGTGTGTGTTTTCTAAGGCGGCCCTCTAGTGTGTACCAGGCTTTTATAGTTCTGTGTTGTCTAGTCTTCTTTATGTGGCCATTGTCCCATTCACTGGAATATATAGATAGACAGCCATCTCTATAAAACATTCAATAGGGTCACTGCGCACTATAAACTAACATGAACTCAACAATGTCGCCTCCGCAGCACTTTTACTATCCTACTATTAACCCATCACACAAATCTCTCCCAGCTATTGAGGAGGTTTTGGAAAGTGGTGGCACGTTGTCGGCCGCTCTGTGCAGTTTGTTAAGTGTGTGTTCAAGAGCAGCAGATAATTGGCCAAGGTTTCTAACTAATTGCCATGGGAACAGGGGTCGACAGACAGGCCACGGGGTTGCAGAAACGGCAGAGAGCATTCGGGAAGGGGTGGGATGGTATGTAAAATACGAGCAGAGCAGACGCTTCTCTTGTGCTGTGTCAAGTATGCAAAATAGAAACAGAAAAACAGGAACTTCAGAGAGCTCTTAGAGGCTCTTGATGACACATTTGAAGACAGAACTGCGGCATTCATGTGTTTTTTTTTAAAGAGGATTTCTCCTTTGTTATGTTTATTTTCTAGAAAACAAATAGCGCATACTCTCCACCAAAGAATGGATATCCCGACAGTCATAACTCACAGGTGGTTGTGTAATTGTTATTTTCATGGGTCGTCATTATATTCTGCAGATATAGGAGAGAAAATGAGAGAAAAATACATGAATATGTGCACAATATTCCTATAAAGGGATGCACCTGTCAACTAAAGGAAGACCAAAGATTGATTATAAATGTATGCAAAAAGAAAACCCGGTCCAGTTGCAAACATTAGCATTTAAGAGCACAGCTGAAATAATTAGTAATGATCCGTTTGTTGAAAAAAACAACAATGCTGCCTAAATTAAAGCAACATGGACAAAATGAAAAGAAAAGAAGGGGACTTTTGTATGATGTTTGTGAGGAAACACTGTGAGATGTAGTAGGAATTTGCATTTTGCTGTAATACTATTCATTAGTGCAGCCCTTTAAAGGAATAGTCCGCCAATTTTGCATTGAAATCCTTTAACATTGTTAGACTCACAATTAATAGTTTAAAGAATGAAATCAAAATGAATTAAACTGCACCACTGATATCGTTTCTTAAGGTGGTGACAGCCATGGCTGGAGGCATCATCTTATTCGATTGTCTGTCAGTCCGTGTGCGATGCATCAGAAATGCCTTGAGGGAACGTCTTTACATTTGGCACAAATGAGGATGAGCTGATTAGATTTTAATGGTCAACACTTTTTTTGGCTTAAAGACACTAATTATGACAAAACTGCAGGCGAATGTCTAATGAGATAAATTGATGACGTGAGCTTGAGCTGGTAGGAAAAGCTCTCCATTTTCTTTTTTGTCTATGTTCTAATCCTTACCTATGGTTACCATAACAATGATCCCAATACAAGCAGCCTACATGAGTTTCCTCCGTAGAGTGGCTGGGCTCAGCCTTAGAAACAGGGTGAGGAGAATAGTCATCTGGATGGAGCTCCAAGCAGAGTCGCTGCTACTTCCTGTTGAAATGAGCCAGCTGATGTGGTTTGGGCATCTGATTAGGATGCCTCTGTTTCGCCTTTCTTTGGAGATTGTCTGAGTACATCCAGCTGGGAGCAGACCCCAGGGAAGCCCTCAGACTTGATGGAGGGATTGCATATCTCATCTGGCCCAGAACCCCTCAAGAGAGGCTGGAAAAGGTTTCTGGGGACAGGGATGTCTGGAATGACCTGTCGCGGCTGCTTTGCCTGACAGAAGAAAATGGTTTGATGGAGCGATGACATTTCATATCCAAAAGGTCAAAGGTCAACTGTGGCATCATGATGGTCTGCAGAAAAACTTGTTCTGGCCAGAATCTAACATCCTAATTGAGGAACTGAAGGAGAGATGGATGTAAACTGCAATTTGACTTGTTGGTGGAGACTGAAAACCACAAGGCGGTAGTTCTAGTTTATTCTACACACCTACATTACCCACAGTGCAACACAAAAGTCCAAAAGTGAATCCCTCAAAACCAAAAGTAGAAGTACAGTACATTGTATACAGATCACCTAAACAATGACTACAGTTCACCAAAGATGTCGCAAAAAGTAAAAAGACAAGAATCACCCAGATTATCACTTGAAAATAAATTCAGCGCACACAAGCGCAAACACACACACACACAGTTGGTTTTCTCTCACAAAATAAGCAGCGTCTACATTTCACATCTCAAATACACTGCTTAGCCTTGTAAAACAATGTACCGGAGTGCTGTCCACATTCTTGGGTCAGCAGGCGCACGGCTGTGGAAACAGATAGTAGAAGACTGAAGCAATGTCTAGGAAAAAAAAGCCACCGGCCAGGCTCGCAGCAGGCAAGCAAGGCTAACTGCCCGACTGACAGCGTGGTCTGGAGCTGGTGTTACATTCACTGCGTGCACGAGTGTGAGTGCATGTGTCATTCAGGAAAGAAGGCGAAGAAGTTCAGCTGAGAGGAACCCAGTATCCCCTGGAGACTAAACTGTGGTCGTGGAACTTACTGGAACTCCAAACATCGTGTGTGTGCTTTTGTATTATGTTCAGTTTTGCCTGAAGCACAACCACAAATAGATAATTATGGTTTGTTTTAGGTTGCATCTGCATTGCCCAGTCGTGAAGGCATTGCAGTTCATTTCTGTGGTGTGTCAGTTCTTAGTTAAAGGGGTGTGCATAGGGAGCCAATGATAAAGGACAGATGATGCAACGATGGTTTGTCTGATCTCTCCTTCTTGTTTGCTGGTGTAATTTAGACTCGAACAGGAACTTTCAGTTATAAACAGTCTCTATAGCCATTTGGCCACCCAGCAGTGCACGTGTGAATACATGTTTTGCGGTTTTTGCCTCTTAAAGTCTGTTATTAGCTGAACTCATTACAAACATTCATCTAGTAATTAAGAGCTACATTTGCAAGACAGTAATTTTCACAATATTCAGACTAGTAATTAGCACAATTCTTGTTTTTGATTTAAATGGCACTTTACTAGTCCTGAGCAATCGTTGCTGTTTTAGGTTAGCACGGTAACATGTTTGAAGTCATATTGAAAACACTGCAAGGGATGGTTCAAAGAGTGGTAATACATTTAGCCCAGACTGATTCCAGCCACTATTTTTAATGGGTTTCCATTGATACGTCATTTTGTGTGAACATTTCTGGTCCTCAGGATGAATCCTAGTGATTTTCAGACTAAATCCTTATGATTTTCTTTATACCCTGACATTTCACCTAGCATCCCATCAGGTCATAGATCACGTGGTCATTTTCCCCTTAGAATGAAATCTAATAACTTTTGTGACTCTGTAGAGGATGTTTCCACTTCTCTTCATTCTGCCATACTCTCCAGTAGTTAATGTGGCTGTTGTCACTTGTGCTCATTCTCTCTTGCTGTCGTGATTTGAGGAAATGGGGAGTTGCACAAAACAGCTTGTGAAAGGCCATTAGCTTGGCAATTTAGCATGAGCTCACTGCAGTTTTCCAAAGAAAGACAGTTTTTTACATGAGTCATTTTAATCATTTGTTTTTGAATCTGACCGAAAGTAAACACTGAAAACATTTGTCTGGAAAGGACATAGGTTTTAATGTCCTGCCATCATCAGATAAAAAAAAAAAATCCCTTTGTCCAATACTTTGTTCATGATCTTACTTAGTTGGACCAAGTCACATGTCAGTATCACTTTCCGCACGGCAAGTCTGAACTGCGTGCAGTCTCAATTATGGATAGACATGCACAACTGACGCACTTTGAGTTGGGGGAAATGATTTGAGGAAGGCTTTTCACATTTCAGAACCAACATCATTCAAAAAACATCACGAAGATCGCTCAAGGCACTGTTTGCATGCCAAAATCACAAAGCACATTTCTCTTTCACTTTGTTCTAAGATGAAGAAGATCAGTTATAAGATGAAATGTCCATAAAAATAAAAATTGCAATGAAGATATAGTATGCAGGTCAGACTACTGACATTCACCAGTAATGAATGTATGACAATGCAGGTTTTGACATGACGTTGACAGGATTTGATGTGTAGTTTGTTGCTTCCAGTCATTTGAAGGAGTCTTTCCTCTGAGTTTATTAAATACCTGCGAAATCATTTAGCAACAGGATCCACTCGCTGAACATCAGCATCATTATGAACATGTTAGCATTCTGATGTAAAGCTTAAAACTCTCCATTCAAGAAAAGTTTCTTGGATGCATTTTTTGTGCAATAGACTTCGTCGTACTACTTGTTACTGTAGCCTTCGCTGTCGCTATGGTTGCTCTGCTCTTCATCTCTCAGAAAACACATTTAAAACTCTTGTGTACTGCGTAATACCAAGAGATTTGCCTAGCACTAGTAAACTCATTTAGGGGGGCTTGAATGTAAGTAGATGTTTATCTATGTGTAAAAATCCCAAACTCTAGCTTTATTGTACAGTCTCACAGAGCTGCTAGCATGGCGCAGACTCTTGAGATCAATTTGCAATTAGTGAGTCATAGAAGACAAATGGAAAGGATGTAGTTATACAATATTTCCATTTTGTGAGCATTTGTGTTATTTTTTTTAAGTACTTGAACACTTTTACAAAGTTTTTCTGTTTCCAGTCAAACATATGGCTTCTAGAGTGATATACGAGTGTCTTTGGGTAAATAATCACAAAAAAGATCCAACCTAAAACACACAAAACATTTCCCGATTCCAGAGCACTGAATGGTATTAATAGTGCTCATGGCTAAACTCAATGGGGTCTTTTGCTTCACTGTTCTTCAGGCAGCCAGTGATGTGATTAAGCTACACCTCTGAATGAGGTAAGTAGGAAATTCTCAAATGTGGCTAGAAGAGTGCCAAAAGCCTGTCGCTTGGCTCCCGTCCACTGATGGATCCGTAGAGGAAATGTTTAAGCAATTACTTGGAGTTTAAGGTTGGAAAAAAAGTTAATATTTCCTCTTATTTTATATCGCCTTTTCTCAATGGAGAGGAAAATCTTTGTTATGGACAGACCTCATTATGCAGGCCATCTTTTCCTATTTTAACGTGTTGTCCCATATTCCATTGATTCGGTGGAAGCAAAAACCGCGATTACATTAAACACAGAACTGTCTGATTAACAGACAACCGCACACACGCACAGACTGGTTGAGAGATTATTGTCACCCATCCTAAACACACACCATTACAGCATCACAGTCTGCGCGTACGTCTGCGTACGGTTCGGCCGTCAATCACGTTATATAGCAGGTTTCCGTTTTACGGTCCCATTATAATCTTCAAAATTTCTTATGCACTAAAACAGCAGGGCAACTGTTGATTTAGGCAAGGTTACTTACGGAGAGGGCCAGAGCTGTAAGCTATCATGCTGTTCTTCCAAACCTCTCAGAAAGGCTAAGAAAAGAGAAGAGGGGAAGGAGAGGGAGAGTGATTTATAAGGCACCTTAATACTTGACACATTCATTCGTGAAAATAAGTCTGCAGCCTATCAAAGGCATTGCTTACATTTAAAAAACCATGGAAAGCTTTTTTTAAACTGTTTTTTTTATACTCAGTGGGCCAGTTTTCATTCATATTTCCTGGCACGGTACTTTACTCCCCCCAAGTCTGAGGGACCATATCAAAATAAACAGTTTAGCCCCGAGACAGCATTTAAAAATTATATTGTGAACAATACAGAAGGTATGCAGTTTCACAGAGCTGTTTAACAGCATGTAATGCAATAAAGATTGATAAAAATGTGTAATATTATGATCTAATATGACATACTGAGTCTTGTTTTAGTTGGACGCAGCATGCAACAGGACTGAATGACTCACAGTGTTGAAAATATTCACAATACCCTGCTATTTTCACTCAGCTACATGGGCTGCATCTTGTTATTAGTGGTTTATGCACACAGCTAATTAATTCAATAAGTCAAACCTATATCCTATGGCATAGCAGCTGCTGTATAGAATTAATGAGCTTTTATAGATAATAAGCATCCAGAGTGGTGCGTGGTGAGTCATATTTGGAGTGTATTTTCATTTTAGTGTAAATGGCGTGTGGGTGAGCAGACAAGATCTGCCTTTGGGCTCCCCGTGGGTTTTCATTAGGGCCTTGTGGATGACAACAGAATATATGACTTGGCTCCGTCCGGGAATTCTGGGAAAGTCATGGAATTTTGGACGCCTTGACGGAACACAGGCTGTCTGCTGTTGGCCCGTTCCCCACTGAGGAGGAGGAGGAGGAGGAGGAGGAGGAGAAGGAGGAGGAATCCTTCTGCAGTGTGTGTTTGTATCCGTGTCCTAGTGTGTGTGTGTGTGTGTGTGTGTGGTGGGCCTTAAGGACATCCTTAGGGAGCTGACCCAGAACAATGACAGGTTTACAGCACAGCACCAGGCAGGCAGGCTAACATGTGGCTAATATCAAACAAAGACCAGGATCACTCTGAGCACTAGAGCAGATCTGACGCAACCCGATCGTCCTGATGATTAGTAAGGCTGGTAATCTGCTGTCCAGGCAGGGAATCTACTGTATCTGTTCAATGCATTTACCTTCCTCATGTAGTCAAGAAATTCATAAAGCTCTTAAGAAGAAAATCCACAAGGAATCACTCTGTCTCTTGTATTTTGGAACAACTGTGTTTTTAGTTTTTGACCCCTGGACGACAGTCCAATAGGAATGAAAATTACCCAGCAAGAGTGCGTGGTGTTCTGTGTG
The DNA here is from genome assembly GCF_000690725.1 of Stegastes partitus. Lineage (NCBI taxonomy): Eukaryota > Metazoa > Chordata > Actinopteri > Pomacentridae > Stegastes > Stegastes partitus. Next base: position 245,766 of record NW_007578230.1, read on the forward strand.
CAGCTGTTACTCTTGTATGCCAGAAAAAAAAAGTTAATAAATTTCTTTGTTAAAAAATTTGCCATTAAGCAACTTGCAAACCTTTGCTTCTGCAATAGATTTTTTTTTTCACTTCACAGACTACAGTAATGTTGACTTTATGTTTCATTTTAAAGCTTTGTATTTGGGAAGTCTTAAAAGTGAGGACTTGACTTTGACTTGACTCCCTAAAGACTTGTCTGTACTTGAAACTTGGAAGCAAAAACATTCAAGTCCTTAGTTTTGACCTGTTAAAATCCTCTAAAAAATGACACACAAACGAGTAAAACATTATTTACACAGCTGTGAAAAGAAAGCACTTTAATGTTGTGTCAGTACAACATTTAGCATTCAGAGACCTGAGAGATTCACAGCTGACTTGGACTAACCCTGAAGACCTAGAGACTGGAGACTTTCTATCACGTCAGCTGTAACTCAACGTGTCTTGAATGGCACGCGGCGGGATTTGAATGTGTCTGTAAGGACTTGAAACTCGACTTGAGGTTTGCTAATGTAAGACTTATGACTTTATTTGGATTTCTCCTTCAGGACTTGAGACGTGAGGTCAGACTCATTACTACTAGACGTAAGCCTTGGCTCTGATTCGTTTCAAATAACGTCAGGCTTGACTCGAACCTAACCTAAATAATTTCCGATTTAAACTGGACTTGTTCTTAAGGACTTGAGACACATTTAGGATTGTGTTTACAAATTTTTTTGGCTGAATTTACTTGTGACTTAACATTGATTTGTTCTGAAAAACTTAAAATTGACTTAAGGCTTATTGACTTGACAGCTAAACTGGACTTGTTTCAAATGACTTGAAACTTGTGTTGGATTTGAGGCTACATTTTAGACAGTTTGTAGACTAATGATTTGGTTTATCTTTAACTTCTACAAAACTTGAGACTTCACTTGCTTCTGTTGACTTGAAATTTGCTATGACAAAATGTATGTTGTTTTTTTTAATTTGTCCTAAAAGACTAACTTGTGACTTGACTTGGACTTGTCTGTAAGGCCGTAACTTGGTAATTGCTATTACCAGACTTGGGACTTGGCTTACCCTGAAAAGACCCAAACAGACCTGTTATTATAAAACTTGTGATTTGACTTGACACCCTCAGAAGGCTCAAGAAATCGCTTCTTGTCATATTTTCACAATATCCAAGCTGCTGAGGACAGCAGGCATAAATTTTAATTTAAGATTGTGGAAATCCTATTATTGTATCCTTTCGAATTGCTTTAAAGCCTTGGAAAGGATTTTCTTTCCACAACTGCTGAAGAACTTCATTATTTCCTTCATTTGTTCGCCTCTACGTGCAATGGAGGTTCAAAAATAAACCTTGGTCATGTCATGTGCATAACCCTAAACCTAACCACAGGATTAAATAGCACCCATATGCCCTGATGTCAGTAGGAAATTTGCAAAAACGATTGAATTGCATGCATAAACCTCATCCTCATATTCTGTCCAAAGGGTATACTTCTGCTATTTAATGCCATCCACAGAAGAAAGCCACCCTGAGATGAAAGCGGAGTCATATCCCACCTGAGCTACAAATGATCTCTCCCTTTGGGCTATGAGCTTACTTTGTGGTCTCCCTTTTCCCTGCTCCCTGCTCTCCTCATCCATCCATCCCTCCATTTGAGCTCCATTCAGAGAGAGAAACAAACCACATGTTTCAGGGAGGAATCCTAAACGGGCAGCATCCCAGACCGAAGTACCTCCAGCTCTCCTGCCCCCTGGCATCACTTAGCTCTACCCTGTCATTAAGGACAAGGTTGGATGATTTGTGTTGGAACGCAGCCCTTTATTAGAGCAGGATGGGTGCAGAGAGGGGAGAGAAAGGGGGAGAGGGGGGACAAAGGAATGATGTCATCTCAGGTCGGGCCTGGAAGTGGGTCGGGACCTGCGGTGGGGAATCGGTGTTGCCTTTGGGCTTCATCACAGGAAAACACAGTGCATGTGTCTATGTGGATTGAGATGGAATGATGTGGAATATGAGGAACGAGACTGTGTGTAGTTTGGTATGTGCGTATTTGATCCGTATCTGGATGAGTAAATATGTGTCTTTTTCTGTATCATATTGTGGGTATGCAAGCGGGCGCGTGAAACTTACAGTGTGTGTGTGTGTGTGTGTGTGGGTTTGCAAGTCCGTGTGTGCAAAGGCATGTGGTCGGAAAAGTATAGGCTGTTTATGTTGCGTTCGCTCTTTGTTTCAGTGTTTCTTTAGTGGGTGGATGGTTGAATGAATCATTTGGACAGAGGCTGAGGTATCAGAAAGAGCGGTTTGGCTTTGGGGGAGAAGGGGGGAGACAAGAGAGAAGGAAAACCAACTTGTACTTGTGGCTTCTGGATTCCTAATGCACACTACTGCGCACTGATGTCTGTCTCCCTCGCACTACCTACAGTATGTAGTGTGGAACATATCACATACACCACAGACAGCAAGGACTGAAACTAATTATCCAAAGCATGTCTGTGCAAGTATAGTGGTGAGCCACGCTAACATTATTAACTTTATCTTACATACTTACATTCTATTGCCATTCAGGTGTCTTTTTCACAGTTACAGCCCATATTCCTATGAGTGATAATATAATAACTTTGTACTTAATTCATTTATGACATCTGGACACACCCCAGCTAACAGTCAGATGGACATGGTGCAAGATTAGGTTTCGCAAAATTTAGAGGAACCTACTTTAAAGACCTGTTCACACTAGAAAATGGCAACAGGAATTTCATCTGTGGTTCACTGGGAAGCTTTTAGCTCCAGAAGCTGGTTGGTGAAGTGCTTTAGCTTGCTAACACATTAGTCAGTGGGGCTAGCTGCCACCATAGGCTTTCCCCGTTGGTTTCTGAACTGCTGTTTAGAAGTTTCGAAATTTGAATGTAAGTTCTGACTGAGAAGACACTACTTCCACGAATACGGTAATAACCTGTTAATCACAAAGTAGCCCCGTCTTAAAGCATACACTGCTTTGTTGTCAGTTTTAGTCTGAACAGGACCATAATTTGCAAAATGAGCATCCGACTGTATTCAGAAACTAGTGATTGAGACCATAAACATAATCGGAAAATGTTTACTAAGGTAGCAAAACAAGACAGAAGTAGAGTCATTTTGTGATAGGCTTCTATGCAATTAGGCTTCTTTGTGCAACCAGTGGAGTCGCCCCCTGCTGGACATGACAAAAAAGCAAGGTTAAAGAAACAAACTTTCAAAAAAAAGGAACAAAAGCAACCTTTTTTTTATACACAGAAGGTACTGGAATGAACTGGCTTCATAGCAGAACTGTACCAATTTGAGTACTGTTCATAAGCATGTTGTATTCATTTGGTGCAACCTAAACTCTGGATGAAATGGTCAAGATGATAAGCAGGTCAGAAATGAAGAGAAACATGCCCGGATGATCCTACATCCTACAGTGTTGTTTTTAATTTTCTCTAGTATCATGGAGCCATTGCTTTGTTTCAGTGAAAACAAACTTGCTGTGAAGTATGACATTAAGTAGAATTATATGATGTGTTTAATTGATAGAACGAGGTGTGATGCATACAACACAAATATCGCTGTTATTTAGACATACATTTTATTATAAAACAAAACAAAATACATGTTATTTTTCTAGGCAGTACACTTGTATGTCCACCTCCACTGTATATACTGCTGCAATTACCAGATCCTCTTGCGGGGAAACCACGTGAATGCTGCGTAAAGATGATGATGCATCTTTTGACTCACAGCCATCTTTAGAGTGAGCAATCAGATCAACCGTAAATGAACCACAGACAATTTAACGTGATGGCCAAGCTGATGGATCTTTTAATGGCCTGAAGATTAAACCCGTCCTTCTTTTGAAGTACAAGAACACTTTCATTGGCCATTTACATTAGTTTCAATGTCAGTCAAACTGCGACTTACTTTGAGTTTTGAATTGAGAACTTATATAGGTACATTTCTAAAGCAAAGCCAGCGGTTACGTATGCACACTTCTCATATTAACACATTCATTTCAAATGTAAACTGCTAAGGAAGTGGACTTGCTGTGCACTCTCGATGTTATTTCACATATTTATTGCAACTTTTTATTATCTTTGCCTCCAATAATATTTAGATGGAAGGGGACTGATAGGAGCAGAGTTCCAATAACAGAGATTAAGTTCTCTGGGGGTGATTGTGCAGCGTTTTTGAGGAGAGAGGCGTCTGCCTAAGTAAACTCAGCCCAATACTGAGGAACTGCGCTCTGGAACGTGGTGGTGTAACCGGAGCGCGGGTTTGGGAATAGCCCAAGGGAACTGGGCTCAGTTTTCCAAAAGCCTCTATCTCCCGCGATATGTAGTGTGATTTGAAGAGAGGGGGGTGTGTGTGTGTGTGTGTGTGTGTGTGTGTGTGTGTGTGTGTGTGTAACAGGGGAAGTGGATGGAGGGCTTACAGAACGGCTAAGTCAGGAAAACAAGTCTCAGGAAACCTTATACCTCACTCTGGCACCAACACAGACGTTCTTTCTTTCTCCCTCTCTGTCTCACTCTTTTCTTTCAGTCTCTCTTTCAGCCCGCCTGTCTTGCTGCATCTCTCTCGCCCCTCGCTGCCATTTTCTGTACTGCAGGAAAGAGGAGTGAAAGCAACAGCAGACAGAGCAACAATGAAACAAAGGCTTGACACTCGGTGCTGTTGAGGAAGTAATGTTGACTTTGTTGGGAGTTTAAACCTCCTGAAGTCAGGCATCGCTTTCGCTTTCTTTTCAAACTACCTTTCCTTTTCCCACTAATTTCCGTTGCTTTTTTTAGCACACTTACAGTATATCGTATAATCAAAACATCGGCAGCAATGCGGTCATTGCACCAGACTGTTGTAGTGAAGAGGGAGCTGAGACAGAAGGCAAAGCTCTTGATTTATCTGTCAGTCTACGTTCCAACTTTTACCTACGATCATGAGCTCTGTGACCATAACAATAAGATACAAGCGACTGAAATGGGTTTCCTCCGTAGGGTGGCAGGGCTTAGCCTTAGAGATAGAGTGGAGTCGTTGCTCCTTAGCATCTGAAGGAACTAGCTGTGGTATTTCGAGCATCTGATAGGTCGCCTCCTGGGCCTCCTGAGGTTTTCTGGGCCACACAACTGGGAGAACATCCCAAGGTAGACCCAAAGCTCGCTGGATGGATTACATATCTCATGTCAATGTTGCTTTGGAGTGAGTGGGACATCTGGAACACCGTGCTGCCACCTGACCCCAGAGAAACAGAAGAAAATCAATGGATCGTAACATTTTCCATTTTGAGTTATGGCCACCCTGCAAATGTAACTCTAATATGCTTGCTCCTTTTAGCTCTAGTTTCTTCCCCACCTATTCCTGAAGATACAGGAGAGCACGTACAGAGGAGTTGCTTGGATCACATGTACGTTTGTTGACATCTTCGTTTCAAGGCCGTGACAGGAGTTGAATCAACCAAACCAGCTTTCTTGATGCACAGATTCGCAACATGCATTGAAATTGTGGAGATTTGCATGTGTGCCATTGTAGAGTGTACAATTCATTCTAAGGGCTTTTTTTTTTAGCTAAAAATGGCTGCCTTTGACCGCTGAAAATAGCACTGATGAGAGCGGTAAGTGTGAACCAAAATAGTGGGCTGAAGAACACTTAACTTAAGAGCTGAGAGAAATTGCAGAGTTGGGTTGTAATTCTCTGCATGTTCATCTCTAAGAGGGACCTCTCTCACACAGTTATTTAATGTAGAAATTTTGACAATAGCAGTCTTAAGTGAAGAGCTTTTATTTCTTCGAGAAAATCCCAGATGGTTATTATTAAGAATCTTTATAACAGCAGCCATCCACCAAATCAAATTCTTTCATTCAAAAGTAGATTACTGAGCCAGCAATAATTGAAGCTTTCACTTAAAGCATGTGCAGTTAAGATGGAGTAATGCACAGTGCTGGGCAGGAGTTTCACTACAAGTAGCAGCGTTATTAGTTCAACGACATTTCCCAGTAGCGTGGTTGTAATGGCATTTTGTGTGTAAGTGTCTGCTTTTCCTTTGATACTGTAAGAATTTCAGGTGGGCATTTACTCTGAGTTTTAGCCAATGAACAGACCGGTGGCAGTTCATTACCTGGCAGGTCGTCTTTCCCATCTAAGGAAAATGCATCCAGTCGTTATTGTTGCACATCATTCACAGCCACATATCACCTCATTTAGTCGCAGTGGAGTCAGGATTTTGCACTTCAGCAAGAAGTTCCGATTTGGAATTTGAAGGGACTGCAGACTTTTAGCCAGGAGGTTCCAGTCCCATCTCAAGACCATTATTACAATATTATTTACTCCAGTCTTGTTTGACTTTCATTTTTTCTACAGCTTTTCATTTGGTGTGTTCTTGCATTTCAGTCGGTGTTTGGTTAAGTTGGGGAACCTGAACTACTTGGCTAAATGTAAAAAAGATATCACGGTTTGAGCTACACTACACCCTGTTGCTACATTAACCATATGTCACAAAACTCCATTTTGTATGTTTGCAGGGTGAGGATTCTACTGGAGATTAGTTGCATATGAGTTTCGTATATCACTATATTATCAGGGTTAATTTCTATTTATCAATGATCAGAATGGATGATAACCTGACTACTGGGCCTCGGCTGAGACTTCCCAACTGGGAATGATGTGTGGTGATACCAGCCATTTATCGGGCTGATAACATGTGAGTTTGGTGAAACATGACACATTTCACTTCTGAAAACTTGCACTTGCAATTCACCACTGGACTGGCATTGAAATATTTTTGGGATTTTAGTATAAGGAGCTATTGCAAATTGTGAAACATGTACAAGTCTGCAGCGTGTTCGGTCCTCGGGCTCTTACAGAATGTTTACGTAACAGACACATGTCCCGTTGCATCCAAGATGTTTGAGGCTTTTACATCTTGTTTTTGTGTTTGCATGGATTTTTCCATTCTTTCCCAGATTTCATCCACTGCTTTCTTTCTCCAATTTCCTGCTTTGACTCTCTTGCATACAGCTTCAAATAAATAATATTTTGTATGCCATCAAACCACTAATGTAAATCACATTAGCCACCACTCTTTTCCTTTGTCTCAGTCTCCTCTCTGCCTCTGAAGCAAACACACACTATTTTCCTGCCGGCGCTCCTTTATCTTATCCCTTTTCCACCATCCCTGAAGCACTTGTCTGTGTCTGTCCCCCTCTTTCCTCTTTCCGCTGCTTTTCCATTCCTATCTTTTCCCTCTATTCTTTCCCCTCACTCTCTAGACCCCTCTCTCCACCTCCCACAACAAACACACCAACTTATAACCCAATCATCCTTCTTCCCTTCTTTCCATTTGTTTGCTGCCATCTTTTTTTCCCCTCCTTTCCCAAACGTTCTTTCTCTCCCGACACCTCATTCTCCTTGTCTTTCGCTGTCTGTTTTCCTCGATCTATCATTATCAGCCTCTGTTTCCGTGTCTCCCTCCGTCTCCACCTTATCAGCTTGTCCTCTCTCTGCTCTATGCCACAGTTCTTCCCTCTGTTTCCCTCTTTATCCTTCACTCTGCAGCTCTCTCTGTGTCCTCCTCAGTGTTTCTGTGGGGGCAGCGAGTGGTCAGGCCTGCCTGCAGGCATCAACAGCATGGGGCCACTGCCTCGGGGTGTGTTTTTGTGTATGTGTGTGTGTTGGTGCACACGCAATGCTGATTGGCACGGTGCCCAGACCCACCTCCTGAGGTGAAACTCACTCCTTTTTTTCTTAGCAGTCTGGACTGCTGCCCAGACTGACCCTTTCAAACACACGCACATATACAGACATGCAAACACATTCACAGAAAGGCTTACTGGCACAGAGATGTAGACCAAGAATACACAGAGTGACACACACACATATACAGTGGAAATCATTGGCTTTTTTTGGGACGTATTTAGACCAGAAAACATTAGACTGTCTTTGAGTCAGTGCCTACAGATATTGGCGGTATTCTTGGAACAGCACCGCAAGAAATATTAGGGTTTCAGTCATCGATACAACCAAAGTATTAATAGATGCAATGCGGAAAAAGCAAGTACATCCCCAGGAGTTTCTATTGCCCCCTTGTAGCTGAAAGGCATTTTGTATAGTTGTCCACCAGTCTCAGACATCTTCTTGCTGAAATTTTTTTGACCACTTTTCAATTCAAAAATCCTTCAGTTGCAAGATGTTTGAGGGTTTTCTCGCATGTACTGACCGTTTCAAATTTCCACCACAACATTTCAGTGTGATTCAGATCTGAGCTGACAAGGCCGTTCCATCTCTCCTTTTTGAGCCATTCCTTGGTGGGTTTGCTTGTGTGATAAGGATCATTATCCAGCTGAAAGGCCAACTTCTGGTTTAACCTCAACTTTTGTACGGGCATTATCTTCAAGCACTCCTTGATACGATGCAGAGTTCATTGTTGAATCAATGATTTCTAACTGCCCAGTCCCTGAGGCAGTGAAAACAACCCCAAACCATAACATTTCCACTACCATGTTTCACATTTGGTATGAGGTTGTTCTCCTGAAACGCTGTCTTTGGTCTGTTACTGTAGCCAAACAACTCTATCTGTCATTCATTCTATCCAGAGCACAGTATTCCAGAATGCTCACTCTCTGCCTATATGTTCACTAGCAGAACTGCAGTTTTGCTCTAATGTTGTTTGTGGACAGCAAAGACTATTTTCTGTCCCATCAGGGTCAAATTTGTGCACTCTCTTTCTGACTGTAAACACATGCACTTTGACATCAGCAGCTGCAGTGTTACCTGCAATTTAGGGGTTCTTGGAGACTTCGTTTTTCACATCAAACTCACTACTCTTGGGCTGAATTCACTCATGAAGCCAAGTGTTGAACAAACCCATGCCACTTATTGATGATTGCAATCTCGGTGGAATTATTTATTCAGAATAATTCAGAGATCTTTTAAATCCCTTGCTAGACTAAGGCATGCACAACCTTTTGACTGAAAGCCTTAGAGAGCTCTTTAGATCTTGACATGATGACACCACACACTTCAGTAGCAAAGACAAGAGCAGACTCCGACGTCAAGACAGTTTCTACCTTGCGGAGGTTCTAATCATTGGCACTTAATTGCGATTGCCATGATTTGAACTTTTTGGTGTAATTACTTTTTCATGACTGATACAGTTTTTTTTATCTATTAAGTATATAAATGAAAAAAAGAGTCAATTTTATGTGTCACTTGGTTGAATATACCGCCTCATACGGTTCAAAAGCATACAATACATACATATAATCGCCCTTGATGTTTATGGAATAAACATCACAGCTTAGCATTCGAGACCATAGACGTCATGACTTTATATTTGCATCTCTGTGCACTTTATACATGCATGTAGATGGGTTCAGCTACAGACGCGATGTGTGTCTACAGTGTGTATGCGTGGGTTTGAGAGATTCTTTGGCAGTGTTTGCCAGCTGGGATAGAGTCCAGACCCCAGCAACCCTCTATAGGGTAAAGCAGGTATAGCTGATGGATGATAGATGGATGGATGGATGGATGGATGGATGGATGGATGGTCTCCTTTGCAATAAAGAAAAAACCCACCCTCAAATAAGTAACATTCATCGGTAATGGTTCAGATTTACATTTTCATCTGAGCACATTAAAAACAACTTGTCCTTATTAAGCTAACAGTTAAGGTGCAAAACGTATTCTTGACCTTGGAAACAGTTTAATTTACAAACACAATCTCCAACATTTCCCAGAATGCATTTGAAGGCCCAAACTGAATGGGAGTAAGAAGTGCAGGTGCGAGCAGAGTGTTGAAAGCAAATTTTTAGTTTAAAGCTTCCCACTTCCCCAATTTTTTGTCAGATTTTGTGGCTACATTGGATTCTGTCTTCTACAAAATATTTTAATGTAACTGATTGTTGTTTTCCTGGAACATAAACACTGAAGGTTGAAGGTGTGCACTGATAATGTGGAAAAGGGGAGTGGTGACGTAACCGCAATAAAATTGGGAGAGTCGGGTATTTGTAATACATTTTCCTCTTCCCTTATGAGTTTTATCATGAGATAAAATAAACACATACAAAATAGATAAATTTTGGCTCATAAATATATTTTTCTGCATGCAACAGAGAACCAGACTGTCTCTGTAGGTTTATATTTCTCATTAAAAAACTAGAAAGTACTTGAACCAATGTGTCACTCTTAAGAAAAAGAATACACAGGGATATTTATAGTGACAGTCTTTAACTAGAGAGCAGGATTTTGTTGCCAGCCTACACCCACTGTCTTTTTATCCTGTTTCAACACAGTTAAATTAGTCACTTAAAGCCAGTTTAGAACATAATGAGTAATATGTTCAGAAGTAGGTTTATTTTGCTTTTTATTTCGTGCCCCACAAATACAGTACATTAGTAACTGAACCTGAAATATCAAGACGTGATATACTGTGACTCAGTGATCCCTGTGTTAAAAAAGGAAACTTTGATGCGCCACGATGCAAAAATTGGCCTCTAATATAAATGTTCTTAGCAGTTTTAAAGGGTTGCAGTGTGTATTTTTCCCTTAAACATAAAAGGAACTGGTAGAGCAGAGTCTTCAAGCTGGAATCATACGAGGAGCAGTTTGCGTTTTATCAGTCCTCTGGCACATCTTGCACAGCTGTGTCACTCTTTCCGTGTCATGGTCAACTAGCATGTGGCTGCTGGCCTCCACACTCCCATATCTGCTCCTTGAGGCCTTTGAGCCAGACTCTAAAATGTGAAAAGCTGTGTTATTTATTCTTGCTGTCTGTTGCGGTCTCTGTCACTTTTCTGTCTTTGTTTTTTTTTTCTCCCTAAGTCCCAATCTTTTAATAATGTTTTATTCTCACTTAATAACTCCTTAGCCATTTGTATGAGTTCATGCCCATTTCTACTTATTGATAGATCAATAGAAAGATGGACGGATAGATTTAGAGCTACCGCAACTTGTCCCAGATCCTTTCCCCAGATGTAATGCTAACGAAGGCCAGCGTCAGGCCACTTGCATCCCCGGCCACTCGTTCCCTGACACTTGGATGCCAGCGCTTCTGTGGTTTCAGCCAATGAGCTCACCCCTCTTGAAAATAACAACAGTGACATCACTGTTTTGGCCCATCGCAGCTCCCACCCAGTGAGGAGTCAGAGGTAACCCGCAGCGAAGGGAGCAGGAAGCTAAAAATGAACGGAAAGAAAAAGAGAAAGGGGGGAAAAGACGGAAAAATGGTTTTAATTTAAAGGTAATAAGGTTGGTTTATAGGCAGAAGAGGAGGAAGGAGAGGGAGAGGCCGGATTGAGGACAGACAACGGAGGCACATAAATAGATAGACATTTTTTTTTGTTGGCCTGAAGTGATGTTTTGGCTCGCTGCTTGTCTACATCTATTACCATTTAACTGTCATTGCATCAGCGACGCTTTCCAACACTTTTTTCCCCTCTTGAGGTCATCAGTTGACGTAGCAGCTGCCGTTCATGACTGTGCCTCACGTTGACCTTCTGACCTTTCAACCTTGACCTCTGCTAAACCCACCATCCCCTTCACACACACATAGGCCACACACTTTTGATTAAATGGCCAGTAAACCCCATTCAGACCACCTGACACACACTAATGAGGGACAGAATGGATATACATAAGAAAAGATGTCTAACAAGGTTCACTTTTTGTTGCATGGGAACCCTGTGCACGTAGAACCACAAAAGCAAAAACTTGCTAAAGCGCAAATAAACAATAAGGATAAAGCTTGGCTTAAAGATAACCACGACACTCCATTTATATGTCCATGACAGATACAAAAATGAGGACTCAGTTAACATTTACAATCTGCCAAAAGCGTCAAGTGATCCAACATTCCTGCTGTTGTTTATTGCAAAGTGCAGCAAAGCAAGGCCTTTGTTTTATTAAGCTCTGATGTGACTTTCTCCAGAATGTGGCGCTTGTGTCAGTTAGCCAGTCGTCCTATTGTTGTTGTAAACAGTCGATTGCAGTACGAATATCCTCTAAGATCTAAAAACTGGCTTGTGGATTCTATATTTCCGAGAAGAATAAGCTGTTTTAAACAAAACAGAATTATCCGCATGAAATTAAATCGAGAAAGTTTTTACAGAGGAATATTCTTAATGTATTGAGATAACCACAGAGGTCCTAAAACAGAACCCAGACTAACACCTTTAAGGACTCTTCAGGAAGCCAAACAGGTCTGTCGATGCATACAAGGCTAACATCTAAAAGTATTTGGATACTCTAGTGTTTACGTTAAAGCACAGTCCTCTACCGCTTGTACTAATTATGACAGATGCAGGATGGCGTTGCTATAGAATAGCAAAGTCCAAGTTGGATGTCGGGGTAGATGGATGGGTCAACAAAACCCTGGAGACCACTGTTCATTTCCTGTTCCTACAGTTAATGCAGTTTTTATGCATCACTACAGTTGTTTTGTGTCATGAATTTGAAGTACTTATTCAAATCCAAACTGTAATATTTCCCTTTCAGATGTGTTTTCTGTGGCTAAGCTTAACTAAAATTATACCTGAATGCTCATACGTGTCATTCAAGTGGGTGTGGACAAATTTTGTGGTTTAATTTGGATAACGTTTTTGACATCTGGAGATTTATAAGTGCGGTAGTTTCTAAACTAACAGACAATTGTGTCATGAATACCAACTGAACAAAGTATGTGAACAATAATGGGATCGACTGTATCTTAGATCAACTAATGGCCAGTACAGTGAGTTAATTTTATTTTCACGGTAAGATTACGACACTCATGATGTAGGAGAGCTATAATATACGTATAACTTTGAACACAGCAGCAACTAGGTCAAAATAAAACCACATCTAATCCTGTTGTCTCACCTTGTTGGGAAGCGGTGTATGTAGAAATATTCGATTATGTCGTGGGCTTGACAAAATAAGAAGAGGGAACATATTCGATCTTGCTAAAGCTTGAGGATTTTTCCAAGATGTCCGCCATCATGATTTAAATCACCAGCCCTGCAGTCACAACCCCACTTCATTAACCTTGAGAGGGTTAATGTCACCCTTTCCTCTCAGTGATGTCATGCTCGGTGATGGGGCTTGGGGGGGCCTCAGGGGGGATTCTGTGTGTGTGTGTGTGTGTGTGTGTGTGTGTGGACTTGGTAGTAGAGGGGAGGAGGAGGAGGATGAGGGGGATCCTATTTGTTTGTTTTGCCCTCCAGACGTGTCCGAGAGCAGATTAAAGGATTTAGCTTGGGGGGGGCGGCACAGGAGGGACTTTAACTCCTCACCCATCTACATGCATGGCTGATGAACCCTCACACACACACTGAGGAGGTCAAAGAAATCAAGAAGTTTTCTTTTGTTTAAGACTAAAGCAACAGCAGCAAAATAGATTGATGGGTGATTAATGTAGACGGAAATGATGAAGAAATGGTGGACGGGAAAAGTAGACAGGAAATCATGTGATGAGCAGGAGATACCTAGTGGTCTGATCTTCTTGTTTCAGAGCTAATCCCAACCTTAAGCACCAACAGAATTACAGACTCAAGATCTCTTAGTTTTGCCAACTCTTGCACGCAAAGGCTTTGTTGGAGAACAGGAACATCTCTGATAGAAAAAAACAGCACACAGCTCTGCAGCACTGACGCTTGTATCTTTTGTTCATCATCATTATGTATTCAGCTTCCCTTTTTTTTTTTTTTAAAGTTAATTAAAAAGTACTGTTGGAGTGGGAACTAATTAGGTGGATTTGTAATTAAGCAAAAGTTTTTAATATTTTCAATTAAAGGTATTTTTATGCTACTCGACTGCTTTTCAGAGGTGACTTGTAGGGGTTTGTCCATTATCAGTTGTGATATTCAGCATTTTTCCAATTGTTTTTTTTTAATTTTTTAAAACTGATTCCAAATATAAAAAAGCAACCAAAAATTTTTTTTTAAAATGTGCTACTATGATACAAGTAACAGTCTATCCACAGTAAAAGACAAAAGTTAAAGATTTCGCGTTACTTAAACAGCTCATAAAGGCAGTTTATCAAACTTTAATGTTGATGTTGACACACGATTTTAATTCTATTTTTTTCTGCAAATATGTCTATTTGCTCCTGATTTTTAAAAAAAAAACAATTGAAAAAAAATCACATTAGTTGACTCCCAGATTATTGTGTTATGTTTACTCCCCGTTTATCTGTCAGCTGTAGTTACTTTACTAAAACATATAATCACTTTATAGAATAGGATGCAATGTTAGAGAGCTAACGATCGTAAAGTACATAAAGTACTATCAGTAGTGATATTAGTAATAATAAATGATCACATTTTGCATTAGATTTTGCAATACAAGGATGGCTTTTTCTTTTAATATAGTACTTAAATTATATATATCTGAATATCTAAATACGCTAAGAATCAATTCATTAAGCATATTTAGATAAATTAGCTTGCAAAAGAATGATCAGGATAAAAAAAGTAAAATAATTCTCATCACAATTTCCCAAAGTCCAACTGAGATTTTCTGATTGTTTGCTCCAAAGTTCAATGTTAAAAAATATTGCATTTACTAAAATATAAAGAAGCAAATCTTCACAGTTGAAATAAATGTTTTGCATGTTTTCTTTGTTAATATGATACATCAGTTATCAAAATTGTTGTTCATTATGTTTTCTTTCTTTAAGCTAAATGATAAATTGTCTAATAATTCTGCGAGTATTTTTGCTGCAGCTTTGTTTGCCGTGCTCCAAAATTTATGCATCACAAAAACCACCGCCACCTCCACGCAGCACCAGGCTGCCACGCGCACATGTGAGCGCGTATGTAATTTTGGTGGGGTTAAGAGGATGGAGGTAGGAGGTAGGAGTGGGAGGGGGGGGGGAGCACAAACTGCAAACAAACGAATGAACGCCAAGCTCAAATTCAACCGCAGGTCGCCGAGGCTGAGCCCGGGGACTACCGTGGTGTGGCTCTTTTGTAATGTATATCAAGTTCACCAAGGGCCTTTTCATCTGACAGGCCATTGTTAAGGAAAGCTAGTCGGCGTTGCACTCCCCTCTTAACCCCACCCACCCGACACGGGAGCAGGTTGGCTTGGCAATTGTTTTATGGAAATGCACGCGGGCCTGGCCGGGTGTCTGTCAGGCGAGGACGGAAGAGAGGCGGGAGGGGAGGCGGGAGGGAGGGGATTCTGTGTCTGTGTGTGCATGAGTGTGTGTAGGTGGGAGGATTGGTGGTGGTGGTGGTGGTGGTGGGAGGCGGGGGAGGCGGCGGGGGTGGATGTGACGCCGACCCCAGCGAACGCCCCTGACCCCGAGCAGATGGCGAGGCAGGGTCTCTCCGCTGAGCCAGAATTAATAGCGTGTGCCATGTCACATTGTCTGAGACAGGCCTGACTAAAACTCACCCCCTCCTCACCCCCCTCACTCCCCACTTCTATCCTGATTTTTGCACCCCTCCACCTCCACCAATCTCTCCCTTACCCCCCACCTTCCTTCCATCTCTGCTCCACCATTTTTTCTGCTTGTCCGTCTTTCTTCATGTCCCCCCCTTTTTACTTCTTCTGGGTCTTTTTACCTCTAATACATCACTTGTCTCTTCCTCCTCCTCCCCCCACCGCTCCTCTGATCCCCCCTCCCTCCACTATATCCACAATCTTCTCCAGCTTCCCCACAGAGTGCTTACTCTTCCAGGCACTCGTTTGCTCATTCATTCACTCATTCATTTATTCACGTGCACCTCATTCATCTCTCCTTTTAACAGACACTCATTCACAGGTTTGCCCACTCGCCGAGGCTTTATTGGAGGACAATTAAGGCACCTGCGTTTCTAAAGCTCCCCCACTGAATGCCTGCCACCCCATTTCCTCACCCGTCTGTTCACACTACTACTACTGTTCACCCGCTCACTTGTTCTAATATCCGGCCCTCGCTCATTCGCTCATGTACAGTGTTGCTGGCTCAGCCCAATCACTCGCTGTCATTCAGTCACGCCACATAAATGCAGACAGAAGATCAGTTTTGGTCTTCCATTTACACTAAGACCACTGAAAGCTTTTCAGAGATGCTCTACAAAGTGAATACATTTGAAAATGTTGGTCTCACATTGCGGTGTGGATGGGGGAACTTTTGTAAAGTGGTGATTTACGACTGTCACGTGACGGACTTTTGGTGCATACGCTTGCAAAACATTTCCTCAAAATCGATGAAAAGCCACTTGGCGGAAATGGTGCAAAGCTGCAGGTGCTGGCTCAAGAGGCCCGTATGAGGCCAACAGGAGGATTTGTGATTTCAATATGAACTACAAACTTTCATAAAAACAAGCAAGAAAAAAGCACTACTTTTGAAATGTAAATTTAAACTGTCTAATCAGCTTTATTTTCACCGTCCTGTCAATGCTAATTTTCTACCAAAGGATTTTTTTGTTGTTGTGACATAATTCAAAAACACACAAAAGGAAAATTTGACCCAAAAGTTTAAACCAAATGTCCACTTAGTAGTCTCTAGACTTACTGAATTTCATCTAATGGCATCATCCTCCCACAGAGTTTGCTCAGTTGTCATGGTAACTGCAGTGCAAACTACTGTTTCCAAACCAAGAATGTGCTTTCATGTTGAAACTTCCTTACATGATTTCATACCATAAAAATCACATTTTTTTCTGAAGAGAGTGATTATGGTGCATATGCCTTCAAACAATCAGTCCTTTGGTTTCATTCCCTGCTGGCTCGACACTAACAGCGTGTCATTCCCCTGCTCGCTCCAATGTGTTTATCCAATAAGGAAAAATCCCCCCAAATTGTTAAACCTAAAAAAAAAGAGGAGGCTGTGGATGCCAAAAACATTCTTCACCATAAGTAAACTGGTTTAACTGTGCAGTGTCCACGTTAACTTTGTTAAGAACTAGCTAAATAAAAACAGGGCCAAAAATCTTGAGTTAACTCCTGATATCAGCATGCTCACAGTGAAAATGCTCACAGCCACCCTGGTTAAAGTCTGGATAAACAAGTCTCGTAGCTTGGTTGCCATCTTAGTGACACTATAAGCAACAGATATTTTACTACTGATATTTTTAAAATCTTTCCACAGTTGCCTCCTATCTGCTTTATTTGCACAACCTGCAGTTCACCCAGTTCCATAAAAAAAAACCTGAATTTTTGTCAGGCGACTTCAGGTCACAGCTGAGTCTTTATTATCTTCACAACTGCATCAAGATGCACCAATTTTTTATTTTATTTTTACAGACTGGTTAGTTGTATTATTATTGTATTAGTATTATTTTTGATCCATTTTTAACTGAGACTTGTAGAATAAAGTCATTTTGATGAAATGTGGTTATAATGTGAGATTTGCTTACGTTTTTAAACCTGACAGAATGTCACAGATGAATAGTTTAAGGATCATTTAAAAGTTGAAAATCTGATGATTCCCTCCTTTTTACAGTTTCTGACTCTGCTAAAAAGTGTTATTTTGGCAGTTAACATGCCTTTTAAACCCGCCGGTGGGTGTTGAGGTTCAGAGGATTTTTTGCCAACAGTTTCTCAACACATCAGTGTGACAACACGACTGACTGGATGTTTTCCATTTTGGCTGTTAGACAGCTTTTGGTAGCCGTTTTAACTGCTTTAGGTAGGAGGGACGGGGACAAGTGTCATAGAACCACAGGGAGCCAGACTGTGACCAAATCGTCGTATTTTGACCAATATTTTTATTAATTTTTAAGTACGCAAGTTAAAATCTCACTTGGTCACATTTGTACGAGTGCATGATGATCATTAGGTACAGGTTGCTACTGCATTAGCTGTTGTGGTTGGAAGTAGAACTGTTTCTTCTTCACTGGCTCAGACAGGCTCTCCCTGGCTGACGTGTCAAACAGTCCTGTTTCCATGTTCCAGTGATGCACTGATCTATAGCTTACTATTTTGGGGGTGAGATCCTGACTCAGACACACTTGATGATGAGAGTGCAAGTGCAGGCAGAAACATTTCGACTGAGTCAGTGAAGAAGAAGAAGTAGCCCATTACATTTAAACAAGTCATGTGTTCGTGCAACCAACTGAGAATGTTGAAAAAAAGTCAGCCTGGAGCTCTGAACTGCCATATTTGATGTTACAGAATTCTCCCAAGTGGCAAATCTGTCTCGTACATCAAGCTCTGCCTTGGTTTAGTGTGTTAGCATTCTAAAATTAGGACTCAACACAAAGTGCAGCTGGTGGGAATTTGACTAGCTTTGAAGGTTTTGATTATAAACTAAATGACAGTCCATCCAGTTGCTGCTGAAACACTTCAAACCAGACCAAAGCTGCCTGAATGACAGACCCACTGGCAGACATTGCCACCCATAAAGTCACTACCTTGGCTGAAAATCCCATCATGCCGTGCTCTGCGCCTGATTGCGGATGTCTGCTATCTAGTCCGTGGGTGTGGAACCATCACAAATATTTGCAGGGCCTCCCTTGCTCTCTCTCCTAGAGCAGCAGGGTGGCTGCCAGGAATTGGACAGAGGGTCAGGGGTATGTTCACCCCCCCATCCTAATCACCAGCCCTCTTCCTGCCCCTCACCAGCCCCCGCCTCGCTCCTCTCTATCGGCCCCCAGACAGATAGCCCTGGAGATGGAGGAGGAGGAGGCGGGGGGAGGAGGGTGCTGAGGGTCACGGCCTCATCGGTGCAGTCACTTGGCCAGAGACTGTTTGTGTGTTTGCGTGCTCCTTGTGTGGGCGTTTGCGTGTGTGTCTCTTTTACACTGCATCACTTCTTCCCCTTTTTTTTGTGTGTGTCGGCGAGAAATTTTTCTTAATTTTTGTGGATGAGGCAGGCGCTGCAAAAATGTTTTTCGGTGTGTGCGAATATATCAGCGTGTGTGTTCATGTGGAGACGGAGAGAGAGTGTGGGCGTTAAAGAGGCAAAGGTCAAGGTTTGAGAGGTTCACTTGGCTGAGGCTTGTTCCCTCTAAACCCCCACCAGTCAAATATGCTGCGGTTAACAAAGTGAAGCTGTCTATCTAAACACTATCTCCTAAACAATTGCAATAGCAGCCCAGATTTTTTAAAAAGTCACATAAATATACAATATATCATGTTTTACAAGTTCAGGAGTGCAGGAGGAAGAGGAAAACTGAGAGCAAACTCACATGAATATTAGCTTTAATAATCACCGGAGCAATTTCTATTTTTCATTTGACCAAACAATCCATTGGACATGTCTTCAAGAAACAAAAATTCATTTTACTTTTTGAGGTTTGGGCTGAGCTGAGCAAAGTACTTTGTGCCCACTAATAACTGTCCATCAATCTTTTTGTCGTGATATAATACAGGCTGTCACTCGCTCTTGTTAAAAAAACATTAACATACTGTATTGTAACATTATCAGGCTGCTTCTGCTATGAGCCTTCACCACGCGTTGGCTTTAGAAGTCTTAACTGACAAGGGCGGCAGGCCAAGCTAAACGAGTTATGCTCTTAGTTTACTGAATGTGAATATCCCAGGAGGGTTTTCACAAAGTGGAGAGCTTTACTTTTGTTGGAAGGTTCTATTGTTATGACATTTTTGACCCTGTTCCTGATTAGTCTCTTAAGGGTTTGAATTTTGGCGAAGTTTCTGCTCTTTTTCTCCTTCAAAACGTCTCTGAAAACACTGGCATGTGGCCTAGCCGACCGCGATACTGAATCTTTAGGCTCAGAAGATGGTGTTTCAGCCACATCCTGACAACAAACAAAATAACTTGTGTTGAGGTTAGAGGATTCTTGCAGCGTATAGTCCTTATAGCTTCCATAAATCATGCTTTTGGATTTGCGCACATGTAAAAAGGGTCAAGATGAGACTTGTTTTGGGGCTGCATGCATCGACTCAGATTTTCCGAGGTGGAACATAGATGTCACTCACAGTAACAGGCATCCAATGAAGTGCTCCAGAAGTAAAAGTGACTGCATGCATCACAGCTGAGTCATCAAAGAAAGCACTGATGGAGAGAAAAGTACAAATCAACTCAGATTTCCTGCATGTTTTACGATTAACTTGCTCCATTTGTTGTGTGTCGCTCTCACTCGTCGAATGTTATTAAATGATTCTATAAACCGCCTGCAACAGACGTATAAAAATATGGATTTTAATTACTTGAGAATGCCGAATATTATTTTAAAAGCTGATTCATGCAAGGGGGGTTTGATGAGTGCTTATTCCAACACCTTGTCAGGAAAAAGAACAGTCATGCTTTTGAGTTCCTGTGGCTGTCTTCCCTTTACTTAACGGCTACAGTTGAGAAACAGAGATTTATGCTCAATATATTCAGGAGTCTCAGCGGTAGTTACTGAGGGATTGGAGAGCAGAACACATTTGCTTTCCCCTCTAACATTCCCCCTTTGCTGGAATGAGAAGAAGCCTGTTTGGCTGTTCTTGTAGGTTCCCAAGGCTTCTAATTCCTAATAGAGCCACTAAACTATTAGACTTTAACCCAATTTAAAGTGCTCTGTTTTAGAGAAATTGTTTGCTCTCTCGCTTTCTATCCAAGAGTGACATGATAAGATTAATGTCGAATTCAAGTCCATGTTTTGAGTTTCGAGCTGATAATGGGACGTGGTTAGCATAATGAGCAGAAGCAGGGGAAACAGTTAGCCGAGCTTTATCCAAAGAGAAAAAAATAGGAATCTATAATTTAATCAATACATAAACAATAGTATTATGGCCTGCACCACTTTGCCAAGTCTTCAGCGAACAATGGAGAGCTGTCGTCACAGACTCTATATAAAAGATGGAGGTAGTGGCTTTGATTCGCTGATTGGTTGATAGATTGATTGTTGATAGGTTGATAGCCTCAAGTTTAGAATTTGACTGTTGCCATCCAGACCATTTAAAAACCGGATGTGACAAATGACGAGTGGAACAGAGAAATCGAGGACATGCCCGACTTGTCAGTTACAACATAGCCACGCCTTAAAGAGTGCCCTGCTTTCTTATGTGTTTTCTTTTAAATTGAACCAAAATTTACGAAATGAACATCACGCTGTTGTGAAGGAGATGTTAAAGTAATGATTTAGACCATAAATTTATTAGGAAAATGTTCACTGAGGGAACAAATCAAGCGAGATAGGGTCATTTTCTCATGGACTTCTGTACAATTTGACTTCTTCATGCAACCGGAGGAGTCACCCCCTGCTGGCTGTTAAAAAAAAAAGCAAATTTATGTCATTTTGCATCGGCTTCGCTTTTAAGACCTGGGCCTACACCTGTCTTAGTCTTAATGCTAAGCTAGGTGAAGAATGGCCTAACCTGATAAGGAATAGTTGGTGGTTATCTTTTTTTTTTTTGCCAAGAGTTGAACAAGAAGATCAGCACCATATTTATGTCTTTTTTGTTAAAGTAAACCTGCAGCCAGCAGTTAGCTTAGCTTAGCAGAAAGACTGTAATGCCAAATAGGCTCCACTGGTTGCCTGAAAAACCTCACAGAGACAACAAAGCTTCTGTGTGTTAGCCAAGAATTAGCCCGGTATACAACTTTTTATAAAGCCACAACATGTTGTTTTTACATTCAGTTTTTACATAGATTGAATAAACAGTATATAAAATGTGTTAATTAGTGAGCTGTAAGTTTTCTGGTGGATTTGTTGCCATTGGACAGAGCTGTTATCTCTTGTTTGTAGCTTTTTGCCTAAACAAATAATCTTCTCAAATAATCCCTCTCAGGGAAGAAAGGCAATAGGCCTATCTCCTGTACTAGTCCTTCAGAGTGGAACATGTTTGCTCCAGTCGAGTCCACGCTCGGAGAGTCTAAAGAACTTTTTATACCAGAGGAATACCTCACAATGATGAATCATGTGAATTTTACATTTAACTTGGCCTAAAGTACACTTAATTACAGTAATGTCTTTGCCTAATAAGTACGATAGTAATGCAATTACTGAACACAAGCTTAATCCTACAAGTTGTTTCTCAACAAAGTACTATAATTTAGAGCTAAAATAAATCCCCATGATGTCCTTTCCAGGCTACCGTAGAACTCAACTCATCAACATTTTTCTCAGTAGCAGTAAAATGTTATTATACAATGTGTTTCATATACCAAACAGCAAAAATATGTGGTTGGATGCCCACAACTGTGGGATTTCACTTCATCTAAACCCATTGACGTATATCAATTCCAAAAATTCCCTTCAGACAATGTCACATGTTTTCCAGGGGACACTTTCCAAGCATAAATAGAGTTGCTTTTTTACTTTTCCTTAACATAATGCATTCGACATATTTTTCAGAGCTCACGGTCAGCTCTGTTTTCTTAATCAAAGTACAATGCCCTGACGCAAATGCTGATTTAAAAAGATGGCGACAAGAAACAAAGCCAAGACAGCCCAGACCGGGGCTCATATAACTTTTTATGAAAAGGCTTCCCTCTAGTGAAAACAAGAATGAAATCTGCAGTGCGCTATCCTCAACAGGAGGATTTGAAAAGTGCAGTGGTTGCAGAGCTGATGTATCTCCTCAGTTAACAGAGGAAACGTGTTGGTTTTTGTTTCTATCTGGGCTTGTTGTTACTGCTGATAAACACAATGGATTTATGGGTCCTTGTAATTGTGTCCTGCCTGTAAAAGCTAAAATATACACCTTGTGGATTGCTCGCTCTTCATTATAAATTGGGGGTGCTATCAGTTATCAGTCAAACAGCAGATCATAAAGGCTTTCATTAAAGCCATAAGCCACGGATTGTGTTTCTGAAGGCAGATGTGACAGAGCCACTGTGGTATAATTTAATCAATCACGCTGGTTTTTTTCCCCCCAATGTCATATACAGGCTATGACAGAGCTGCCAAATAGCGTGTCTGTGCAGTTCTCACCCCACCGTACGTTTGGCAGCTTGAACTCACCGTGAACCGTTCAAGCCCAGGAAAGGGGAAACGTCTCTTTCCTCATGCCTCTGATTCGCCTCTCTTTCAAAAGAGTCGGCTTGCAAAACAGGCGCTTTAGCTCCCCTGACAGTCTGCAAACTTATCACCCTGTCATTTTTTTTTATAAAAGCAGTCAGACTCTGTGATGTCTTTGGGACCTAATTGTAATGACAGTCATGTGATAAAAGTGGGAGGCTTTGAACAGAGGGCGAGAGGGGAGTAAAGGCGTGCCTCGCTCGGACTCATCGTCCTTTCCATTTGTCAGACTGTCTGCCCTTGTCCACCCCTGGGTTTTCCCATGTGGCCGGAGAGCAAGACAGATGGACATAACGGACGGATGGATAGACACCCTTCTCTGCTGTGAACTCAGACTCACACGAGCCACAGATGATTAATTTGTGATTTTTACTCTTGTGATGTTCACTGAGGGGATACGATTTTATCAAGTGGCTCTAATTGTTGCTAGGCTTGAAAAGACGAGTTTGTTTACTGCAGTAAATGGAGTTGCGTGGCGTGCCAAAGTCTGCTTTCCTGTCTCTGTCTGGCTCCCAGCCCATCCTTCACATCCACATTTATCAGCGTTTCTGTCTGCTCACCAGTCTTACATTTGACCCAGTATCTCTCGACCCACCTATCTCTGTCTGTCACGGCTTCTCACTTTTACTGTGTCTGCTTGTTTCAGGAAGTTTCACCACCCTCTGGCTGTATCAAATGACTTTGAGTCAAAGAGCTGCTAATCAGGAAACTCAAACTGCGCTTCCTTAATTGGTTCACTTTTCCCCTCATTTTGTTTTCACCCTTTAAATCTACAGATAAAAAATAATTTCCCTCCTTTTAAATCATCTGTTTTTATAAAAAGTGCTAGTAGTGCTTCAGCTTTACGGGATAAGCTGGATGTGATAATTGCCTGGACCTCAGAACAAAACTTGTTAATTTCACCATTTCAGCTTAGCACTCCAAAGAAAGGAATTATGAGACTTTACTGTTGATTGGTGCAACACCACCCTTTAACCAAATAGGACGAGCAGAGACAACACAGATGGGATGATGTATTACTGAGTGGCGTTTCCACATGGGGACAAGGATTTTTCTTTCTTTCTATCTCAATCTCTCTTTCATTCTGAGCCATGAGCTTAAGCAGTCAAGTGAGTGGATTTATAGACCTGAGGCTTATGGCTTAGTCATGATTGCTTGAATTGGCTCTGCCTCTGTTAAAATAAATGGTTTTTAGTCCTAATGAGAGAACAGGACATGGGGGAAGATTGAGAAGATGGAGAAAAATGAAGAAAAATCACAAGCAAAGGAGAGCAAAGAAATGACAGCAAAAACCTCAAAGACGCCTTAAATCATGTGTTTGAGTGGCCTTTTAAACATGTCATGTTTTACAACGGCTAAAAAAGGTCAGAGTTCAAATCTAGTTAAATTCCTAATAAATTGCTTTTAAATGTAAAAGCGAACAAGACTCTTCTCCTTTTCAAATTTTGCTCTCATTTTCTCAGAAAAGTACTTGCATTTGTATAGTCACTGCTGCTTTTTCTTTTTTTTTTTTTACTGTGTTCAGCTGTAAAACATTTGAGGAAACTTTATGCTTCCCCATTCAGCTCTGAGTGTAACTGGAGGTTCTCCGCCGACTATAAAAAAAAGAGAGGGAAAGGAAAAATGGTTGAGGGCAGGATGAGGTCCTCGTCTCTGCGTCTTCATAGTGCGGGCCGCGGGCCAGGCACACTCTCATGCAAAACCTCATCTCTGCGACTCTTTACTCGCCTCCCCCCCCTTTTTTTCTCCCTCTTTCTTTCTATCTTTCTGGCAGAACAATGAAGCTCCGTAAAAATGAATTATGCATCTGAAAAATATGAAATGTGTAGATTTAAACAGTGCACACTTGGGGATATCACATCCGCTACTTTATACGGAGAAGCTGTTTGGTGTGGTTGTGCACTGACACTGAGAGGTCATTTGTCAAGGACAGAGGTGGGCAAAAATATTATTTCATGCACTTGTATTTCTTGATTTTGCTCTTGATTCATATTTCCAGAAGTGAACAGAATAGTTGAGATATTTTAAGAACTGTGCTCATTAGGCTTCATCCTTCTGTCTACATGAACATTTTAGCACCATTTCAGAAATAATCTCGGTGCATACTAACATGCCAGAAAAGGCACATCACATGACCATTCACATACAGGCCTGTGGGTGCCAGTGTGAATAGGAAGCAAGGGGGTTGGTTGCTTAGTTGTAGGAAATACTAGGTTGGAGGGACAGCAATGGCCAAAAGCAGTGCCGTCATTAGATCTGGCCGAGGCAATAGCCACAAATATTTCACGAATAGCGCCAGATCTACATTTTTTCTTCACAAAAGTAAGAATAATAAAAAAAAATGGCCCTGCATCTCATCATCTGTCATCCCAATCATGCGTTAAACCCCTTGAAAATAATATGATACTGTTCTTTAAAAAAAATATTATGTTGCTGTCAGTATAAGTTTACTAAAGTCAAAGTATTTTTCTGTCATGTTGAATGTTTTTATTATTGAGACTTTTCAGTTTCACAGACTCACAGCAAGATGCAGTGACATTGGCCTCTCTAATCATTAAAGTGACTTTCAAAATTTGGCAACAGGTTACCAAGTAAGTAAGTTTTCTGTGGTTAGATTAGCTATCATCAGGTTATGGATCGAATTTGTGGACAGCAACACAACAGCAGATTTGCTCTGATTAATATTAGTTGTTTATTTGGAGTCCTGTCTTATGGTAGTTTGTGGGTGAACTTTTTCCCCTCACCAGCAGCTGCATCTCTTCTCCTGGACTATTTAAAGAGTTGGTCATCCCAATTGCTATTAAATTAAACTTATGAAAACATGTATCCAAGCTGTGTAAATCAAATAAATAGGACTAATTCCAAGGCATGCTTTGTTCTAGCTAGCCTACACTCACTGTGATATTACTGTGGAACATGAGTTAAGCATTAAAAAAGAGTGGGATGGGCTTTCTTTGCGTCGAGGACAGTGTCTCACGCTTTGTATTCGTTTTGCTCGGAAATTACTTGAAAATGGTGCAATTATCAGGTTGCTGCTGGGCTTGGCCTCAATGTGTCAACGCCTCTGGTAAGAAATAAGAACAGTGGTTTCCTTAACTGCTGATGGCTTAGACAGCAATGTAAACAATGTCTGTAATTTGTTATAGCTATTGAAATAACCACTGGTAGCGAACGCGGATGTTTTTGTTTTGATCTACAAAACTGTCATGGGATCGGAGTGTGACCAATCAGAGAGCAGTGTTTTCAGAAGTCTCCATGCAGCCTGCTAGCTTAGCTTAGCACAAAAAGGCAGAAATAGGAAAGGGAGACACAACAGTTTTGCTATGTTCTGAGGTAGTAACCAACACCCTCAAAACTCTGTGGTTAGTATGTTCTTTTTCACTTTGAACAAAAACCAAAGTGTAAACGTCGCTTATACTTTTCAACAGGAAAGCAAATAAGCATACTTCTCATAACCTTGAACCACTTCTTTCATCTCAGCCCCACGTGTTTCAAGAAGAAGTAAGCTTGTAGTTGAAAATAGTTTAGTTTAAAACATTCAGCGAGTTTAAACATCACAGCACTTCTGCCAACTATTCTCTTTGTGTTTGTCTCTTTAGGTCTTTTTCACTCAACCGACAGCGACTTTTCCCACACAACACAGCCACAGGCAGATCACACACACAACCTCTAACAAATGAAAGCACTTGCTATCAGTGTGGTCTCCGAAGCCTTAATTTTTTCTTTGAAGTTGGAAAAACTCCCACCAGAAGTCACTTGTTAGGTGAACAAAGATGCCAAACAGATTTAAATGAAGGGTGCAGAGACAACAACACAAAAGGGGATGGGGACCTACATGAAGGTTTATGGCTTTTCCGACCCCTCCCAGATAAACAAGAATGCCCTGACCTGTTTTCTCTGTGAGTGATATAACAGCTAAACTTTTGGAAATTCTCTCTGGCTGGGGGAGAGACAGAGGCAAACAGAAAGGCTAATAAAGCCAATGCCACATTTCCAAGCATGATCATTCTAAATAATAGCCTCCCTTGTACTTTTGACTGAGGTTTGGTGTGGAGGGTGGTCATGGGACTCCCCAATGTGATGGCAATGCACTAATCTGCCCTGTATGGCCCATTCACATGTGTTCACACCATTGTTTCCACATTCTAAACAGGGACAGAAATGTAACCCAAGGGAATTGTAAATTTAGTGTGCACAAACCCTCCACTAATTTCTGCTCTTAGGTAAAGTCAGCGTGTCCTTGCAGGCTCATCACCTCTCAGGCTTTTCGGGAAGTATACATGCATAATATTTTGGCTGTAATTACATGCAGCTGTTAATACTGCAAACTGCAGAGACGCCATGAGAATACAGGATGCATACAACAAAATGTGTGTGAGCCTGGGAAAAAGCGAGGCTTTCCTCGCCACTAGCGGTTTTCCCCCTCCTAACCGATCGGTGCAGTAATTTATTACCCGGTAAACACGTGGGAATAGTATTTCAGCGCCACAAGATAAACAACTACTCCACTTTACGCACATCTCGCGATAAGGGACGCTCCCTCTGTGCTCGCCTATTGTGAGAGTTTTCCTAATCTCGCGCTATCTTGGAAGTTTCCCACGCCTGTTGTTGTGGCGTCTGCCCTTTTCGCTCACTCTCTCTCTCTGTGTTGCTGTTACCCGCCGCCTCCCCTTTTTCTCTGTCTTCCTCACCCACCCCCTTTCTCTCCGTCTCCCTCGTCCCTGCACCTCCAGTCTGCTTCTGTTGTCTCGGCGGATTGTTGGACTGTGGGAGAGAAAGGATATCGCGAGTATTGGAGTTTTGGTGAGAGTTTGTGGAAGATGGCGCCTGTTGTGACAGGGTGAGTCTGAGATTCGGGGCTGGCGGTGGGGAGCGGAGTTGAAGAGAATATAAGTTATTGCTGTGAAATAGCTCAATTTTAGTGCACATGATGTAGCCTGGTCACAATGCAGCGTTTTGACCACTGGTTTAGTCGCCAGAAGTCGCTTCTTTGTCTCAGCGTGTTTGCGTGCGAGTGTTTTTTCTTTCACCAGTTAACGTT
Source organism: Stegastes partitus (assembly GCF_000690725.1). Lineage (NCBI taxonomy): Eukaryota > Metazoa > Chordata > Actinopteri > Pomacentridae > Stegastes > Stegastes partitus. Next base: position 273,692 of record NW_007578230.1, read on the forward strand.
ACTTGCCTGAGCTGACTGTTGCTGCAGTGTTTGGTGAGCTAGCCCCAGCTAAGCGATACTTCACCCCCGGTGGTCTTTTCTCCCAGACAACGGCGAGCAGTTAGCTGCCAGGCTAGCCAGAGAGCTAAACGCCACCAGCAATGCATGTTTTTGAAGACAATTTAACGCTGATATGCCGTATCCTCCCCCCCGACTGGCATACACTGAAAGCACTCGTGTAATTCCCAGTACTGCATTTGTTTTCGAAACGTGCTCAGCAGCTAGCCGGGCAGCACGTTCACCAATTGGGTCCACGAATCAACACAGTTAGCTGTCCGATAATGGACGCCAGCTAGCGATATTTGACTGAAACACGTTGCGGCTTTGTGACCAAGGCAGTGTTTTTAAAATGTTGACTGTATTTGCTGACGCCGTGATGTAGTTTGCGCTTTCCACGGCGTGCTAGCTGTGAGTATTTAAGGTTAAGGGCACCACACACAGCGAATAGCGTGAAAAGTATCAGGACTTGAGCTCCCTGCGTGTAGTGCTGGAGAATAGTATTTACTAGATAAACGGCGACATGGAGCTCCCGAAACCCTTATTCTAATAGAGGTTTTCCAAAGTTGAGTGCATCTAAGGACAAAATTCACCGATAAACACTGGCAGCCATATGTTCTTAACCCTATCATCGCGTAAAAAAATCATCAAAGTCCTTCTAATGAACCGTCGCTCTTAGTATAGTTTCCCATTTGCAGTCTCGGTGTAATGACTTATGTTGAGCCGCAAAATGTGAAAATCTCTTCCCAGATGAAGGCTAAATATTAGATAAGCAGCTTCTGAATGCCATGTCATGACACACTGTTTATGTAAATGTATAGTGTTTCTGTTTTTGTCTAGGAGATAGTTGCTTTTTTTCACTATTTACAACAGCGCTGCATCTTCATATTATTGCCATGGATGATTAGTCTGTTGATTGTTTTCTTGATTAATGGATTCGATGTTTGTCTATAAAATGTCAAATAATAACAAAAAAACGTCTTCTTCTGTCCACAACCCAAAGAGATTCTGTTTGCTGTCACTAAAGAAGACAGAAGCTGTTTAAGGAGCTAGATTCTGATCATTTGGGCGTTTTTTCATTGAATGCATTTGAACTGATGATTTAATTATCAAAAATGTTAACATTTAATGAATAAGTTGGCAACAGATTGGTTAATTGGTTAATTTTTGCAGCTCTGAATTATTATTATTTTAATTCTACTTAGTCTTTAATTGCATCTCGTACATCTCAAGGCTTTCAAAGGGAAATTTGACTGACATTTTCAAATTGTTCACTGAATTGATAGAGGATGTCAGCGATATATATATTTTGAAGTAGACAAATGCTGCTTTGTTTTGTTGCTCATTATTTATAAGCAATGTGAGCATATTTTTCGACATTGATAGGTTATAGCTTGGACCGGGTGCTGTGTTCAAATGAGCCGATTGTTTTTCTGCTATAGTTAGGCTATGGAGTAAACCCTGATTAAAATTATTTGCCTGTACATTAGCTAGACACAAACCTTTTTTTTTTTTTTTGCACTGTTGAGGCAATAATCCCCACAGACAGCTCAGTGGGTGACAGACATTTGCAGGGCTTGTTGGAGGTGTGTGTGTGTGTGTGTGCGTGCTAGGAGGAGAAGGGGAGGTGGATTTGAGGGGGGTGGTTTAGCTGTGCATGTTCATTTGGGGCTTTCCAGCAGACCTGAACTGATTTCAGTTGGGGGGTTTAAGGGGAGGAGGCAGAGGGAGGGAGCAAGCAAGAGGGCAGGCGGGTCAGGTCTGGGTGGCTGGCCACCTGTCCAGATGATATCTCCAGATTCATGTGTGTTTGGTTGTGTGTGTGTGTGTGTTTTTCTGCAAGAGGGGAAGAGGGAGCGGGGGGTCAGTGTGGGAGAGAAAGATGACATGCGTGCTTGGGCGAGAGAGGTTTAACAGAAAATTAAAGTGCCATAAGGGTCTTTTTTAGCCGGTGGCAGACCTAGTTCACAGTAACGGTTAGAGGCATCAGAGAGCCTAAACACAGCCTGTTGCCCCCACATACTGTGTAAATGGTTCTGGCTTTACACAGGGAGGGGCTCCATAACCACAGGCTTGTTAATGGTATCATGGCTCTCTTCTACAGTATTGAAAGGCTACAGTTGAAGCTTTCTGTCTTTGCTCTGAAAGTTGTAACGTATGCTGGTTTCACTGTCACAGTCTTTGAAGTTGAAAGCTGAAATCTGTGTTGCCTGTCATCTTGGCATTTGTGTATCATTTCAGCCAAACTTTGCCTATTACTGGAAGGTAATTTGTTAGTAGAAAGCTTCAAGTATGTGTGTTGTGCCTGGCCATCATTCTCACTGTGTTTGATCGTGGATGTGGAGGATTACAGGTGGCATTTACTAATTAGTGTGACAATTGGCAAAAAATGATTGCTTTTAATAAAGCACTGCCTTTTACTGCATAGCTTATTCCATTCAGTGTTCAACTCCAGTGATATCCAAAAAGCTAGAGCTTTGATGCACTATATGACGAAGGTATCAAACGCAGCATTTGCTCTCGGTTTGAAAGATGAAAAATAAAGAAGAAGAGCTGCAGTCAGCTTGAATTCATGTCAGTTACAGCTTATTCAAATGATGATATTAATGGGGTATTTTCCTGCCGTGTTCCTAAGTTCACATGGGCATGTTGTTTTAAGTCTACAGTACACTACAGTATTAAAAAAAAACTATAAGGCCTGTAGATGCCATGTCATCTGGTTTTATTTTTATATTCGGTGCATATTTTGGATCTAAACTTTAACTACACTTTGAATATATGTTGCAAACGTGGTAATAAAAAATGCTAAGATAAATTAAACTAGGGATGCAACTAACAGCTATGTTCAGTGTCAATTAATTTATTGATGAATCATTTTGTCTATAAAGTAGCAATTTTAGTGATTGATTGTAAATGGCTTTATTGCTGTTAATAATTTGGTTCATTGAAATATATTAACAGTTAAAGCAGAAGACGAGGAACATGCATGTCAGAAAATGTTTTGTTGCTCTGCTGTAGTACCTGTTTGCTCCACCAGGTGGAGCTTCATACAGTTCAGTGAAACGGAGTTAAAGGTGTGTTTGCTGAACACGTGTAGAGGTCGGATTAAATAAGTGTGCCTCACTGCTAAGTTTGGCAACTACGTTACTGAACTGTGCAGCATCAAATTGTAAATAAAGACGTCTGGCAGCTGTCTGGTTTCGATAGCTACCTGAGGCTTATATTTAACGCTAAAAAGAATTTTCAAATGCTAACATGGGTTGGGAGCTAAGTGCCTGTCAGCAGAAAGCAGCTATAGATGCGGACTTTTAATAGCAGCAGAACTCTGTTCACATGTTTCCTACAACATTCAAACTAAAGTGATTAGCAACGCTCTGTTCTGACAGCCTTCGACTGATAGATTTGATGCGACCATATGAGGGGACGTCTCTTTCCAGCAGCTAGACTAAAGTTACCACGTAGATCAAGTTAAAGTATTATTTTGATGTAAAACTGCTGTTAAAAAAAATCAATAACGTCACAGGTTATTTATTGTGGAAACTGCAATATGTATAATTTTTTTAAGGGCCAAAATATTGTAAATTAAGACATTATTTTTTGCTGTTTAGTTTATAATTCAAGTAGCCTGGTGTTTACTTTATCTGATCTTCAGATTCCTAATGTACTGAGCTACTTTGTGGCACTGTTCCATTTTGTAGCATTTTGGGTGTCACTGGTTAAAAATGGGTTTTATCAGCATATGGAAAAACAACCAATCTATTTCATTCATTTCAATGATTAACTGATTATTGTTAACATGTCCGGCTGTTGGTTGAGGATATATATATATTTTTAACTTGATTCTCTACTATGGTGTGTAACAAACTCAAATTTTTAAATCCCAAAGTGAAATAATCAAACTAGTCATATTGTCCAAACAGCATCCCAAAACCTAAACATACTCTGTTTGCTTATGATGAGAAAGAAAATATATTTAGGTATAAAAATAGGGTACCTGCAGACATTGTATATAGCTACTAAAAATCAAAAGTATGGTTCATTTTGCATCACTTTAGTGCTTCATAATTGAGCTTAAATGAACACGATCATATTGTAGTGCTACAGGATGCAGTCTTGACATGTGTAAGTGAAATCTGCTATCATTTTGCACAGTGTACTCCCCAGTCTTCCCTGGTTTACCATGGTCTTACTCTGAACAGTGTAGATTGCTACAAAAACACACAATGGCAAAAACTTCTGGATCCAAAACAAATGTAGAAATAAACAGTGTTGATTTCGCAATTTTTTGTCCTACGCTTATCCAGAGAAACTGATTGTGATAGCTGAAAGAGCAGCACTGTTCACCTGGGATGATAAAAGCATGAATCACTTATTTCAACACTGCTCTGCCTTTGCTGTGCCCCTGGGGGACGGGATTCCATTTAGCTCACCCCCCCTCTGTCCCCCTGCCAAAAAAAAAAGGACGATGGAGTCTTTCAGGCCAAAAGCCAAGCGTCTCTGTGCTGGTGTAATGATACTACTGGGCCTTTCTTTGAGACACAAACTTGTGTTGTTGTATTTATTAGCATGAGTGTGTGGTTTGAGCTCTGCGGCAGTGTTGATCTGATCAAATGAATGTGTGTATTGAAGAAAGCGCCAACTACGTAGACATAAAAGTTGATCTGTGTGTGTGTTTATGTGTGTGTATGTGCACGTGCATCAATTCCCCAGGGTCCTCTCCTCTTCCCTGCTTCCTTTTATAAAAGGAGAGATTCAGAGAGAGCAGCAGATGTCGAAGCGCTGACCTTTATGGTGGCAAAGGCTCAGGCTAGAGTTAAAAGACATGCCGCGTCCCCCTCCCACCCCCCTCACCCCTCAAAGCAGCAGCCCCATGTCCACCCGCATGCACACACACACACTGTGCTACTGTGGCTGGGTAGGTTAACGATGGAGATGATACAAGCTACCTGATCTATGTGTCACCTCAGGATCCTGCAACCTCCAAAGCTGCCCTCTATCCACCCAGAGCTGTGAAAATCTTCAAAGTGTGTGGCATGTGGGGGTTACAAGGCAGGGGGGAGCTGCACAGAAATCACAGGCAAAGCACCAAAGCAAATGTGCCACCGCCAGACGTCTTTAGGGGGATTTATTCCTGTGCATACAGTAGCCTATTGTTTTGGAAGTTCATACATATCCATTACTTCACATGATTGAAATATCCCCCGAAGCCTATAGTTTCAGTCAGGGTTCAGATTCAACTTGTTTGGTCGAGTGACGATGGACCTCTTAAAGCACCACACGCCCTCGTTGACTCAGTTTCTTCATTCTCTTGTTTCCCTATTCAGGCTGTTTGTGTCTGTCTGTCTCAGGGGGAAAACCACAGGAGACACCCAAGGGGATAGAAATGCACATTTTTGTGTAATTTGGCTTGGACCACTGCCAGCTTGGCACTCCCCATTCTTGGTCCTCAGCCACCTGCTAAAGTGTGCACAAACCAGATATACCAACATAGCATGTCCCTGTGCTTTTACTTCCCTCCTGCCTGTTTGTAGCACAGTGGCTCTCTTTCTTGATAATGCATTTGAGTGACCTTTTTCGTGTGAGGTTGAAGAGAGCCAAAGGTTGAATCCTGATAACAAGGTTGGATTTCTCATACAAAGCCACAACAAGGGGGGGTTATTGACTTTTGCAAAGCTTGGAATGCATTAGGCTGAGCTAATAGTTTTTGTCTCCGGCTCTTCCAAAAATCTTGCTGCTGTTTGCTTCGGTGAGGATGGGACGGAACATTCTGATGTAAATCTAAAGCCAGTGTGGTTTTTAAAACAACCCTGGCGTCATGTTTGATAGAGGCCCAAGTCCTCTTGGTGTTGTTGTTGGCGTTGGCTTCACTGCTTAGCTAAGACAGGCAAGCGGACAGGAGAGACAGAAAGCTAACACAAGGCAAAGACGACAGGCAGTGGAAGTACGTACCCCTCCGCTGACTCTTGTTTTGGAGCAGCTCTTTGTCTTTCTCACGTTTACTCTCTACTTCCAAGAGAATTTCCTCAACCCAAGAGTTTGCCTTTCCCTGCCCCTGTTTCTTTGCTGTTTGTAGTGATTACAGCTTCGCCAAGGGAATGGTGGTTTCTACTGTGTCAGCAGTTTTTGCCTCCGCTGTCCCTCCACATTCAGGATGTTTCATTCAGAAAACATGAGCTGATTCCCCCAGTCTGACTCCTGTTTGCTTTCACTCCGCTTCAGTGAGCTCACTCTTCTTATACCTACTTCCTATGTTGCAGCAACTGTAATTCAGAGGAAAAAATAGTAGACTGAACACTACAACATTGTGTGTTTGTTCCTCTCTTCCTTTTGTTTTTCTTTAGGGAAGAAAAGTAAAAGTGTTGAAAAAGGGGGATGTATATGTTCTACGTTCTCCTCGAAAAGGAAAGTCATGGCAAGATTGCATGAGTATAAACTATGCTACTCTAAGGTTGCAGGAGAATTCACCAGCTAGGCTTCAAGGATAGAAAGCTTTATTTTGTTATTTTAATTGCCATTTGATTTTCAACAGTGGCTGTGAGGGCTCAGAAGCAGTGTTCAAGTTTTGCTGTTGTCAGAATGTTCTGTCTGTTCTGACGACTACACTGTGCCGGTTCATCCATTCAGACAAAGGTTACACATATACACAGGATCTCCCCTGTTGGGAAAGCCCCTAACAATGCACCTCCCACAACTGTGAGCAACTGCCACTATTACTGTGTTAGATAAGGAGGGAGCGGCGAGCACTAAGCCAGACTGTAGTAAACCTTACACAAACATATGTTGTTATAGCGGTAGGACTGTTAGTAGCATCATATAAGGTCAGCTGATAGCCACGGATGGTATCTAACACCTATCCTCTGCGTAAATGGCTCCGATGAAAACATTGGTTTAGGTGTTATCAATCTGTGCAAGCTTTGTATTGACATTGTAATGTGCATTATTGACATTACTAGATCTCAGCATATCAAATCAGGTGTAGGAGAACATTTGTTGTGCCTTAGTCAAATTCATTAGACAGATTGTATGTAGTCATTGTCTTTTTGTGTAAGTCATGAAGCCTGTTTTGGTGAGATATTTCAGCTTATTTTTACCGGTATGCCTGAAATGTTGTGTCTGACGTCAACCATGTATTTGTCATGTGTTTTTTTTTTTTAAAGCTAAATGTCAGATTTCAGCCTGTGATTTTTGCAGGCCTGCCTCTACAGAGACCACTGCCAGTATATGCCCAGGCAAGTGATCATAGCCCTGGGGAGACAAACAGTCTGCATCCCCCTCTGCAAGAAAAAGAGAAACATGGGCACAAAAAGGAGTTATCAAGGGTCAGGAAAATATTGAAGAGAAGGGTTGGGATTCCAGGAAAGGCAAACTGTTATCTCCAAATGTTTCTTTGCATTGTCTGGTTGTTTAACTAAGGCTGCCGGACAGTTTTACTGAAGAATCCGCCTGGTGGCATTCCTGTGGCTGTTGACGTCAGGAGGTTTTGGCCTTTGCTTATAATCACAATGAAGTAATGGACATGTGTGCCGTTTTATGGAACGGCCTATTGATTGTGGTTTTGGAAACAATGCTTTTTTTTTTTCTTGAAGAGAGGGTTGTTAATGTTGTGGTTGATCATCTTGCACTTGTGGCTGCAGTTTGATGTTCTCTACTGTTGCCATCATTTTGGAAGCACTGCTGAAGAATGTATGGGAGGTTCATATGAGCTCATGGAAGGAAACTAACTGGTGTGTGTTTCTTTTTTTTTTTTTTTAATATCCCCTGGTTTATCTTAAAAAGTCACCAGCAAAGTTTCTGTGTTTATCACCCCTCTGGATCTATTAGAATTCAACCTCAAATATCCTAACCTCAACCCCAGCTCGCCTAAGTGTCTGGTAGACAAATGAACCAAGGTTTGCTTTCATTTACCACCACTCAGCTAGTGTTCATTTACACGACACTGCATGAGAAACTTTTACACTTAAACCGTACAGACTTGTGTCTTATAAAAAATCAGTGCGATCAAGATCCAGGAAACATGACTTATCTTGCAACTTGTCAATGACAGAGTTGCCAGTTTTGGAGAGATGGCATGTTTTGAAGAGGAACAAGTTGCAGGAACAGCATCTCCCTTCCCCATCACGACAGCAACACTGAAACCAGACGACAGCCTTGCGCTGACAAAGTCATTGCTAAACTACACATATACACACAAGCGTGCTGTGGTCTCTACATTTGGTTTGGTTTGCTGAGGATCATCTCACAGTATGTGAGCTAAAGGTCATGTCTCACTCTCCCTCTCTCTGGTTCTGCCAGGAATTCTATTTTCTCTCTTGTTGCAGCGCAGTCAGTCCTTTGGGTGGTTTTGAGGCAAGGGCAGGGCAAGACAGTGGTTAGTTTGCCTGAGCTGATAAATGCCCAGAAACTGCGCTTAATTTTGGATAGTCCTGTTTTAAAAGACAGACATGTGTACTGGAGATACAATCACAAGAGTTAAAACATTTGCAGCTAATTTGGTTATTAAACAAAGACCTCCTCTGGTGAAAATGTAGTATTTTACATTGTTAACAGTTTTTTTTAGGTTTTTTACATGCTGGAAGACACACCATGAGCAGACTAAGCATTTCAGCCTTGAAACTGGAGTATCGTGATGGCCGTCCTCAAAACATGGATTAGGACTTCTGGGCTTTCATATTTAACAAACATAAGGAACCACTCCTGGCAACTAGGGTGTGACTTTCTTTATCATTCTCCGTCTTCGGTTTCTGGTTCGAACATGTATGGCTGAATCACTTCAATATTACAATATTGCCATTGTATAGTGTAGAGTACTTCTACAGTGTTAGAGCAGATTTGTAGGTGAGCTGGGCTGTTTGAGAAGCAGAGAGAGGCAGGGCTTCATGGATCCACACATTCTTAAGGAAGCAATGGTGTCGAATCAAGCGGAAGAGATTACACCTAGAGCTGCAATGAGTAGTTGATATGAAAACAGAAAAAAGTGACTGCTAAGTATTTAGATAACTTGATTATATCTATTAAAAATCCCCTTTCTAGCAAAAATGGGAATCATTTGATGCAGTTCCAGCCTCTCAAATGTTAGAACTTGCTGCTTTTTATGTTCTTACTTTATAGTAGTCTGTGTTTTGGGTATTGTTATTTTTTGAGTTTTTTTTTTTTTGGATCTTAGTTTGGGCTCTGCAAATTTTTTTTTAATAGACTGAACCACTAATTTATCTGTTGGTAAATTCAGTATATTAATTGATAATTTAAGTAATCTGTGTTGTTAATTAGTCTATTGGCTACATCCAGGCATTTGTCAACATGAGAACTTGGTATTACAGTTCTGTGGTGAATACGCCGCTAACCCTCTTGGTCTTTTTGTACACTTGGGCCGTTGTGCAACTCAAGCTTGTGATGTTATAACAAATGTTTTAATCACGCGGTCACAATACTGGTTAGGGGCAAAGAAAGTATTTAAGTGAGTGCATGTAATGAAGCACATGGCTTGGTTTCAGTGAGAAACACTGGTACTGAAGAGCTGCTGTGTGAAGTCTGCTGATGATAAATAAGATTGAAATTGTGAAGGAGACGGTGGCATGTTGGAATGGGGACCACTTCCGTAGCTGCTTCTGAGCTTTGTGAAATAAGATAGCAATTCATACATAATTCTAAATGTTAAATATATTCAAATGCTTATAATAATTTTTGCGAGGAAATATTTAATAGTATCATAGAATCAATTTAAGACTACACCACAGTTTTTTTTAGCCTTTGGAATCATATTAGTCAGACAAGGGCTGCAACTAAAAATTAGTTTCCAGAACCATGTTGTTTTTTTTCAGATTGTTTTGTCTACATAATCTCAGCAAGCGGTGCAAAATATCTGTTGTAGTTCTCCAAAGCCCGAGGTGACATCTTTAACTGATTTGTGTTGTCCAACCAAGTTACATTTATTATCGTACCAGGCAAAACAACAGAATCTTGCGTTGGGAAAGCTGCAAACAGATAATGAATTAATCATTTACCAAAATAGCACGAGCTACAGTAGTACTGCTGTGGTTGATCTAGACTCCTCACAATGCTTCCCCCTGGGTTCCCTCTCGTTCCAGCAGTGAGTCATCAACTCAGCAGAGAGTGAGAAGGGGGAGAGGGGAGCGGGAAAGGGTGGTTCATTCAGGGTTCAAGGCTCTCTTGCCTTGTCCCCTCTCTTCTCTTTCCTGACAGTTTCCCCCAAGCACATGACCCGTCTCAACTCTAAACCCCAGCCGCTCTATGTGGTTCTTTGGCTATAGTCACACTTGTCACTTCTGTGCCTTTTTTTCATCATGAATGTCTAATTTTGTGAGAGCGCGTTGCCGTGTGTCCCTGCACTAGGCCTGGGATTTTTAGTTCTGGCTTTAGAACAGCCCACATGACTTTATCCTGTTCTTTACTTTCATCTTTTTACGTTGATAATATGAGTGAGCTGTTCAGGACTTGGTGGTTAAAGAGACTTTTGTTTGATTTAACCTAAAATTAAATAGTATTTTGGTTGGATTGTGACCTAATTATATACAAGCTCAGTCCAATACAATCTTTCACTTGTATTTTTGTGTTTGCATAAATATGCCTGGCACCCACTCAAGCTTGGACTGTGAAACGAATTGTTTAAATAATCACATTGCTATAAAGAACTAGAGCACTTTCTGAATAATCAATGATTCTGTCAACTATTAAATTGCTTTGTAAATGTTTTGATATTCTGTTAACTGCTTTGAGTAATTTTTTTTTAAAGAAAATAAGTCAAAATTATCTAATTCTGGCTTCTGCAATTTGAATGTTTTCTGATTTCTTTACTCCTTTGTGACCATAAACAGTATCTTTTGGATTGTGGACAAAACAAGAAATTTGAGAACACCATCTTGCGATTTTGGAAACACTGATTGACATTTTACAGATCCAACCACTCACCGATTATTCAAGAAAATAATCGTCAAATTATCTGACTATGGAAATTAGTGCAGTTAGTTGCAGCCCTGCTCCTGTTAGAGACACTATGCAAGTAGAAAGTACTTTTCTCAGTGTTCGTCGGGTTTGTTTTTCTCCTCAGTGGCAACAATATTTTACGAAATAGAATATTAAGAGGTTGGTTTCTTGTCATAGATGCAGGTGAAGATGGACACATTTAGATGGTAAATTTCACTTATATTAACAAGGCTTGCTCAGCAGCTCTTGACTCTTGTTTCCTGTATCATCTTTCTGCCTAAATGGAGAACAATAATTCCGACTTTTTGTTTAAAGATACACTTTCACCCAATCTAGTCAGCTTTACACTGTTTTCTTTATGACAGAGCTCAAGCTTGATCAGACCTGAGCGAATTGATTTAACCTTGTGCCCAGTGATACTGCGACTGGTCAGGAGGAGTGTCCGTCTCAATTTAGGACACATGTTATCTGAGGACTGAAAGGGGGCAGGTGGCAGACAGTAAAGAGGAAACGGAGTCAGAGCTTCAGAATTCACAAAGGAGACTTCATTAATGATAGAACAAGTATTAATGGGATTGTGTGTGTGTGTGTGTGTGTGTGTGTGTGTGTGTGTGTGTACATCTGAGTCCAGGTTGGCTCTGCAGCACACACTGGAAATTTCATTACTTTGTTTTCAGGACATATTATATGTGCACAAGTAATGGAGTATGTACTTGCTCAGTATGTTCCAGCCCCTGTGCCAGATTACACTCGTTAAAGTGTATAGTTGGTGTGCAAGTAAGTGTACGTCTAGATGTCTTATTGATTGTGTGCCAGGCCAAGAAGAGTTTTAAAAAGTCTGTCCAGAGAGCTCCATATGGAGCATTGATGTTAGAGAGTGCGGTCAAGAAGGAGAGAGGGATGGAGGGAAGGAAAATGAATGAAGGGAGGGAGGGAGGGAGAGAGAGAGCAAGAGACAGAACGAACGAGGAGGCCTTTTCTTTGGCTTTTCTGCCTCTGTCATTAAGCTCTCCCATGTCAAAGACAGATGGAGCTGGTGCCTTGTGTGTATATGTGTATGCATGCACTTGCAAGTGCAGGCTGATGTGACCCACCCAACTCTACACACACACACACACACTCACTATTGAGCCCTGCCCTTGATTCTGCCCCCAGTGGGGCGTCTCAGGGCAGCTACCAGACCTCTGCCATCTGTAGTCAGTCAGCCTTGAGGGTCAGGCAGCTCATCAGCAGTCAGTTCACTTAGTCATTTCTGTCTGTTTCTGTTGTAACATAAAACTCCCATTTTATTCCTTATAAAAGATCATTTTCTTAGCATTTGTGATATTGATCACACTAGCACAGAACAGTAATCGATGTGAAATGAAAACTGCAAGTTGAAATAATGCAATAAGTGAATTGCAAAGGCTGAAAGTCAAGTATGTTTGTTTTAAATAGTAAAAGTTTTGTCTGACCCAGGGTTTAAACTGTTGTGTCAATGGTTTACAAATTCAAGCTGTCCTCCTCCTGTAACAGTCAAGCTACTGATGGTGTCTCATGTAATTATGATCTTCCATATGCTTTAAATATGTTACATTACTGAAGTGAAGCAGGGAAAAAAAAACACAAATCTAATGACACTGTCTGTGAGAAAAATAGACGTTTTATTAATAAAAAAAAAAAACTAAAATTGTTCAGCCCTGAATCATATTGTCTTCATGTTTTGTTTCATCATTCACTTCGGTGATGTAATGAAGTAGCATTTGACTGTTTTTTGATTAGTGGTTAGCCACGCCACCACTAGTAAGGAAAAGTTTAACATTATACCACATTGAGAGGCCAGTTAAGGTCAAGTACAGTGATTGTAGTGGGATGTGTAAAGATTCAAATATTTTTGCCTAGAAATGCATTAGATGCTAAAATGCCCAGTTGCACTGTGGTTTTTCGTAGCATATTAATATTACAAACAATATCCCACAATAATGGGATGTTTGTTTCTACCTTTGATGTCTTGTGCCGCTTCACTGACAAAACAACAAATTCCACTTCAACATGCATTCTGCTCTTGAACTGATCTATCTCTGGTTCTTTCTCTACACTGTCTCTCATGGATAGCTGTGGATGTTCCACAGAGACTTTGCTAACAGGCAAGATTGTGGCAATATTTGTAGTGACTCTGTCCTCAGCACTTCTAACTGGCTGCTGCAGTTGTTGGCATGCACGATGGCACATGCCAGGCAGCAGTGCCAAGCACAGAGTGAGCCTCCAACTCAAGCTACGTCCCTCTGTTGTCTCCCTTGCTGTCTGGGAGACTTGCTGTCCACTCCTTTTTCCTTATTTACATGCCCCTCATTCAAACATTTGCCCAGGGCTGACTTGGAATACAAGTTTGGTGCCCAAACTTGGCCGCCTTGGCTGCGACAGTTTTTTCTCAATGATTAAATATGTGCTTGAAAGATTTGTGGGTAATACCCATGCTGTGGGCCACACACGGAATAGCACAGTGCTGCTGAGGAAGTGAGTGTGTATTAAAGGAAAAGACTGATGTTTGTGCTTGCTGTGTGTTACAACTGTGCAACAATGTGCGTTCGGGCTGTGACATCAGTATGCAGGTATTTTTCAATAGGCTGCCAGGATTTATGCAGCCAGCAGGCTTGAATTTGCAAATTTCTCTCACTTAACCCCAGTACACACACACACACACACACACACACACACATTCACTTGCTTGGTGAGACTTGTTATTTCCACCCATTTTTCTCTGTCCGGTCTTGAAGTCTTGAGTACACGTCATACACAGGTAACCGTAACAAGGAGCACAGTGTCTCAATCTCAGCCTGCTCTTGTCTTTCAGATGCTGCTGATTTTTGGCTAGGCTTCACTTTGTGAGGCTTCAAGGCATGTGAGAACTCCTCAGACATCTTTTATGAGCCTTTTAATAACTCCCATAATGTTTACTTATTGTGTCTGGCAAAAATCAATACAGTTGTAGGCAGGTGTCAATTTACGTAGGCTGTGCAGTAAATGGTCATCAGCTTCCTGCAACCCTCAGACATGAAGATGAACCCTTTCTTGCCCCTCACCAGTTACATGCACTGCCTACGAGACTCCTATAAGATGTTTGTGTATAAAAGAATGAAAAATCCATTCAGTGAAAAACATTTTGATAAATGTTAAAATAATTTGTCCCCAGCTTCAGGAATTTTGCGAATCAATATAATTTGAAAACTTCTGCCCTAAGCTGAAGAGGCCACCTCATTTTACACCTGATATCAACAGGTGATCTGTCATGGTGTACATTATCTCAAGAATGACATCCAATCCAAGGGATCGTTTTACTGTAGTCATCCCTCAGCCTGCATGGTGATGGGATCTCGACATTTCAAATTAGTTGGACTGAGTGTGCAGATTTGTCAGCAAATAAGGTACATCCTAGGTTAACGGCAGTAGTTTCAATAACAGGCATTCCACATTATTAAAGTAGTTTTTGAGAGACGACACAAGTCAGAACACGAGTACATCATTATAGTCAAGAGTTCATTTAGAAAGTATATATAACAGGAGTAGGACAATCTTGATAATCTTTAAAAACAAAAAAAAAACAAAAACCAAAGTCTTGACAGGTATCTATTTATAAAACTGTTGATTCTCATCTTGTTCTCTTTTCTGCGTTTCTTTTTTTGGTTTTTCCACTGAACATTATAAAAAAAAGGGGGAACAAAGTTAGTGGGGCCAGGAGGCTACGTTGCAACTGTGCACACACAGAATAGTCAGTCATATCTTCAAATTTGTCAAACAAATTTGTCATTTGTTAGTGCATGCCCACAAGGCTGCAGTCAGTCATTAGGGAACATGTAATTACAAAACACTTTAAGCTGTTATCTGCTGTTTCTGCACAGCCAAATTTCTTCTGCCAGACTTAGTGCCAGCCTTTATATTGTGTTCAATCATGAGCACCCTTGGTTTAGCTGTATTATTTCAGTGTTTTAACCACTGACAGCACGGTTGTAAACAAATGTGTGCTCAACAAATGCATAAAGGTGAAAAAGTTGTCTTAGAAATGAAGTTTTTCCTTGTACCTCTGTGTAGGCACCTTGTTTTCAGCTATGGTTAGAGAAGGGTTCATATATTTGGTGTCACAGAGATGGCCGATGGCTATGGAGGCCAGTGGAAGCTGTGAGGGAGAATAGTGTTGATAATGAGGTGTACAGCCACTCCGAGGAGTTGTGATATCTGCTATCAGCCCTCAGGCAGGGAAACCAGACACCTTTTTATAGGCCTAATCCCTCATCCCGTCCCTCCTCTTTCCTTCACACTGCTGTTTGTGTGCACTGTCCTGGAGCTCAATGTGTCTGTGTGTGTGTGAAAAGTGTGTACGTGTAAATGCAAATCCTTGCACAGACATGGGGTTTCATATTCGCACATAGCCTGTGTCAGAGTGCACTTGACCCACCCGGGTGTGCAAGTGCGACAGAAGTGTGAAAAACTGTTTAATTATGTGGAAATTGAAACTTGCGCTTGATAAATACGGCACGTCTAGTATCAGTTTTAATATATCAGTGTTAATCTTGATGCAATAAAAGTACGATACAAATCTGCTTAATTATAACAAAGTTACAATAGTATTTGTATATAATTTGTCATCAGAACGGAGATCATAATATTTCCTGTTGAAAGATGGAGCTTCGTGCATCTGCTTCAGACAATCAGAAAGTGGTTTAAAGCCAAACCCATCGTTGTATGGTCGTATAATCAGGATCAGGCTACGTCCACATGCACACTTATGCAGAACACAGTGCCTGCTAGTTGACCCCAGAGGCTACACCCTAACCCTCGACCTTGAGCATATGAATGATGGTGTCTGGCGTCCGTGTGTTGTGTTTTGGTCTCCTGGGAAGTACTAGGTCCACAAAAGATAGATGCATGCGTGTTAGTCTGTGTATGTTTGTCTATCTAAAATCTAGAGAAAACATGAAAGTGCTCAGTCAAAGATGTCACACTTTATCAATTCCACTGCTCAAATCTGAATTATGCTGCCAAAACATTTTGCATTGTTGAAATTTTATCAAACAGAAGTTTCAGAATTTCTACATTGCAATAGATTGCTATGAGCTCTTAACTGTTCTGGTGTTTCTCTGGCAGGCAAATTATTCTCGTCAACTTGTGTTTAGCTGACCGACTTCCTTTGATCTCTCAGATATTTTGTAATCTAAGCTGGAAGCATATACATTTTGCAAACTGGTGTACGCTGTTAGTTGCACCCAGGCTGTTAATTAGAAGTCCCATTTTCTTGAGAAACAAAAAAGTCCAGTCATGGTTCATTTTGAATAAGAGCATCAGTGACAGTAAATCAGTCACCGGTGTGTCTGCTCTAATCAAACAATCTTGCCTTTACAGTCATTTTAACGCACGTCACGTTTCGTTCACTCATAAGGCCAAAGAAGTTGACAAAATAAACATCCCACAAAATATCTAATACCACCTTCGCTTCAAAAAGGTCAACATAGGCTGGAGTCTCTATGCTGAAGTGTTCAGTGTTGTTTCAGTTCCTGTGAGCAGAGCAATTATTTCCTGTGCACTCCCAGTTTCTATGAAGAGAAGGGTTTTGTAATGTTTAGTGTTTAATATAACGTGTATGGAGATGAAACACGGATATATCTTCCTCCGCTAAGATGTTACGGTGATGTATATGGTGACACAAAAATGCACCTCCTCAAAAATGTAATCGTGGAGAAAGCAAGAAATGTGATTAGATCAGTGGCGTGGTGTTTAGTTACAGTGCTTTTTTAAAGTAATTTTTGTCATGCAAACTAGCAGTTACTCTCAGTGCTTCTACTCACCACAGATATCACTCCACATGAGGGTTAAATGTGAGAAATGTTCCCTCAACATGGTACTGTGTGGCCCAGTAAGGTCCACCGCCTTCGTGTGTTGCAGTTCGTCTTTGAAATCTACAAGTTCTGCTTCTTCTGAACTGTTGCTAATTTCTGACTTACTTGGAGGTCTGTTTTAAGCAAGTTCATGACTCTCTGAGCCCTCAAGAAGTTTTAAATAGTATGACACATTTTTGATGCCAGAAATGTTTTTAAAAAAGGAAGTAAAAGAAGAATTTCTTTACCAAAATCCACAAGTCCAAAATTTTAAAAGTGCCTACAGGTGTTACTATTAACAGAAATAAATAGTGGATCTCCAAAATCTAGATGTTCGAGCATTTACATTTTTAACTTATTTGCATGCATGTCTCCGTTTACTCTGTGTCAGCACATCCTGCAGTTTAGCTCAGTTCAGCGTTTGTCCGTTGGTTGTATCTGACACAATCTAGTTCGAGTAAATGAGGCCTGCAGAATAAAGTAATATCATGATTTTAATCTTAGATTCTGTTCATTTTTCTGATCAATCTGCATGTCAATCGCAGTTAGTTGAAGGACCTTCACAAAGTTGAAATTCTGACTATTTTACTGCTAATTTCACGGTGTCATTTTGCTTCTCAAAGGTCATGAAATTAATTTAGCCATATTGTTACAGCCCTGCTAGGAATTTTTTGTAAAGCACTTTGAATTGTTTGGGTATGAAAAGTGTTGTAGAAATAAAGTTGCCTTTACTTGCCTCGCTACGGTACCATGAAAAAAAAAAAAAAGTTTGGATTTGATGTATCAGATATATGCTTGTGCAACAGAGCAAAAAGCATATGTGTGTTTTCTGCACTTTTGCGTTGGTGTAAGTGTCTTTTCAGTCTAGCACACAGCACTGAGGACATGTCAGAGTGTGTATTTTGGTCTCTTCGGAGCCTTCGGGTGTTGATGTGTGTTTTTTCCTCAGAACTGTTTGGACTGTCAGTCACAGCTGTCAAACACATCCCCGTATGAACGGCAGGCTGAGTTCACACTCTCTCAATCAACCCCCCGTTGCGTGTTCATGTGTTGACGTGTGTTAACGCGTGTTTGTGTGTTAGCATGTGGAGGTGGGTGGTCGATCCTCTATTCATAGCAACTGCCATCTCTCTCTGTCACTAAAACCTCATATGTCATGCTACCTGTCAAAGAATGATGAGAGAACCCTCCCTGCTTCCCCACCATGCGCCACTCACAGGTTAATTTTATTCTATTACCAATGTCTCACTGTGTTGCAGCTCTACTTCTGTCATATGTTTAACTTGAATAGACATCTGAGAAAGGATTTATCAATGAAAACCACAGTTTGGAACCACATTTAATGCTCATAAGTGTTTGTTCCTGTAGTCGTGATTGGCAGATTGTATAAAAGAATGAGATCTGGATGTCTGCCATAGAAGAGAGAGTTCAGTGGTTTTTGTAAGGTGTGTGCCAGACATCCATTTAAAGCAAAAAGAAAGTGATTTCACATATTTGATGAACAACTTAAAATGTTCTAACATTAAAAAAAAACATCTTTTTTTGTCATTTTTAAACACAGATTGAATAAAAAACAAGTTGCTGCTATTTGTATTAGTTTTATTTTTTTTGGAAAGCATTTATTGTATCACTGAAATCCCTCAGATTCAAAGGTGTCAAATAATAAAGTTGTTTAATCCAACCAACTGTCCAAAATCCAAATCAGCAACAATTGAATCAGCCCTATTTTCCATTACATATGAATCAAGTTAAAATTAAATAAGAATTATATTTAAAAAAAAAAAAAAAGGGTGTGACATTTCAGTCTAAAATAAGATTCTTGAGGAGGCCAACAAAACCAGGGTGTGCAGAAGAATCAGTTTTTAAAAACCCTGTCATCACTTGATTTATAGAATTTTGTGTTGTGAAGTAATATCTTTATCTACATAATAATTACAGCCATGATTACCATGCTGCCCACTGGCCAAAAACCTTAACATGAAAACAAGATACAGTGCCTCAAAAATGAGCTTTTCAAAGAGAAAAGGTTTATTAATTCTGATGAACTCTATACAAAAGGCACACTTCCCTTTCAGTGCATGAACTCCCCTCTGATTTCTAGATGACTGGATTACTGTCAGCCATCTCTGCTTCAGATTTGACAAACATTTTTTTTTTTGTTTTAAGTGATCCTCAGTATGACTTGCGGTTGCGTGTGTGTGTTCTATGTAAGAGGCTTGAGGGGAGGTTCAGTGTGGAGTTTCACTCAGTGTCTTTGTCGTATCTGCTGTTGGTTAGAGGTGTTGGGTTTTAATAAGCTACCACAAAAATATGGTCTGTCACCCTCTGGCTGCTCTTGTGTTCAGCCTCTGAGAAATTAAAGTGTCAGTCTGGTGTCAGTTTCTGAATATTTGTGACCATCTGTGTGTATTTCTAAAGCAGCCAAAATGCTGGAAGATGCTTTTGGGAATTGACAATATAAACAACTTGTATTGGCAATATTGGAAAACACTGTTATAATATGTTGTGAATAACTGGTATTGTTTCCAATTGTATATTTGATTAGATGGGCAGTTTGAAAAGCCACATCTGTGTGTTTGAAGTAAACCTTATAAATGAAAATATTCAGGATATTTCAGTCTTAACAGTTTAATTCCTGCATACTTACCATAACATTACAAGCATTTTATTGTGCCCTCAGTATATTGTTGTTGGCAGCATGGAAGAGCTTTTATCAATTTTCCCAGGGCTCACAAGCTCCAGTTTTATTCCAAACAGCATTGAGAACAATTCAGAACTAATCCATCATTGTAAAAGAGACGCTGACAGTCCTGGTAAAGTTCAGAATGGAAATATTAGGCCTGAAGCTCTTACACAGCGTTCCCTTCACCGTCTCAGATTAACGCATGCATTCAGGCAAACAGGTGACATGTCAGAAGTGCGTGTGTTGCCTCAACTTTGTACCTCTGTGATTTCGTGTGTCTACAACTTTCAACCAGTAGCTAACGCTCTCTGCAGTTCTGTTAGGACCCCCATTCTGTCAGTCATAAGCCAGTCAAGCCAGCAGACGGAGCAAAACAAGGTGCTTCTGCTAGGCACAGTCCGTAAAATTAAATAGAAAAGACGTGCGGACTGCAGACAGTTGCTGTTGGCCTTTCTTCTAAGAACATCTAGTTATAGCAAGTCTGTATTTATTTTAAGAATAAATAAAAAAAAATCCTGTAATTGTAATCAATAGAAATATTAGCTGTAGTCTGCATGAGATTGACTACAGGTAGTTCTACATTTCTACATTTAAGACACAAATGATTAGAAATGCAGAACATTCACTGAAGCTTTAGAAAAATACTTTGGTCTTTGAAAACTTTGCACACTTCATGAACTTCAAGTGTATGATGCCTAATGATATTCTTTCTGGTCATTAAAAGTGCTGCTTTTCAGATGTTAATGATGATTACAGATGTAGTTACAACTGTAGATTAATTATTTTCATAGTTTAAGAAGAGATGAGAATATAAGTGTACTGATAAGATGTACATTTCTTTTTGATTTAAAAACTACTTTATATGCCTTTGCACTGGAAACAGTCAGGTGTTATGTTTTCAGGCTGTCTAACTGCACACAGTATATCTTTGGAGTACCTTGAGAGAAGTTATTCAAATCTGGCACAAACTCACTTGGACTGAACAGTGAATGAACTGATTAGATTGTGGTGCCCAAAAGTAAGAGGTGGTCTGTGTAAGGACTGCAGTTAACACTCATTTTTGATCAATCTGCTTCATCTCCATTAACGAAGTACCAGAAAAGCGCGTCCACAACCCGGTGATATTTATTTAAATTGCTCTTTTTGCTCACACACCAGTCCACATCCAAAGATACTGAGTTACAAAAAGCAAAACAAAAGCATCACATTTCTGGTTTGGGAAACTGGAAACAGCAAGTTTTGGACACTTTGCTTCACGGAAAATTTTATAATTAATCGTCTGTCAGAATAGTAGGAAATGGTTTTCAACTTTAGGTATATACACCAGAGCTGTTTACTAAATTGTTGGCATTAATGTTGATTTTTTTTCGTACTGTCTGGCGTTAGCGTGATGTTGCTGCCTAAGCTGGCACAGCTTGGCAGAGATGCACACATACGAACATTCTCATGATGAAAACGTTTATCCTGTGTTGATGTTTACAAAGTTGCTTGTTTAAAGAAACT
Source organism: Stegastes partitus (assembly GCF_000690725.1). Taxonomy (NCBI): domain Eukaryota; kingdom Metazoa; phylum Chordata; class Actinopteri; family Pomacentridae; genus Stegastes; species Stegastes partitus. The sequence goes on from NW_007578230.1 coordinate 294,704, forward strand.
GTAGAAGAAGTACTTAAGGCCTGAATGTTGCCATTTTGGCCCCATAGACACAAGAACTGTTAGTGCACCTCAGTACCTCCCAATGAAACTACAGAGTCAGGACATCGTCTTCCACTGCTTCCTCATAAATAGAATGACTGTTTGTCCCATCTTATACCAGTTCACTGCCCTTGGCACACTAACCCATTAGTAACCGTGCCAGGGTAAGCTACCAGCAAGTTGGCTTAGAAGTTTAATGGGCCTATCAGGTTCCTAAAAGGATATTGGCAAAGTAAAAAGGCCCTTTACAGGGTTCATAAACAGATGTGAAAAGAACATGAAATGTGGGGGGAAATGACTTTGATAGCTGTGAAAGCAGAGACTCCACACATTTGTGCAGCATGCTTCATCTGGTGGCGCTTATATTAACACCATTTGTGTGGTATTTAGAGGCAGTTATATTTAGCATAGAAACATGTATTTGTGATGCAGTGTTCTGTTTGTTCTGGGTTTGGCTTTGGTTAAAAAAAAAAAACACCCCCCAAACAAACAATTGCCCGGAAAGATGAGTAAGAGGATCGCTTAACATGCAAAACCAACGTACTCCATTGGTGTTATGAATATATTGCTTCCCCACTTTCTTTTGTTATGTCTTTACATATTTTAGCCATTTACTTGACACTCATTAAAGTCACTTGAAGTAAGAGAACAAGTGCGCTGTTAGTGGAATAGAACATTGTTGTTGAGGGTCCTGATAACAGGTGTGTTAGGATTTCCTGCCTGAATATTAGAGCTGCAGTTCATGTTTGATCGTAGAGAATTGTACTCTGTTGGTTGATTTGTCACTGCTGCTGTTCGGCCATAGTATCCGTCACCCTGACTGTGTGCAGACGGACACAGTGAGGAGGAAGAAGGAAGGTTGGAGGGAAGAGAGAGCAAATTAGCAAAACTTCTCCTCTGACTCATTAGAGGGCATCATGTGCATTAAAAAAAAGATGTGAAAGCAAATTTTGTGTTTAATAACCACTTGTTTAGCAGCTCTAGCAGATACAGACTGGACTGAAATTCAGAGGCGAACCTACAGAAAACAATCAACAAAAATAGGCGATAAAGAATAGCGGATTTGCTGTTAATCCCTTGAACCCTAAAACTCACTGATAGGTTTGAATGAGGTGTTTTTATTTGAAAAAATTGGGTTTATTAAGGTGGAAATGGGGGGGAAAGAGGAGTAACATTTTTTTCATAGCGAGAAAACAAGTATGGAAGCTAATTTGAAAAATAAGTGGTTGAATATCTATAGAACATTGAGCCACCTTTTGTTATTCTGCACAAAAAAATATTTTTGAGTTCTCTCCATCTGCTTCCTACGCGTGTCTTCCTATGATTAATGGTAATAATATGATGAAAAGAACAGCAGAAGTCTCCCAGTCAACTTATCCGTATATTGCACAGCTCTGAAAAGTCACAAGCAATAATCCAAACAATTATAAAGGGGAAAATTTTAAAAGAAGGCGGGAAATAAAAGTTACAAAACAAGCAGGAGCATCTGTAACAGGCTGCATATACCGTAGCCACAAGAGCCAAAACTTTTGTAAAACTAATCACAATCCAAGTAATTCAGACACCACATTTATGTCAGAAAAAAGCCATAAGATTTTAAGACCAGTACTTTTGACGAACTGCCTTGAAATGTCACATTTCATTATCGGCTAGCCTACCAGAAAAACTGCACATGCAACAGTCAGCATGCCTTTCCTTGCCTTTGCAACTCTACCTGTTGTGGTTTCCTGTGCTTGGTCGTCTTTTCTTGTTGGTGTTTGTGTCTCGAGTCGGTTTGTTGAGGTAATTGGAAACGTGGACGGTGGTTTTTCACAGAACTTGTTCACCCATCTCTTTAACATTTGACTGCCTTCAGCTCTTTTTGTGCTGCTATACATCGCAGAGAAGCTTTTTTTGCCGTCCACAGTGTTTTCGTATGACCTCATTAAAGTACCTGATTATGGTTGAGATTAGTGACCTGGATTTTGATGCGTACGTACTGTAGCTACATATGAAATCACATCTGTTATGTAATTCAGTGGTGTTTACTGTAAAAATAGAAAATAAAAAAATAGATTATTTTAAAAAGTGAGTAAATGCAGCCATGGGAAACTCATTTTACGTGTGCAAACATGATTTCTTGCACCCCATCTCCAACCATTTCACCTTCCCTTTCTCCCACTGCTTATACCTCTAAATCCTAAAGTTTTATCTCTCCATGCATCTTATTCTCCCTCTTTCCACAATGCACCATCCACTCCTTCCCTCGCCTCGCCTTTAATCTCACCCTACACTTTCCCCGCAGTATTCCTTCCTCCATCGCTCCCTGTTTGCAGCGGTTGGGTTGAGGTTTAGAAGCGGGAGGAGGGGAGAGAAAAGAGAGCCGTCTGGAATCCATTAGCCAGTTGAGGCATCACTGTTTCACTGTGGGAACCTTATTGATTGCCCTCCTTTATAATTATTCCACCTCCATTCCCTCCTTCTGGCTCTGGCACCAATCATGCTTTCAGTTTCTCTCTCTTTCTCCTGACCTTTATCCCCCCCTTTGCCTCGCTCACTTGCTGTTTTTGCTATTTTTGTCCCTCTTTTTGTGATATCATGCCTTTTTTATAATAACTTGACAGTGTGCCTGGCTGGCAAAACTCCTAACCAGTTGAGTGACACAGTATCTCTGTGTTTGTTGATAGCATGAAAAATGTATTGGTATACTCATCATTTGCATGTAAAGCTACCCCATCCAGCGCAAGTAGAAAAGCTGAATCACTCACACTGTGTCCTTCTCGTAAACACTCCAACACCCCTCCGTACAGTCACCCTCTCACGCTGCATACCAGTACCTGCTCTAGCCATGTGCCAGAAGCTCAGTGTTGGTGCCTTAATAGACAGATGTGATAAACATAGGTGATGACGTGAATCTTTGGGAAACTTTGATTTATAGCTGCAAAAATTAGTTGATTAGCCGTCTGACAGAAAATTAGACTGTTTTGCCGTTGAGCTGTCTACTTTTCTAGAAAAAATGCCAAATGTTTTTTTCTTTTATAAATGTGAGGATTTAATGCTTTTTGTTTTCACACGTGATGGTGAACTGAATCATTTGGATTATCGACTGTTAATCAGGCAAAACAGGATGTTTAAAGACATGACCTTGGTCTGTGGGAAGTGAGTTAGAATCGAGTAGTTCCTGATTCTTGGCGTACTGATTTGAATAAAAATCAAGTTTCTATAAATAAAACAAAACGCTGTTTTCTATGCACCAAACATGGAAGTTTCCAATCGACTGAATTACAATATGTAGCGTAATTGAAACTGACTAAATAGAAAAAAAGTAGCAAGAAACTGTGAGTCTATAGCCTTTTTTATTTGGAAATGTAAATATTCATAATTTAATTTAAAGCCTGCTTGTGTGACTGGAACAGAATGCAGTCTACATGTTCTGAAGTAAGACTACTAGAAATGGAACAGGTGTCTTTTTTTTTTTTTTTTTTGTTGCTGTTGTTAATCACCCGTAGTTTTTTTTACACAGCTTCTATCTGATTTTAAATTGTGATCATTTACTGAGACGTCACAAAGCCTGCAGACGAGGGCTGTAAACCATACCGGACAGCCTTAGAGCTCTGGCTCCACCTTTGTGTTCTCTTTTAGGATGATGCTAGTTGCAGGCTTTAATCTGGCAAGCGTGTGTGTGTTTGTGTGTGTCGCACTGCCAAAGATTTGCAGGTAGAACTCACACTTCAGTAAGAGCTCTCTGTGTGCCATATTGCTGTAAAACTGTAATTTGACTAAATGATCCTAATTAGACTAAAATTTTTTGGTGCATAGGGCATGTCCTGTTAAAACCCAAAGATCAAAGAGAATCAGTAGAAAGCAGATCATAACCACTAATTTGTTGTTTTTGCTTTTATTGATTTATTTGTTTTTTACGTTCTTTACACACTTCTTATCTCCACTGTTTTTGACCATCCATTGGTTTAGGTTCAGGTGTCTCTTGATATTCCACTGAGGTTTGTAAGTGAAAATATGCCAGACATTTTTTGAGGTTTGGTTTTCAGCATGCATCTTTAGTTCTGTTTATTTACACATTGTTATAACACATAACTGAATAGTTTAAAATTCAGTTATGTTATAAGGATAAAACTGATTAAATTACTCAAATACATTTTGATTGGCAATGACTTGCATTAAAAAAAAACAATTTCAGACTTCTCTTTGATATGGTGCTGTAAGTGCTTTGGCCCTGCTTTTCTGTTTTTGTTGCAAGGTTTATTTAATTACATTTTGATGGATTTTTTTTATTTACATCTTTGCAAATTAATGGGCGTTACTCTTTTAGCGCTGAGGAAAATGTTCAAACAGTTCTCGCCAAAATCTATTGCTTATAACCAGCGCCACACGTCAGTACTTTACCATAAAATAGTCATCCCCCGCTGTGATGTTTTTAGATTAAAGCCCTTTTCTGTAAAGCTGGTGTTCGAAGTTGGTTTTCGGCATGCGCTGTATGACTAAGAGTTTTCAGGTGTGACTCAGTCAATTTTACTTGAAGTTGACTTTCCATATTTAGGGCAGAATCCTCACAGTGCTTGGAGGTGTATGGCACTGTTCTAATAATGGAAATGAATGGTTTACTAAAGCTAATATCATGAAGATGCAAAGCTAAAAATGTCACGACATCAGACTGAGTGGAAAATACATCATGGAAATGCTTGAAAAGTAAAATGAGCCACGATGTGTGTGTCATCCTCCCAGTTTTAGGTTTACATGACATATATCACCCCTTGCTTTTCTTCTTTGTAGATTTAGAGTGTTGGGGAGGCCTCCGAGCAGTCCAGCACCCCGCGGCATTGCAAACACTTTGACTGTCAAATAGCATGATTTAAATACTTAGAGGAAAGTTGAACTGTTTCCTGTGTGTCATGTGGGGGTAGTTGTACACCACGGACAGGCTGCAGATTATTTAGAAAACAGCTGAATCATTAGTTTCTGAAATGTCTTTTGTTCATTTCTGGGAGAGACACAGATATCTTTATGGTCGGGAGAAAAGCACCAAGTTCCTGTCTGCAAATATTATTACCACAAGTTTTCACCTCTAAATACTTAACTTTGAATAATTGTGCGCTGTCAATGTGATTGACATTTTTTCTTCCTGTATTTTGGCCCACGCCACATCATTTGCTCATTACGTTAATCAGTCTTGCTGTTACGTGAGATTTTACACCATCCACTGTTCAATTCAAATTAATAACGAAGTGATTACAATCATCCAGTATTTTTTCCTTTTATTATCCAGAAGAATTAACCTTGTCGTGTCTAGTTTTCAAAATGCAAAATGCTGCCTCAGACCAACTGAAATTTGCCTGCAGCTCCTCTGCACCATGTCACTGGTTCCACGTTTAAAAATTCAGATCTGCAAACATAAAGCTTGAAAACAATATGGAAGTATCAGTTACATTTTTATTAGTGCTGTGCCTTCAATGGATTTAGCTTTGTGTAGTCAAAAAAGTACGGTTTGCATCACCGGCGTGTTGACAACGTGCTTAAAGCTATTGATTGTAAAAACCTAGATAGCAAAGATAAGCATGTGTACATATCCACTGAGCACACTTTGAAGTCACTGTAACATCAAGTGATCCACGCCTCATTGCTGAGTTTCAAATGTGTGCTGGCCGTCTAGGAGCTGTAGGTTTTTCTGCTGTTGTACTTGAGTTTCTGAAATTTGATAGTAGCAAGACGTGTGAATGATTAGTTAGTCTGAAACCGGGAGCTTTTTTCCATTAATGCACAACTTGTTTTGACATGTCATCGATAGGAATTACTTGGAGTAAAGTTCCTTGTGTGCACCTGCTTTAACCTGCCTGCTGCCATTAAAAGCACAAAAACACACATCACGACACTTGCCTCTGTTTGCGCACACTACCACTACACACAGTCAAGGCCACAGTGTGTGTGTGTGTGTTTGTGTATACATGCACCACTTTGTAGTGCAGTGTTTACTCTGTATGTGTTTGTGGTTGATAACCAGCCCACTCATGTTTTCTTCTCACTCTGTCTTTGCAGGAAGTTCGGGGAGCGCCCTCAGCCACAGCGCCTAACACGGTGAGTTTGAGCACACACGTATTCCCTTGTTGATCTTGTTTTATTGTCATCGTGGTATTTGTATGTCTGTGTTTGTGTGTGCTGCAGACAGAGGTTTGTGAAAAAACTGCTGAAGAAGACATGCCTCTTCCACAAGTATTTGGCATGAGATTTTTTTTACAGCACAACCAAAAAAAAATTGTATATCATTGCGGTCAAATACTTCAAAATCCTTTTATACTTTAATACATATAGTTCACATGAATACCAAAAATTATATAATTATCATTTTTCTTTCTCTGATCCTCTTTTTAACTCCTTTTTTAAATAAGCGTTATTATTGTAGGACTTGAAATACCTCATTTTTTTGTGTAATTTCTAAAAGTGGCAATGTAAATTACATGAGAAATACATCTATAGTAACCACTGGTAAATGTTACTCTTGTAGTTGTTGTTCTTGTTACAGCAGCGTTGCATGCGCTGGCCGGATCGAGGATACTGCTGGTATCGGACATCTGTTATCTGTTGGCCCTCGCTGTTTTACTTCATTTTTGTTCTTCTATTGATAGTTTATTAGTTAGATCTCTGCCGTGTCAAGTCCTTTGGGACATGTGTTAATATGCTTGTGTTGAATAAACCTAATTTTTTGCAGTTGTTTTTGGAGAAACAAGCCAGAGAAGTAATATTTCACCTTATCAAAGAATAGCTTTGACTAGCTGCGCTGCAAGTTTTTGATTATTCTGTTCTTCTTAAGTTTGTTCCAAGTCATTTGGAGTGGCATTTGGGTGAACACACAACGTTGATGGATGTTGTGGCTTTCTTATAGAGGCTTGTGTGTATGCGAGTTGGAGGCCAAATGGGTGTGTATGTGTATGCACTTGTTTGCCTCTTGGTGTTTGTCTTTGTTACTGGGAACAAGCATGGGTTTGCCTGTGTGTTTTGTGTCTGTGCATGTGCTCGCTCTTTGCGCGTGGCACTCAGCGGGGAAAATGAGGGGTTGCATATTGCCTGGAACAGCCAAGCATGGTTTTGGAAAAAGGGGCCCCAGCACCTTTTGATGTGTCCCCCTCTTCATTCATGTGCTGCCAGTCCGCTGGCTTGCACTGGCCCTTCGATTTGTCTGATGGTTTTTGATGGCCAGGAACATGACGGACATGAAACACTCTTTGCCCAGCAGCCGAAAGGCACAAAACAGAACTGCTTTAGTGTGTTTGTGTGTGTGTGTGGTTGTAACCCTGTGTAGCATCATGCTCTGTTCTTTGTGTTTGTCTATGAATCTGCCTCAGTGTCGTCATGTCTGCAGGTTTACGAACACCCACTTGTCCCCCTTTGAGCAGCTATAGTTCCATGATATTTAGTTGGGCAGCAACATAAACCGCTGAAATAGTGCAGCATCCTGCAGGGGCTTTTTAGGGCAGCTAAAGCTCCAGGTCCTGCAGGGCCGCACTGTCAGGAAGGCTACTCAACTGGAAATACAATACATGACACACATACACTGGAAATGAGTGCACATGCATGCACATGCACATCTTAGATTCAGACAGATACACAAATCTACACGCAAACAGACACATGAGCATGCAGCCTGGATAAGCTGCTGCCTCTGCTGGGGGAGCCGCCCCTTCAAGGGCCAATTCTCCCAAACAAAAGACGAAGGGCCAGCTCTGCAGAATCCATCGCCGCAGATGGAAAAGCTTCACAGAAACTGCTTTTCACTTATCTACTTCTTTTGTCAAAAACTTTTACATTCAAACTCAAAATCAAGGCCTGACAACGATTGCTTTGGCTGCAGCTATTATTTAATGTGAAGGGTTATGCTGGTGTGTTATTTTTTTGTTTTTCAGTGGATTTTTTAAATAGTATTTATTTATTTATTTTTTTAACTTACAGTGGATAACACATTTGTGGTTAATTCACATGTGAAATCCCTTGTTTCTCCGTCACAACAGCAGCTTAATGTACCATTCAGCCTTCACTGTATATGAATTACATAAATTTGTTTTTATCCACCTCATTCATTGTTGATGCTGCAGGCTGTGAGACAACTCACCCAAGTGTCAAAATGACAAGATTTATTAGCTACTTTTCACAGTGTTCTGAGGTAGTAAAATATCAGCGCCAAGATTCAGTGCAAGCTATTGCAAGATCCTGTTGTTTCAAGCAATTTTCTCTCCATATCTCCGAGGCTCACAAGCATCTTCTGGAGGTCACACATCAAGCACTGAGGCAGGCGTTTCGTCTGTAGGTCGCCGCTCCTGGATTCTCAAATGGAGCATATGTTTAAAAGGAGGCTAAGCAACCTGAAGTGGTGGACTGTTAATGTTTTAACCCAAGCCTGACACGACAAATGTGTGTAATCTACCTTTTGTGATGCATAAGGGGGCACGCTAATTGCAGTCTGATCATCTTAATTGAGCTATTTCACAGTGCACGTGTGTATTAGTATGCCCCTCCACTCTTTGTGTGTGTTCGAGTGTGTGTTCACAGGGGGTCTTGTGACAGGCCCGCTCTGCTGTAGACGCTGTGGCAGATGTACAGGACAGATGCCTGTCTGCTCCGCTGCATCTGTAGCCTGGCTAAACCCTGCACCCCCCCTCACACACACGCTCACACAAACGCACACCCCCCATAGTGCCTGTTGTTGAATCTGTGTCTCTTTTTGTAAATCTGTCTGGCACATTTTTGTCTCACATCTCAAGCATTTCCCTTTTATCTGATCTGTTTCTCTCTCACTCAATCTCTCGTCCCTCCCTCACTCCTCACCTCTGACACTCCTTCTTCTTCTCCTTTGCTCGCAATTGCTGAACGCCCTTTTGCACATTTTCTCGACCTAAATACAGCCCAACAAAAATTAAACCCGCTGCTTAGATGAAGTTCCTCTGTCACTTGATTCTTGTCTGCCACTATATCTTTTTTCTTTCTGTGTGGCTGTTCGCTTTTCTGCTGTGATGGTTCAGCTCCTCTTGCAGGCCTGCGCTGTCATTGCTTGTCGGTTATATCATATGTGGGTGTGTCTGGTTCACCTGAACTTGAAATGCCCTCTACCCGTACGTTCTGTCTGCAGAAGTTGGGTATTCATTTCTACCTCTGCGTTCAGTGTATTTGATTTGGAGTGTTTTTAATTTAGCCTCTCTTGCATTTTTTATTGCATGCTAAATTGCACAAAGAATTTTTTCAGATGAGTGTCTGCACGCTACTCTTGCACAGGAAGCTGAGCTGTGCACTGGTCACTGTCGCTCTCACTTCTCCTTCCGTCTTAAGCACGCAGGAAGAGACTGACTCTGTGTGTGTGTGTGTGTGTGTGTGTCGGTGTGTGTGTGTGTGTGCGCCTGCCTTTCACTATGTGTAAGAGATGAGTGATCACTCAGACGTTGCTGTTATTAGTTAAGCATCACAGATCCCTTTTAGTTTTAGTTTATGTACCTTCCCCTGGTCCTGAGGGTTTGTTAGGTGTGTTACATCAGTATCGTCTTCACAGATATCATGTCATTAATTATAAGCAGCTTTCGGGCTACAGTACTCTCATTATTGTCTGATTTTCACTCCTGGAAATGACCTGAAAGATTTTTGACTGTTGCTTATTGCTGGAACCATTTCCTGTCTCCAGTCGCCTGTCACTGTTAATTGTGCAAAAAACCTCTGGTGTGACTGTGTGGTATGTCATGTGCCTGGCAAACGCATGCAAGACTACTTATGCTTAGGAGATGAATGTTCTGTGGTTACATATTTATTGACGCACACTTATACTGTGACTAGTTCTTGTCATTTTGTCTGAATTTTATTGCGCGCATCCACGTGGATGTGTTATGTAGATTTACCAGCACAAAATATTCCTTTTCTTAACCCATATTCTGAAAACTACAATATTAGTATTTAGGATTCTTTCCTGGCTACGAATGGATATTTGGGTGGTGACTATGCACGACAGCAAGCGTAAGCACTCAGCAAACAGAAGGCAAAGAGTCTCTCTTACCTTATTTGACAAAAATGTGTGCGTTCTCCTGTTATTTTTGGTGCGTGTGAGTTTCCTTGGGTGCTGGCTTAGACCTTTTTGAGGGGTGCCAAAAATTCTTCTGTGCAGGAGAAACCCTGCTATTAATCTGTTCACATTGCTAATGAAAATTAATATTCTTATTTACATGCAACAGCACATAGTTTTTCAACATTTTCTACTGGTGGCAGGCTTATTAGACTGTTGGAGTGCTGCTTCCCTCTTTCATTACTTGTGTCTTCTTGAAAAGGTTGGCATTGCTTATGTCAAACTCCTTCATACTGACCACAAATATGGGCTTTTCTTTATTTTTTTAAATTGATTTTATTGTGTTTAATGTGATTGGACAATGTACAATACTCGATATGCTGATACTTGAAATGCCAAGAGGCTGTCTACAGAAAGGTCCTGCTATTTTCTTATAGGATTTAAAAATAAAAAAATATTCACAGTCACAGTTCTCGTGACAAATGTTCTACCTTTGTCATTTAAATTAAAAAAAAAATAAAAAATACTTGTTTAAAGCTGTTTTGCATTTTAAGCTACTCATATCGGGCTCATTTTTTGTGGTGTCTCATGTGGTAATGATCCATCACATGTTTTGAATCAATTACACAATAAATAATGACCTGATGTTTAAAAAAAAATATCTCACAAGAGGCAATGTCGTAATATCTGTTCCTCATATCATTCATTGCAAACGTTCCCGATTTAGACACACGTTCTGCATGCTGAATGAATACTTGATTAAATATGTTTTCCCCCTCTGATACTATTTGTCTGTTAAAGTGTAAAGCATAATCAAAGATGCCAGAATTCTCCCTGCAGATTTCTTGTGCATTATTTTACACACATTTTTCCCAGAATCTAGACTGACACATTTGGTATCTTGGTAAACACAGAATTTCATATTAAAATCGAGTGGGAAACCCAACCCCACTAGATTTTAATATAAAATTCAGTGGGTTTAAACAATGCTTGGCCACACAACACAAGTTTGTATAGATGGGTTTGTGTTATTCATTTGATCATAGGCTATTGTGTTTCATGTGATCGTTGCCACATGTGGGTGCATCTTTGCTATCTGTTGAGGGGTTATTTTAGGGAGCTCTGAAGTGACTGTCAGTGTGAAAGAGGGCATTGCAGATGACAGTACATACAGAACCACAATGAGTGAAGGCTTAATCTTATGCTCAAGTATTTCAGTCTTCATGGGGAATGGTCTCTCCCCGACCCAGCCACAGTGGTCTGGAATGGTTTGGTGAAAGAGTGTTAACCACAAGCCAAGGCTGTTGCACGTAACCTACCCAACACTAGCGTTTGATTGTGGTGTCATGAAATAACTATGTGGCAATGTTGCCGAATATTTGATAAAGCTATTTCCCTAATTATAAGGGTGACCGTGATTGTGGCTGATCTAATTCCATTTTCCGTTCATGTGCTGCTTTTACTTCCCTTTGTCAAAATGACAAGAGCTGATTGCAAAGTGTTGTTAACCTCAGCTCAAACCCCACTGACAAAGCACAGAGATTATACCACTGAACACATCCTCAAAGATTATCCATGACCTCACACATGTCATTACTGGCTACTTTAAGCTAATTCCACTGGGAATGTGTTTTAGGTTGCCTGCAAGTAAAACTAAGAAATGAAAGTTTAGTTTTATACCAGAAGCCATTAGAGAGTGATTGTTAGTTTACCTTGTTAGTAGACTTATAAATCCACTTTTTGTACCTTTTTTGTTGTTGAACAGACTTGACACTGCTGTTAATACATAAACAGTTATTTACTCTTAAATTGTGAGATAGTTTTTACATAGTGTTTATGAGTGGAAAATAATTGTATGTGTTTGCTTTGGACTTCATTCAAAAGGTAAATCTTGGCAAAATATTATCTTCATCATACCAGTGGTAGAGCTGCAACAATAATCAATAATTTGAGTACTTTTCAACTATTAAATGAATTGATCCAATAAATTTTTAAAGGAAAAAATAAGTTGAAATTCATTGATTTTAGTTTCTTAAATTTGAATCCTTTTTTTTTTCTTAACTCTTAAGGTAGTAAAATGTGTCTTTGAATTGTGAAAATTATCGGAACAAATTTATTGACAGTGAAAATAATCGTTAGTTGCAGCCCCAACCAGCAGCTTAATCCACTTTTCAGCACAAGTGGGGGACACATTCACTGAATGTAAATGAGATGATGGAAAACATGATGTGATTGACACAGATAGCGGCTGTGTATAGGAAGGTGTGCGTGTCTCTCTCTCTCTGTGTTTCATATCTGTGATGTCATCTTTCCTGCAAGAGCAGCAGGTCACAGTCACCATCAGAGACATGACATGTGCCCTGCAGGCCTGACATCAGCAGGTCTGGACTGTGTGTTCTCTATATAATCAATCAGAGCTGTGAGTACAGGAGTCTCCCTGGGGTTAACTGTGTGTCTGTGTGTATGACGCTGGTGAGAGCATTGTTCACTCACCAGAGTAGATTACGTCCTTTAATGCAGTCAAATCTTAAGCACATCCATGCAAATAAGTAAAAAGTTTCAATCAAACCACTGCTTTTGACAGAGTTTGGCTGGAGTTGTAAGGGCCTTTTTCCTGGCTTGATATAATTTTCTCCATGTGGTGTTTAAATGGTATCAGGCTGCTTCCGATCAGTTAAATGGCATCAAATGTTTGGAGCTCTTGGATTGCACCTCTATCAGTTTCAGTTGTATTGGCTGTTAATCAGTGATTTCGAAAATACTGAACACACAAAAAGCACGATCTAGCATTGCCATGAGACTGAAATATTGCTAAAATAATTGTCTCATCACACCGTGAAGTAAGAAATAAAGCACTTTCCAGTCCATTATTAAGCGGATATAAACCACAATCGCTCTCAGCCGTCCTTCGTCTTCTGTATCCCCCTCCCACAGCTACACTGTGAGGGGCCCCTTGCTTTTCATAACAAAGGCCCTGTCTAACCCGAGCGTGCGGCTCAGTATTGCGTGGCAGAGTGGAAAGCTGTATGTGTCTGAGTGGGAAGCCCTCTGAGCGCCCCGGCGTGTCAGGTGTCACTGACATCTGTGCGTATGTGCGGCTTGGGTCGGGGTGTGTTACTATCCACGCATCTGATGTGTCTTAATGGTGCATCCAAGCCTGATCTTTCACCTCTGTGCTTCTCAGTGTTGCATGAGTTCTCCGAAATACCAAAATAATTTGAGGCTTGTGTATGTAAAGAAGGTGGGGTGGTGCAGGGGGAGATGGGAGATTTTGGCAAAGTTGACAGAAGTAATTTGAGCTCGGACCTTGCAACATTTTGAAACGAGATGAGGAATCTTTGCTAGTGAGCTCAGCTCTGTTGTTTTTGTTTTTTCAACTCTGGTGTTTTCTTTTTCCTTTTCTCTCTTTTTTTTTTTACCTCGCTGCCCCAATCCGTATTCTTTCCCTCTGCATCTTCGTCTCCCCCTCTCCCTTCTCTTCTCCCCCATGTTCCTCTCCCTTGCTCCTCACTGTCCCTCTGAGCCGGTCGTTAACAGTTCAGCCCACCCCCACCCTCAAATGGACCCAGCTGGGGGAGAACACAGCTTTTTGGCTAGCAGATTGTGCAGGCTCTGAGGCTTTCCAGAGGTCATTGCGAGTATACTGTATGAGTTTCTGTATGTTCTCATTCCATACTTGACACTCCGCGCGCCTTTATTCTTTTTCCATCCAGCTACGCTAAAGCATTGCCTTTTAAAAGCTGCTCGATAATCCTCGGTGACCCCTTCACCACCCCAGAAGCTCCCTCTGCTTCAGCTTTATGTCGTCACACCAAATATCACTTCACCTCATCTGCCAGATCACAAAATAGCCTCTTAATGAGTCTTTCTTTTTTCTCCCCCCTCTTTTTGTCTTGCAGAGAAGCAATGAGGAATTATCTGAAGGAGCGAGGGGACCAAACTGTTATGATCCTGCACGCTAAAGTTGCACAGAAATCCTATGGCAATGAAAAAAGGTGAGTGGAAAATAAGCAGCAGCTTCTTTGTTAGTGCCCTCCATCTGTGAAGGTTTCTGCAGACTTTGATAATCCTTGGATAACAAAAATACGTCATGAAGCTCTCTGACTATTTAACAGATTCATAGGTTGTGTTTTCATACCATTATGAAGCAAATGTTTGAACTGGGGCTGCAAGGTGGCTCGGTGGTTAGCATCGTTGCTTCACAGCAAGAAGGCCACCGGTTCGCATCCCGGTGAGGACACCCAGGATCTTTCTGCGTGGAGTTTGCATGTTCTCCTCGTGCAGTGTGGGTTCTCTCTGGGTTCTCCGGCTTCCTCCCACACAGTCCTAAAACATGTTGAGGTTAATTGGTGATTCTAAATTGTCTGTAGGTGTGAATGTGAGTGTGCTTGGTTGTCTGTCTCTAAGTGTAGCCCTGTGATAGACTGGTGACCTGTCCAGGGTGTCCCCTGCCTTCGCCCTAAGTCAGCCGTGACCCTAGTGAGGATTAAGCGGTGTATAGATAATGGATGGATGTTTGAACTGTGAAAAAAAAACAACAAAATAACGCAAATGTGAATTAGACTTGTACATCAACTTCTCTGGAGTAAATATTGTAGGCTGGGTAGTGTTGTCAGAAGGTGGCGCTATAGACTACGTACACAGTTGTAATAAACAGAAGAAGCTTAAAACAAAGCCAGTTGTTTGCCAAAGGCTAAAACAGCATGACGAAGGAGAAAGAAGCAAAACTTTGGCTGTCTATAAGCGATGTAGAGGGTAATTCTGTCTCCCTTCGCAGCATTACGAATGAAATTCGTATCATCTCCTGGCTACATTTATTGCTGTATATATGTATGTGTGTGTGTGTGTGTGTGTATATATATATATATATATATGCTTATATTAGCTTAGCATAGAGACTATAAACAGAGCACCATGCCTAGTTTGACTTTGTCTGAACACAATGTGACCCACCAGCCCCTCGAAAGCTCTCCAGTTAGCATGTTAAAGGTTGTTTGTTTAACCCTCACAAAAGCTGAAATACAGAAAAACACAAGTTATCGTTTTGTACAGGTATAGTTCAATGTGGTAGTAGTTACATCAAGAACACAATTTCAGTCTCATAAGAAAATAAATAGGCTACAATCAAATTTTGACCACTGTAACATACCACGTATTGAGTCGTGCATAACTAGCATAGCAACATAATAAGTTGGCCTTGTCTTGTAGTCTTTGTCCACCTTTGAGAAGTCAACGCTTTTATGGCGAGGATTTATGGACAGGTAGCATACATCACTCAAGGGGATCAGGCTAAAGAGTGGATAGAAAACATCCATTCCAGCTTGCCTTTGTGTCGAGTGGGTATCTTGACCTCCCTGAACTCCCATATCGACAGAGGTCAGAGGAGGAAATGAGTGGTGACCTTTTGCGTGAGGCCGTGTTCAGGTGAAGGCCGCAGAGAGCCGGTAGGACAGGGAGCAGGAAGAGGAGAGTTAGGAGCTATGAGAATAAGGGAGAATAAAGTCTTTAGGGGGAACGTCCTGGTGGAACAACAGTATTTGGATGTATGACTTCAAGAGCGAGAGCATACGGGTCTTAGAGGTTCATGGGGCAACCTAACCTGTTTTTACCCTGCTTTGTCGTGTGAGTGAAGGGTGATCACTGGCTGTCGCAACACCTACTTTTTTTTTTTTTTTTTTGCTCTGCTCTCTTGAACGTGTCTCTTCTTCCTCAAACCCTTCCTGTAACTCTGCTCTCACCTTTCTACTTCTCACTTTCAGACTTTTTTATAGCTTTTTCCTACCCCCCCCCATCTCTTGCTCATTTTGCAACTCTCTTCAGCTCCCCATTCTCTGCTTGTTTTCTTGGCCAAGCTGCAGCGCTGCTTGCGATCTCATCAGGCCTATCTCTTGGCAAATCAGCCGTTGCACGCCAACTCTGAGACACCTCTGAGAGTTGGAGCACAACAGGAGAGAAAGAGAGGGAAAGAGGTTGAGACTGAGATGAATTCCTCAGATAATTTTGAGCTGTCTTGTCCGGTTAAAGTGACACCAGTCAGGCAGCAAGAGGAACCATTCAAACGCTCTTGTCGCATGTGCTTGTATAGGATCAGCTGTCTGTGCTGCTGAGTTGCTCAATGGCATGCCAGTGCAGGGCCTGAATTTGTTCAGTTAAGATCACAGCTTAAGTAACCAGTAGACCATCCAGCTTCAATACTGACAAATGTCTGAATGAGTCTGCTAAGCAAGTCCCAAAGGTGTCTCTGCTGTATCACAGCCACAATCACTGTATTGAGATACACAGTCAGGTATGTGTGCATGTCAGTGTTTCTAAATCCTCTGGCCTGCACACCCTGTGTTCATGTTTTTTAGTGTGTCTGTCTCACACCTCTGATTACTTCTTTCTGTATTGTCACAAGGGAGCCCAAGAAACCCCAGAAAGTGGGTGCATGGAGAATTTTAATGTGCTGTCTCCCTCTTTGTAGCTGCCTCTTTCTGTCTGCGCTTTTTATAGGAGGTGAAAGTAGACAAACACCCACAGAGACAGACACGGGTGTTGCGAAATAGGTCGCTTTCCAGTTCCACACTGACGCACATGAATTTATTTGAAGTGTGCTGGTTCAGGAATGACTTGATTTCTCTTTTGACGAAAGCTGAACTTGTCACTTTTTCGTAATGACGTTTTTTTTTTCTTGACATCAGTAATGGTATTTCTGGAGAGAAGAACAGGAAAAGTATGCAGTCTCTAAAATGGAAGAAAAGTTGCTTTTTATTTGAAGTGCTGGTTTATATTTCCTCAGTAGATCATTTCTGTGCTGGACTGATCATGGTAACATCTGCTAGATTAAGTTTGACAGCCTCAAGATAGAGGGTTTGAGCAATTGTACAAAAGAGCACGTTGATACAGGTTTTTGACTGTGGTTGAAGCTCAGTACAGGTCTGCCCTCTTCTGGTGTAAATGAGGAGATGCACATCGTTTGGTTCCTATTATTACAGGGTTTCAGTTTTTAAGTTGCCCACATTCTGACTGAATTGCTCTGTTGTAGTTGGGTCTTTGAACATATGCTGTTTGAAAATATTATTTCATATGTTTTATTTTTTTCACCAAGCTTTTTGTGCATCTTTAAAGAAAATATTAACCAAGTAACTGGACTTAAATCGGTATGATATGGCAGGCTTTAGACTAACTTTATTTTTACTGTTAGCACTTCCGCTACCAGCTCTCTCAGCACATGTACTGATGTGGCCTCCAAACAGCACAGTATGCATGGATGTCAAGATTGACAATAACTTGAAGCTTGATTTTTGTAAAATGCTTTGAACTGTGAATATATTAATTTAGTCTTTTCCCTGACCTTTTTGCATATCACACTTGTAAACTGAGCACAGGTGAAATTCCTCACTTCCTGAATGAGTGGCTAAGTTACACGCTAGCTAGAAATGCCTCGAGTCCCCCACTCAGATACTGCAGCGCACACAAGACAGTGTGATCAGAAAATGCTTTGAAAACAGTGAAATAAGGCATTCTAATGTCAGATTTACCCAGGTTGAAACCAAGTGGTCAACATGTACATTACTTAAATGGAAAAGTTTTTTTAAAAACATTTTAAACATCCATATTACAGTTATTTAATTGTGATTAATATTTGTTTTATTTATCAGCCCTGCATTAGCTATAGTGATTGAATATAATGTTTTTTCTTCTTCATTGGCTCAGTCAACATTTACCTGCCTGCACCTGCGCATTCAAGTCAGGATCTCTCTCTTTCCACCAGCCTCCTCCTCTCTCTCTCCTCATTTTGTTTTTAACCTAATCATCTATAAACAGCTTCATCTTTGTAACAGCTGACTGGAATGTTTCATGATTCAGGCAGGCATCACGTCTGTATCTACAAATGTAAAACTACTTTGATGATTGTGAAATAATTTCTTCCTTCATGTTGTATTGGGATTTTAATTTCAAGAAAATATTCATATATGTGCTTGTGTCCAGGTTCTTCTGCCCTCCTCCCTGTGTGTACCTGATGGGCAGTGGCTGGAAGAAAAAGAAGGAACAGATGGAGCGAGACGGCTGCTCTGAGCAGGAGTCGCAGCCTTGTGCCTTCATCGGCATCGGCAACAGCGACCAAGAAATGCAACAGCTCAACTTAGAGGGAAAGGTACAACACCTGCCCACACATACGTAATGTCACTCTGTCATTTACATTCAGCTTTTTATATGCCTTAGTGCATTTGAAGGATTTGTGTTGACAGTGGTGACAACGATGCATTAAATATTGAGGGAAATCGTGATTTAAATTGCTGTAAAATTCACATTTTGAATCAGAATATGGACTGTGTTCTTGTCTCACCTGACTGGTGGCTATACCATTTTTTGGAAAAGTTCTACAGTTTTAATCAATTGCAGTTAAAAAAAAATGTGTCTAATGATTTATTCTCTTTCTGTTTCTTCTCCTGCCCCCCATCCATACCACCAGAATTATTGCACAGCCAAAACCTTGTACATATCCGACTCCGACAAAAGAAAGCACTTCATGTTGTCTGTCAAGATGTTCTACGGCAACAGCGCTGACATCGGTGTCTTCCTCAGCAAGAGGATCAAAGTCATCTCCAAGCCCTCCAAAAAGAAGCAGTCCCTCAAAAATGCTGACTGTGAGTCTGTTTGACACATTTGAGTCCCATACAGATGTTTTACTTGTTTAGCCCATGTGTATCTATCTTTATCTCTTACACAGTCTGCTACTGCAACAAACTTAGTGATAGCTGTGCTCGTATGTACTAAACACACCCAGCCGTGTTGTGCTGTGATGACATGCATTTCCACTGCAGACTCACAGCCAGAGACATTCGACCAGGGCCAGGACAGGCCCTTTTTGTTCCCTGTTCTCAGTCGCTAAACTGTGCTAGATATGGGAGAAAAATCTGTCAAGTCACTGGATGTGTAGCTCTCAGTAGTTAGCTTATTTTGCAGTTCACTGATTGTTTTCAGAATTATCAATACTATGTGAAAGGTGGAATATGCGATTCCAATCCAACACAGTTTTTGTCAAATGCAGTGATCATGTCTAAATACACAGCTGGCTGTCTGTTCTGAGCATGCACTAAAAATAATCAGATTTACACAGCCCTGCCTTTGTAAATGAGGCCGGAACCAAGTGGATTTGACTGATGTACACAACACTTTTGTAGTGTATCCTGTGCATCTGTAGCACAGGAGCTGAGAGGAGAGGAAGTGAAAGGGCTGTGGGACTAAAAAGAGGTGTTAAATCTGCCAAATGCTATTTGTATAAACATTAAGTTGCTGACATGTTCCTGCTTTTGCTGCTTCACACTGGAAATACTGCAGGATGCTATTTTTGTGTAGACATACACATTGTGTAGACATAAGAGGAAATGTAATGCGTTTAACACTGAGTTAGCAAAGTTTTATAAGCAGTTTGTGTAAACTACTTTCTTTTTCTGGGTCGAGAAGATAAACACAACTACCCTTACTGATGTTTTTTAACCGTATTGACTTCCCTAAACTAGTAGAATGAGTTCAGGTGTATGTTAAAAACATTATATTTAGTTAAACGCTCCAACGTTTGAGCAAAAAAGCAACACGATTTTGATACACATATGGGCACAGACTCCAAGCCCTAATAAGAGTGTGGCCTTTGAAAGATATAAAACTGTTGTTTTTCTGAATTTTAGGCTATAAATGTCCACCTTTTTTTTTATGACCCAAAAAAAGAGTCAAAGCCTGACTGACTATGTCCACCTTGAAACTGCTGTGTACAGATATTTTAATATTTTACCTTTTGCATTTCTTTGCCTTGACTACCTTTTTAAATTTCTGTCGCTTTTTATTGTGTTCTCATGTATTAATTAGATTCAGTTTTAATGCAGTAATATTTTGATCGTTATTCATTGTGTAAAGCACTTTGTACGTTTTAAAAGTAGCTGTGTAGTTTATAATGATCAATACTATTTCTAACCACTAGAGGTCAGTGTAGCTACAAATTGATTATTTCAGCAGCACACCTGTGTCGCACACAAGCACCCCTTTGGTTTCCGCCGTGTGTCATGTCTGCTTTCATCCCTGTTATATCACACGTTTAACACAGCTGACCTGTAAGCAGCGTGTCCATGTTTGGGTCATTGCGTAACCTTCCTGTGTTTGCATGTTCTTACCTCTGTCCACAGTGTGCATTGCATCGGGGACCAAGGTGGCACTATTCAACCGACTGCGGTCCCAAACAGTCAGTACACGTTATCTACACGTGGAAGGCGGAAACTTTCACGCCAGTTCCCAGCAGTGGGGTGCTTTTTACATCCACCTGTGTGAGTGTCAACAAGATTACAATTTATGTCTGTAAGAAAACCAGTGTACAAAAATGGAAAACTTCAATCATGTGGGAGCTCAGTTTGAGAAGAGTGAGAAAAACTTGATGAGGTTTCCCAGCTTGTCACTTTCTTATCATATGTTTCTCTTTCTGTTCATTGTAAATTTAACCCAACGCTTAATGATAGTAATCACACAGCTGATTCATTATAGACAAACGGAATGACTGACTGAATAACAGTGGGTTCTAGTGTTTGAAAGGCAATGAGGCTCTTGGGCGTTTGTTGCAGCACTGATGTTTTTTTTTCGTCTTTCCAGTGGATGATGAGGAGTCAGAAGGAGAAGAGTTCACTGTGAGAGATGGTTACATCCACTACGGCCAGACAGTCAAGCTGGTTTGCTCTGTCACTGGCATGGCGCTGCCCAGACTGGTAACAGTTACATCATTGGACTTGCATATAGACTGTAATAAGCTGAGTCAGGACACTGATTCATGAGGCAGCAGCTAAGAAAATACAAAGACGACTGACTGAGAGAATCAAATTGGGAGAATATAGTGGAGGAATAGTTCAATATTTTGGGTTCAGTGAATAAATTGGTTATTATGTCAAAGAGCAGCTTGCAGGTTGGTGGCTTCAGTGAATAAATGTGTGTGAAGGTTAAGTCACAAAAATGACCAAGTTGCCCGATTACAGCTGCTCAGACTCACTACTTCCTACTACTACACAGTGCGCGAATGTATGTGATATGACATAATGCCGTCTTTTTCTGTTTTTATTGAGTTGTATGTCTCAGAAAACAAATAAAATCATACTTTAACATTTCAGACAGAAAAAAGAAAACATTTACATACATAAATTCACCTTGCAAGTTACTCTTTAAAGGAATAGTTTGACATTTTGGGGGATATACTGAGTGTCGCTCTATTTCTTGGTCTACATTAAACTGCACTTGGGTGATTTTAGACTTTGTACAAATGAAACAACCAAAGCACCACAAGGCACCAATCATTTGATTCCTTTTACCTCTTTGCAAGAAAGCATATATGTTTCCTAAACTGTCAAACAGTCAAGATCACATTTTTTCCTACCTAACAGACATTTTCAATCACAGTTGATCTTAGTTTGTTTATAGTTAGTCGTGTTTTGAGCTAGTGATATGTATTTATATATATTCTGCTCCCATTTTTCTCCTCTGTTTTTCAACCAATTTTGTGTCCTGTAATTTTGCCTTCCATCATTTCCTTCTGATTTAATTTCACATCACAGTATTTTTTTTTTTATCAATTTCCTCAATTTCTACTTTGTTTTCTGCAATTTCCTTAATTTTCTGTCTGTCCTGTTTTTATATCCTTCTCTGCACCTTTTCTCCATTATTCCATCTGTCCTCCAGTTGGCTAATGTTTCCTCTCTTTGCTTTTCAGATCATCCGAAAGGTGGACAAGCAGACGGCGCTGCTGGACGCCGACGACCCAGTCTCCCAGCTCCACAAGTGTGCCTTCTACTTGAAGGACACAGAACGCATGTACCTGTGCCTTTCCCAAGAAAGGATCATCCAGTTTCAAGTCAGTGATACTTTTATGTCGGCTGTTTCTACACGTTGTTTCATGGTCGAGGTCACGTCACCCTCAGATTTCGTCAGGCATAACAATCTTTTCTGTTTCCTGTATGGAGATGTGTGAGTCAGGTCACCTCATGTCTCCGTTTCTTCCTCTTCTGCTAGGCCACTCCATGCCCAAAGGAACCAAACAAGGAGATGATCAACGACGGCGCCTCCTGGACAATCATCAGCACAGACAAGGCCGAATACACTTTCTACGAGGGCATGGGCCCTGTCCACTCGCCTGTCACCCCTGTGCCTGTGGTAGAGAGCTTACAGGTACACAGAAGAGACATTTTTTGGATACACAGACTCCAGCGGGAGGTTTCAGCTTTGTTGTACTACCTCACTAAATGCTGCTGCAGGTTTTGTGTTTTTATTGTACTCTTCTTTGCCTGCAGCTAAACGGTGGTGGAGATGTCGCCATGCTGGAGCTGACAGGACAGAACTTCACTCCAAATCTGCGGGTCTGGTTCGGAGACGTTGAGGCGGAAACCATGTACAGGTGGGTGTTTGCTGCTGTTTCCTTTTCTTTGTGTGGGTCAATTAATCGGAGTGTATTGTGTTTCTTTCTCACCTCTTCTGCTTTTTATGCACACTATAATTTACCAGATTCCATTTCCCAAGCAAATGAGATCCATTATGGCTTGAACATCTCTTTTCTTCCTTTTAACAGAAGAGACGGGATATATAGACCATTACAAGTGGTTTGAGGAGTTATCAGGTCTTAGACTCGCACAAAATGATGAGGTTTTAAATGTAATGACTATGATTGTGACATGAATTGGAACTGAAAAAGCTTTCTGGCAGACTTCAGACTGCACCTGCTGAAGAACACAATTTAATAATAAATAGAATTTAATAGAAATAAACATCGATCTGCTTTAGTGTTTTAGTTGATGGTAAATTGTATGAGTCATGTTGCAGCACATCTTTGCCCATCAAAGCTGCAGTGGAATGGTTATTGTGTTTTGAATTGGCTAAACATGCTAAAGTGTTGTATTTTTCTAAAATCCATGTTACTTAGCTTCTCCTCTGTCATGCTGATTTTATAGAGGGATTCCTTTTATTGTTGCCACCCACCAAGATTAAGTTGGACATATGGAACTAGAGTATGACAGTACACAGTGACCAATTACCTACCTCAGTACAGTACTGCAAACCTACTGAGGTGTTTACACCCATGTCTAACTAGATTTGTCCACTCATTTCACAGTTGTATATAGTATTTCTAAGATTCTCTGTTCTGCTTCGGTATAATTTTGGGCTTTTGCATGATAACCTTGTGGTTATGTGATTTGGTCGTCTTCACCAACACCACTGAAACTCTGTGATGTACATACCACAGTAAAAAATAAACCAATGAAATGATTGTTTTAATATTAAATTTGAAAACAACTTGTTATAAGCTTTCCCTTAATAATGATCATAAAAGAATATTTCTGTTATTTAGAAGAACTGTTATTTGTGCTGGGCTGCAAGGTGGCTCGGTGGTTAGCAACGTTGCCTCGCAGTTAAAAGGTCCCTGGGTTCGTATCCCGGTGAGGACATCCAGGTGTCCCCTGCCTTCACCCTAAGTCAGCTGAGATAGACTCCAGCCCCCCCCGCGACCCTAGTGAGGATTAAGTGGTGTATAGATGATGGATGGATGGATGGATGGTTATTTGTGCCAAAAAGATTGTGATAAATAGCCACATTTCTATGTCAACATTTTTCTAAACCAATGTTCATTTGACACAAACAAGAAATAACAGAAATATAAGCGACAATGTGAATATTACAAAAACTGTGGAATGTCATCCTCAAGCATTTTAAGTAAACTACTGTATTATAAAACCCACTCATCCAGTTTCCTATCAAGACTTCGATGTGAGTTTTTGTCGTATTTTTTGTTTCTCTGAAAAGCTTCAGATGCAGGTGGCTCAGTGTGTGTTGGTCTGCTACTACTGTGCCTGTCTCTTCTGCTTAGCATCCTCCATGTGTTTTTATTGTGTAAAGACTATTAGGAAAACCACAGAGGTTGTTGCACACAGCGTGCTAACACACAGACACACACACGGCTGTATGTTAACAGTCTGAACGATACCACGTCATGTTTTCAGCAGCATCAAGCTCACATTATGAGCTATTGCTAAACAAGCCCAAGCAAGCTGAGTTAGCCATTGTGAGTACAGTCTAAGTACAGTATCTATGACAGGTCATTACTTTGGGTATCCTTGGCATCACTGAAAATAAGTATCACAGTACCAAAGAGGAACAATCCCACAACACATGGAAGATGCAACATATGAAACTCAGCTTATGAGGCCCAGTAGATCAAATAAAGCTGCAAAATCACTCAACATGCAAAAATGTAGGTTTGTGTGAGGAGGAATGTGAGGTGTGTCTGTGTGAACCTGATAATTATGTACATGTTTATGTAGGTGCGAATGTTTCCCATGATGATAATCGTATGTGACAGGTTCAAATTATGAATTTCTGATTGCTTGAATAAAGACCAAATGTGTGATATGTTGAAATATAACAGTACTGTATTCAGAGCCTCACTCAAAACACATGGTCAAGTAATATATCCTAATATATATATTTATAGATATAAGACCATGAAATTATACCGAGCATGACGCATGACGTTATTAATGTTGCTCTCTCCCAGACAGAGCCAAGTTAATGTTTGTAGCCACGTCCACTAACGGACATTTCACAGGACAGGCTTCTAGTTAGGATGTGTTGTTATCATACATGAGTCTGTACTTTATACAATATACTTATCAATATGGATTTGTAATGTCATCAAATAATGTGCAGAATGTTCTAGCAAATGTCAGTAATTTAAGTTTTGGACTTTGGAGTATTTGATTTGTTAGCACATTAGACAAAGGAGCCAAAAAAGAAGAAGCAAAGCCTCCATCTGATAATTGATGATGGTTATTTTAGCTGTAATTCTTATGAAGAACCTCATCAAGATTTAAATGTTGAGCTGCTGCAGGAGTCTGGATGTGACACCCTGATGTACAAAACAGACCAAAAGCTCCTCAGATTTAAACACAAATAACACGATTTATATTATGAGCCTAAATTCTAACAATATGTCTCGTGGTGTCTCTTTTCCATCAAACACCCTGCAGGTGTGCGGAGAGCATGCTGTGCGTGGTGCCCGACATCTCCGCCTTCCGTGAGGGCTGGCGCTGGGTGCGGCAGCCTGTCCAGGTGCCCGTCACGCTGGTAAGGAACGACGGCATCATCTACTCCACCACACTGACCTTCACCTACACGCCGGAGCCCGGCCCGAGGCCGCACTGCAGCGCCGCTGGGGCCATCCTGCGGGCCGGAAATTCCAGCCTGCTCAGCAACAGCAGCCAGGAGCCCGGCTCCGGCGTCTATGGCCCCAACAGCACCTCCAACGCAGGAGTCACATCCTCATCCTCCACCGCCGCAGCTGTGGTCTCCTAACGCACACAGGGGCCCACTCAATACAATATGCCTTGAGAGCAAATATACCATAAGGTATATAAAGACTATAGGAAATAAACAAAAACTGACTCACTCTAAAGTGCTGCGTATAAATTTTGGATACAAAGAAGCTGAAATGGAAAAATCGGTGGGACAAAGGAGCCAACGCAGGGGAAATCTGAAGGAGTGACATCACAACGTTGTCAGCCGACGGGAAATAAGCAGAAGTGCTCCTTGACGTGCCCCCTCTCCTGTGGTTACTTTAGGGACCTGCCTGTCCAGTTCTGGTGTTTGGAATGAGTGAAGTTCCTGCAGGCTCAGAGCACCAGCACCTTTCTACAGCTGTGAGAATGGAAACCACAACAACAATACATCCACTGTGTACAAAAAAAATGTCTCGAAAGGAAAGTATATTTTTGCGCCGCCCTGCTTTCCCCCCCTCCCCCGACCCCAGTCTCCCTCCACTTGTTTTATAATTATTCCTTTTGTGTGCGTGTTGTTTTGCATTAATTTGCAGAATCCTAAAGGGGCTTGGATGTATTGTTGTTGGAGGGAGCGCAAGGATGCAGAGGGACACACATAAAACGTGATGATAACATAGTTTTTATGGACCAAGGATCTTGTATAAGCTTTAGTAAAGGTACATTTTTCTCCATACCTTTTTTGTATTAAACATATAGTACACTTTTGTTACCAAATAGTTTCTATTCTTCCTCTGAGCTTGGGCTTTGTTTTCCCCCTTTGAGGTCCAAAATCCCAACCTGTATGTTATTGCGACCTTACTACAAACGCCTGCTTTTCAGTCTTTGGATTGATTCTTTTGTTTGTTTGTTTTGATACTCTTCTTTTCTGTTGGGGAAAATCTGAAGTCTGGGTTGTTTATTTACATAAGCGAAGGTTGTTTTTTTTTTTTTTTTTTCGTTTTTTTTCTTTTCTATTATTTTTAATTGGGGAATAACCTCAGAGGGCCTATTTTTTATCATTGGTTTTTATGAAGTCTTTAAAAAGAAAAGCTTTAAGCAACGCCTCTGCCTTGCCTGCAATACTCTATGTGCGCTATGTCTCCTGGAACGTATACACATCAGTACATCTCACATGGAGCCATAGCAACATTTGCAGAATACGTGAAAAAACTTAGACTTCCATGGTTACGAAAATAAGTCAGTTTGCCATTTTCAAACTAATGTAATAAGCGTAGTCATTGACTTAAAAGGATAGCCTTAGTACTGTATATTCTTACTGTATACACAGTTAAACCCGTCACATATCTAATATCCTCTATCTGTCGCTCCATCGGTCACTGCTAACGTATCAAACTATGTAGTGTCTCAAAACTGCACCTAGCAAGGTGTCTTCCAGTGTGTGCTGTGGTTCTGGTGGCATTTATCTCCAGTGGTTTTCCAAAAAGATGGACACTTTTCAATTTGATGTGGCCTTACTGAAAACTTCAATTACAAAAAACAACAAAAAAAAATCCACCTTTTTCTTATCTGCTGTTTACTCACCTTGGAAGAACCTGTGCATAGCACAAAGCAAGCTGATGCCTCGCTTCTTATCACAGGAGCTCTGCTGTTTTGAGCTCATTGCTGCGGCTCTGGAACCACCTTTTCATGCAAAGCAGCCTTCCAGAAGGATCTCTCAGCCTTCATTCTTGGTGTACAAGTACAATAACCCAGTTGTTTTACTCTCATGCGGTGCCCGGCACCTTCTCACTTTTGGTACAATGTCTCACGAGCGGTTTAAGCTCTTTTCAGCCTTCTTTTCCTCTTCTTCCTTTTTTTTTTTAATTGTCCTGTGGTTTACTGTGTGTACATTGTGAACTCACTGTCCGAGTAGTTGCACTCATACATGTTTCATGGCGACCGTGTCTCCTGTAGGAGTATAAAGGCCTTCTAAATGTCTATTATTGAATATGTGCATTTCCAAACATAACAGCAATATTGTACAGGTCATTTCATGATTTTTGTCCGCCTGAGCACTAGTTCACCAGCCAGCAAATGTGTGTGTGCGTGTGTGTACGTATGTGTGTATGACTTTCATATATAGTCGCTGTAATGGAATAATGAGTCAGACTCGCTCCATTTTAAAGAGTGTTCCAACTCCTCTCCAAGAAAAACAAAACAGCTTTCATTGGGTTTTTCTGTCTTCCACCAGAATCCAAATGTCTGATAATTGTGGAGAAACATTCAAAGGCAATACCTGTGATCTTAATATTACAGTACAACTGTATACACTTCCGGGAAGAACAATGATACTGTAACTTGAATGTCTGCTTAATGAAGTATTTCATCATTTTCTAACACACAGACCCTTGAAATAGGAACAAAAAAGGATTCGCTTGCAACCCCTTTGGTGTAAAAAAGAAAATTATTAAGTTATGCTCCCATTTCGCCATTCTTGCCCAACTGTTTGTCATTAATGTTAAATGTTTTATATTGTAATATTGATATTTTTTAAATTATTGGTACAAAGTTTCCCCTTGTCTTATGTCAACAAAAAAAAAAGAAAAGTGCATTATTGCCCGTGCTGCCTGGGTTGGCCTGGGAGTTTTTTTTTGTTTTGTTTTGTTTTATTTTTTAAAAAAAGGCCACTTCCTGTCTGCCCTGGAATCGTGGAGGAGTTGAAGGTGCTGCAGCAGCAGTGTAGCATCAAAAACCGAATATTCTTCAACTCTTGTGACGAGCTGCAGGTCAACCTGAACCCTTTACTCTGCAGGATGGAGGTCACGAAATCTTAACTGTAGATTTTTAACTTGAGTGTTTTTTCTATATGTCTTCTAGCTCTAAATTCAGCGACTTTTTAACATAGCTTCTGCATTAGCATCACCCACCCCTCCTTCGCCGCCCCTCAAGCTTTGGATATTTTTGGGTTTCTGTTTACATGTCGAGTCGCCTCTTTAGGCTAACCACCCATGGCTCCTCTTCTTCTCTTCCTGCGAGTCTGAACAGAGCAGCTTTGTCACATTCGCTCAAACTAATAAAAGGGGTGATGCATGCGTTTAGAAAATGTGTCGCCTTGACAATCCGAGCTGGTTTACAGTTTATTTTTCTCTTAAAGCATCTGGAGTTTTAAGGGATAGGGAGGATACACGATAACTTGATAACACCTCACTCATAAAAGGGGATGAAATGTCATAAAGGGGTTTAAAAAAGCAAAATGTTACATGCCTTCTCAAAATGCACGCTGTATTAACCTGGCGACAAAGCTTTCAGAGAGAGAGAGAAAAAAAAAACACCATCTCATTTTAATGCTTTGACAAAATATCTTAACTGCTTTTTTTTTTTTTTCTCCGTGTGTCTGGTCATGTTTGTTTTACACCTCCAAAAGCAGCTGTTCTTGTGTTTGTTTGTTTTTATAATGAGCTCTGAACAATGTATGTATCCTCTAATATGCCAAATGTCTTTTATAATGTAGTTTTCATGCACTGCTAAACAAAACAGGGCAGAGTGAGAGGCAGCTTTAAACAAATAAAAAAAAAAAAGGAGTGTGGAGCCCTTCTCTGTCGCACTCAGCCTTACTTCTCCTTAAGACTATTTGGCTGTTTGCACTACAGAGCGCTAACCTTTCTATTTCTCTCACACATTTCATCCTCACTCATGTTTTTTGTATGTACATTTGGAGTTTTCTCACCTCTTCCCGCCTTCCTTTTTTTTTTTTTTTTTTTAACATGCAGCCTGTTATGCTTAGCTTTGCAGTTTTTTTTTTTGTCATTTCCCCTCTCCTCCTCCTCCTCCTCCTCTTCTTCTTCTTCGTCATGTCCTTCCACTATCTTTCACTTCTCTCACTGTATCTGTGTATTATTCTAGTAAATGGTAAGCAGAGGTGTCATTGTGGTAGTATACTCAGTGCTCAAAGGGTTGCTGATGGTAGAAACCTGTGCCGTTTGTAACATTTAGCAATAACGTCAAAACAAAGGGGACGGTTTTTTTGATAACATTAGTTTGTTTTTGTACATATTGCAGCTCCAGATCATGCTCAAATCTGTATGTCATTAAAAGAAGAAAAAAAAAAAACGAGAAAAAAAAAACTTGCAATATTGGCATAAAAATGAGAAATAAAAAAAAAAAAAGTGATATAAAATCTCAGTTTGTGTATGTTTTTAATCGTCACCTGAAGCTCAAGCAAGTATGTTTTTACACTTTTACTCCAAATAATTAAGCTAAAAGAGGTTCTATGTAAAGATTTAACCCAGCCATGTTTTTTTTTTTTTATCTTTTTCTCCCCTCCAGTGACAGTTAAACGTTTCCCAGCAGCTGCAGTGTGAAGGCGGGTTGGGGCTTTGGGGGCATCCACCAAGCCCAAATGGAGCTCTTATCCCTGGGAAGAAGTCCCAGCAGATTCCCTCAGTTCTTTACATCCACTGAAAGCTGTTAAAAGCTCCGAGCTCCCCTGCCCCCGGGTCTGCACACTGGGCAATCAAGGTCAGCCATTAGTTGATTCGCTGTAGATTCGTACATTACAAACCAGTTAAATCACTGGGATTATGTTTATACATTCAATTATGTGCCCAAAAACCGAGCACACTGTCATGCAACAGAACAAAACACTTGAAAACATTTTCCATCGAGTTAAAAGTAAGAATTTACACAACATACTGATACATTGACACAAAATAAGTTGCTACATCGATGCTGCTATATTTGACAGGACGAATCCGTGGAAATCAGGTGTGTAATGCCAGGAATTCACTCTTTGAAGAGGAGCTGCAGGTGTTTAGAGTCCCACATATTGATAAGGCCTCTCCAGTTCCCATTGTACACACAGTACAACCCCCTTAGGTAACCACACACACACACACATACACACACACACACACACACACACACACACACACAGTGGGTCAAGGACGTGAGCAGAACTATTTGTGCAGTGGGGGAATTTGTTTTGAAGCTACTGAGTAGGTTTACACTGCAGCGTACCAGGCAGTCGCTGCTGAAGGTGACAAATAATAGCCTGTTTACAAATGTGAGATTATTTCTGGTACATAGGGGATGCTAGCGGCTACGTGTTTAAAAATCACAAATGGTCAGTGTTGCTACTGCTTTTGGATGTATTGAAAAGACGGATGTAGCTTTTGGGTCTGAAAATGAAAAAACAACACCACTTTAAAGCTGTACACCTACATTCATTCTCCTAGTCTGCAGGAGGCGACTCCTCTTTTGCAATAGAAGTCTGATTGAATAGAAGTCTATGAGAACATGACTCAACTTCTCTCTTGAGTTGCTACCTCAGTCAACATTTTCCTGATGAGGGGTGCCCAATCCTGGTCCTCGAGAGCCCCTATCCAGCATGTTTTAGATGTTTCCCTCTTCCAACACACCTGATTCACATGATCAGGATCGTTATCAGGCTTCTGCAGAGCTTGATGATGAGCTGATCATTTGAATCAGGTGTGTTGGAAGAGGGAAACATCTAAAACATGCAGGATTGCGGCCCGCGAGGACCAGGATTGCACACCCCTGGTTTAGAGTCTCAAACACTAGTTTCAAGAATCCTTCAACACAGCATGATGCTCATTTAGTAAATAATGGTCTTATTTCAGATAAAATAGACAATGAAGGAAGTTCGTGTCAGGTTTGAAAAAAATGGAGACGCCCAAATTCCAAACTTGAGGCTTTAAAGTGGGAGTCTACCAACCAATGGGTGAGCTCATAGTCCACCTCTTATATACAGTGTATGTTTTTCTTGACTTTCAGTTTGCCATATTTTGCAAGTATTTCTGAATAGGAAGTCAAATGTTTGAGTTGTATAATCCATCACATTGAATGTAAACAAATAGTCTGACATGTTGGGAGGGAAAAGGGCTTGCTCGACTGTTAACATAGCTTCTGAAGGTAGTCAGGAGGCGGTTAGTTTAGCATTTAATAATAGCATTTGTACACAAACAGATATAACTTTTTATATTTCTGGGTGAGTACAGACTAAACATGATCAGCTGGGGGCGACTCCTCTGGCTGCAAAAAGAAGTCCGATTGGATACAAGTCTAGGAAGAAATGCCTCTACCTCTACTTGATAAGTTACCTCAGTATATATTTTTCAAATAAGTTTATCATCCCAATCACTAGCGTCAAGTTTCCTTCAGTACACCATGATGTTCATTCGTAAATTACAGTCGTCTTTAGAGGAAAATAGACAATAAAGCAGGGTTTAAGATGAGCCTCAGGTTTGTGATCAGTTTACTCCTCATTCACTCTTTGCAGTTTCAAGAAACCAAGATGGTGACAAATTCAAGATGTCAAAACAGCAGTTCACAAACCCATCTGTGGCTTCGTTGATCTTTTATATAAAGTCTATTAAAAAATCTTGGTCAAACTACTTTAAGTCTGCCCTACTGTTCAGAGTCAGTGCTTTAAACTGTATTATCAACAATATGATGGATTATACAAGTCAAGAAAGCACAAGAAGCCTCATAGCACATTTTTCTACCTTTCAGAAATGACTGGTGAGACAAAGTAAGTTTGTTGAGTCTATTTTGTAGATGTTCAAGAAACTTTGACAAAATCACACTTTTCTACTGAAACAACTGAGACAGAAGTTGTTTAAATTTTTGTGTTTTTTTTCCAGCTACTAAAGTCACATTGACCTTAAAGTTATTTCTTTGCCCTTGGCTGGACAAACAAGTCAGTCACGTCTGCAGATTAGCCAGCAACAAGACTTTGAACTGAGATTATTTAAAACACTGGGTGGGACAGACGTCTCTGTTTTCATGAGCGGTAAGTCAGAAGATGCTTGTCCTTTGTGTCGTTTTAACCTTTTAGCGCTGATTGTTAACTTGGAAATCAGTGGTTTCTCAAAGACTTTTTGGTTGCTGTACAGCTACATATGTAGTATGACATGTTTAGATATGGAAAATGGGATATTAATTGTTTCTTAAGTAGAATACTACTTTAAAAATTACATATATAGCATTTTATGTCTGACTTCTGACTCCTGGAGCCGTATATGATCAGGTATCATTCAGCCAATTTGGACACAGCAAGCTTTAAGGAAACATCTGGCCGTGTTGATGCGCTGTTAGAGCAGTGAGAGTACACCAGTTCTGCTCCACAGACAGTATGTTGTACCCATGTCATGTCACACTTGAGCTAAAGCAACATAGCTGCTCATAAACTAGTCCTATAAGCACTGTGAGGGCTCTACGTTAAGATAACACACCACAGATTCCCTTCAGATGTTTGCACTCAGGCCAGTACTTTCACACACAGACATATCAGTCCAGTTTAAGTCAACTCACTCCAGGCTGATGCACGGATGCCGGTGTAAGTGAAGTGTGTGCTGGCTGCACTTGGCGGGGTATGACCATTCTGCTCAGGGATCTTTGGCCCTGATCTCGATCTGCACACTTCCCCTTTAGTCATTCTGCTTCCAGATGACCTCCCCAGACCGCTGCTCCCTCCGCCGCTCCTCCTGAAGCAGCTGCAGCAGGTGAAGGTGGCCAGCATGCCCTGGCGAAAGCGCTTGTTCATGAAGCAGTAAATGATGGGGTTGACGCAGGCCGAGGTGTAGGACAACAGGTGGATGAAGGAGATGGGAGCACCGGTCAGACGGTAGGCCGAGCGCCGATCGAAAGCCTGCCACGCGTTGACCACGAAGACGGGGGTCCAGCACAGGAAAAAGAGAAAAACTATGACCAGGAGCATGCGGATCACACGCTTCTTGGCCATCAGGTTGGACGTTGAGCTGCTGCTGCACACACGCCCCATCATGGGCTTGCTGCTGGAGTTGGGAAAGTTGCCAGCATTGACTGTTATGCTCTTCTTTTTAGACGGCTGCAAGTAGCAGCCATCGCTGTCACCTGGCTTGATGCTGCCAGTGCTGGCTTGTCTGTCTGTCAGGGAAGAGAACATGAAAAGACTGCAGTGTAAGAGTGCAAATGCAACATCAAAGCCTGCACGAGTTTAAAAGTTGGGGCCACGTCTGTCGCTTAGGACCCAGGAATGGTAGGCATCTCAAAGGGATTTTATTAGATTTAACTTATCAGGATGTCTGGATGAGTCTGATGAATGTGAATGAATCCTTTTAACAAGTGCTGTGTAACCGAGGCTGAGTGGTTTGTTCCTACTTGTCCAAACACTATTAAAAACGCACCAGTAAGTCACAGCATTGGGTTCGGTGAATTTTGTTATTTCAATACGACTACCACAGACACTTCAGTTTATTACAAGCTGGAAATCCTTGCTGTGGCATCAAATATGTTTTAACCCACAGCTGAAAATAGTCCCAAAGAAAAGCACTTTTTAATTTCTGTTTTTGTAACGTATGTTAAAAACGACAGTTTCTGATGCACTTCTAGAGCAGGAAGTCCTGAGAGATAAAAATCACTGATTTTTTTTTATTACTTTTAAAATTAAAATGTAGCTTTTGTTCACTTTCTGTGTCTAATTTTCTTACCTCTGCTTGATTTCCTGTTGGACAGCTCAAACCTGATGCCCCGGTAGAGCTCCAAGGAGATCAGCCCATAGGCTGTCATCATGACGATCCCAGGGATCAGGAAGAGCAGCAGCAACAGAGACACATACCTGCAAGGGACAGCATTTGTACTTTCATTGTATCTCATTTAAATTAACACCACAGCCAAATTGCTGCGTGAATATTACAAACCTCGACCTTTAATGTATATTTCAATAGTTTATTTTGTGGTGTTTTCCTTCTTTAATGACATTAAATTTTATTCTAGCACTGTACCTTTGAACCTGTGTGTAGAAGCAGTTGGTTAGTGCTGTTTTTAAACTAAAAATTGTATGCTTTCTATCTCTGTCTTTCCAGATTTTCCCCAAGAGGTCGTCTCTCACCAGCAGCTCCAGGCTGAAAAAATCAATAAAGCGGCCTCTGAAACTGGCAGTGGGCTAGTTTTTTTGCGATCCTGTCTCAGCATGCGAGTGTGAAGACACCTCGGCGGCATCGTTAAGGTATGACTCTCCCTGATGGATTCATTTTCAGCTCACCAGGACTGCTGGATGGTGTCGTTGGGCCACACCAGCCGACACATGTGGCCGGTGCTGTTGTTGAGGCGGGTGAAAGGCTTGAGGGTGCTAGAAATGGGGTAGGGCAGCATCAGTAGGAAGGAAGCCACCCAAGTTGCAGTGATGACCTTAGCGGCGTGGGATTTAGTCTGCCACGCCCTGGAGGTCAGCGGGTTGCAAATGGCACTGTAGCGCTCCAGGGAGATGGCCACCAAGTTGAAGGTGGAGACGCTTACAGAGACCCCTGCACAAAGCAGAAAATCAAAAAAAGAAGAATGTTTCTCAATGTAAATGCTAAAACTCATTAAACACTAATGCTAAATACTGCAAAACAGGTAATGGGAAACATTAGAATCATACTGGGATATATAACATGAATGACATGTTTGTATTTGTACAGAAAGTGTCGAAGCATTTTTTTCCTTCAGAGGAGCAGTCTGCTGTCTTGCTGGGAGTTATAGTGCATTCATGTGGTGTCATAATAATCGAAAAACATAATTCTCAGCTGAGGAAATTCCTGTGAAAGCTCCCTCAAGTCTGAAGAACAACCAGGAGAGTCAGCGAAGATTTTGGTACATGACTTGTCAAACTGTTGATGTTGCATTCACAGACATATGCTGCACAAAAGTAAATTTTTGGTTGAAATTAAGAGACTTCTAAATAGTGGTGCCAAATTTATTTATTGTGCCTTCTGTTATTTCTAATATGTCATTAAGCTGTAACCATGCTGTCCATTCTTCAGTTAGAAAAGTTATTGATGAGCAGTAACTCTGACAACAACTCAGGTACAGCAGTAGTTTTTAGTGAGTGTGTTTTTTAGGTTTATTTTATACGAAACTATCGGAGGATGAGTCCATGTTAAAAATGTATGTGACAGAGTACTTGCTGAGAGTTCTAAATGTATTCACGTGATGTTGTAAAAACGAGTTCCCGACAGGAAAAATGAACATGAACGCCCCCTCAAGTTAAATTCAGGTTGAACTGGAGGATCAGATCATGTCTTCAAAGTAAATCTGAAGCTATAGCCAGAAGAGGATTAGCTTAGCTTCACATGAAGAGAAGAAACAGGAGAAAAGAGCTGGCATGTCCACAGGTAAAAAAAAACACGTCTGAAGTTTTGTAATTAACATTTTACATCACATTTGTTCAATACCTTCAAAAGCCAAACTGTGAAAATGAGCCATTGTGGTTTTATGTGCGATTAAGCTAAGCTAACCAGCTGCCTCATAGTTACTGTGCCTAAATAAGAATAGCACCACCTTGCTATTGCATTTCTGCCATTTTGGAACACTTAGATAAAAAGACTGATACCTATATTGGAAAAAATTAGCTCCACCATCTTGTGTAAAACCAGTTTTGTAGTTATTAACTTACCTTAACTTGTGCCTCACTATCATTCTGCTCTAGGGGAGAAAAAAAGCCTCCATCTTGGGTAAAACTAAGCTAAAGGTGGGATTTTTGGAATTGTTTGGTAATATATTTGCAGACAGGGAGGCAAGCACTGTTAAAATGTGTAATTCACCAAAAAATAAAATGAAAACTAGCAGGACTGCATGATTTTAATCCTTGGTAGCTGGCTTTGTTTTCCACTGTGAAGGCGATTTAGACAACATTAGCAAGCAGATAGCAGAAGGAGAGGACAGAGCTAGCCAAAATTAGCAGCCACTGGTGAGTCAGACTTAGCGTACATTAACTTAAGATAACCTATATTTAATTAAAAATGAACAGCTTTAGTGGTAGCTTTAGCTTTAGTAGAGCTTTAATGGTGCTAGTAGCTTTTTTTTTTTGACTATTTCGACAAAGCCTTGCTTGGTTTTTCTTCATGCTAAGCTAACTGCTCCTGTGCTGTAGCTCCATATGGAATGGAAAGACACCTGACTGGTATTATTCTTCTTTTATTCACCATTAATCTTTGGATTTTTTTTCCTCTCCTGTGTGCTTTGAAGCTCCCCGAATGCTTAACATCAACACGACCTGTCGCTGTGTTTACTGTAATGTTTGTGATGCTGTTGGCACATTAATGTTTTGTCACATTAACTTTAACTGCTGAGCAGCAACAGAGCACATCCTGCATGGTCTGTCAGCGTTCACACACTCCGTCACAATAACACGAATCAGATCTATAAATACATTCAAAATATTGTTTTGTGCAATTTGAGAGCGACGACACATAAACAGATAAACAGGAGGACAAATGAAGCAATAATCTTGGAAGACAGCGCTCTGATCTCAGTGAGCATCTAAATGGAACAACAGGAAGAAAGGAGAAAAATGAAAATCGCATTTCCTAGCGGACCCGTAATTGGATGAAAATGACATATTAGTATTGGATGCAGCATCTGCAATGACTGCACCTTATTACTAAGCTCCCAGTAGAGGCTTTCTGAGAGGTACAAGAAGAAACATGGGGAATTTGTCAGAATCACAAGCAAATTAAAGCCACGGAGGAGCTGATTCACATCCTTGATTGCATTGACTCATCTCCTTCGAAGCTGTCTGGATGAAAGATTCCAAATGCCTAAATTAATATAAATGAAACAATGCAATAAAGTCTGTGCAGTTTGTAATATGCCTTAATAAAGTGGAAGACAAGTACAACAAGTACTTATGTTGCATTTAGCCTCAAGAAACTTCACAAACTGTTGTATTTGATATACTTTTCTGTAAACTGTGGTTTCTGCAGGTGACTGTGAAGTAATTTGGAGATCCTTTAAAAGGGAACTGGTAGAAAAGATGGTAAGTAAATCACGTTTTTCCTAAACTTTCCAACAACACAAATTCATTTATTCTTCCAGTTCTATTTTCAATTGATTTACCTCAATTGATTTAAAGTCTACTTTAGTCTCAGATGTGTGATTCAGCTGAATAAGGTTGTTTTCAGGTACAGTAGAATAAAGATCCCCTCAAAACACATTTTAAGGTACAGTATAAAAAAATGCTCAGCGGCAATTTGTGCGGTTTATCTTCTCCTTCATCATCATTTAAAAATCACAAGTTTAATTATGCCTGCCTTTTCCACTCATATCCTAAAAGTCAGGTTTATTGGACGTGATAATGAGCGCACATTAAGAGCGGTGTAATCACAAGTCAGTCATGCGCTACACACTTGCGTCGTCTCGTCTCGAAGGGCTCGGTGAAGTTGACAGACACTTTAAAGGGCAGGATCAGTTTGTCAG
Source organism: Stegastes partitus (assembly GCF_000690725.1). Classification (NCBI taxonomy): domain Eukaryota; kingdom Metazoa; phylum Chordata; class Actinopteri; family Pomacentridae; genus Stegastes; species Stegastes partitus. The sequence continues at coordinate 332,264 of NW_007578230.1, forward strand.
ACACGTCCTCCCACCCAGCGTCATGTGGCAAATTGTGTGTTGTACCGTGCTGTCTGACAGATAAATGGTGAAATGCCAGCATCCGACGTATGTCATCTGTGACGTTGTGCCATTTGAATAAAGCTGCATTTTACGGTGGCCTTTGTAGTCGCTGGTCAGAGGAACGTCTGTGGTCACGCTGTCTGATCTTCACCCTCCTAGATGAAGAACTTGTGTGAACTTGAACAGAACTTTTTGTGCACATTTGGCTGAAATGAACTCTGTCAGATTTTGACATTTTTCTGTCAGTAAGAGAAGAGAACTGATTTTTGTTTTTTTGTTCAGTGTAGGTTGAGAAGTTTTGCAGCAAATAAGCCTCCAGGTAAATGCACATTCTCACAACATGTTTTCATTTGGACGGGACTGTTTTAGCTCAAGCTCATTAAACCAACAGGAGGATTTGAACATGCAGGGAAATGAACCTTGGGCAGGGCATGGACTCAGATGTCTCCGATTTGTAATGCAATTACCCACAGAGTATTAAAAAATGTATTCATAACTCAATGTAGACATGGAGAGTTGAATCATTTTGGGGAAAGTATTAGGAGGAAACGGAAATGGGTAAATCTGTGTGCAACTTTGGCACATTTCAACTCCTGCTGCTGCTGTCTGGTGTGTTCTAATATCAGATTTCTGACTCACAACCTGAATTCAAGGTGTTTCCATGTAATATTTAATAACCTGTAATGTGAGGTGATGTGAAATTTAAGAAGAAGTCATCACTCTTAAGAGCTGTAACAGTCCTAAAAGTGTATCATTTACAGATCTGAGCTTATTCGTAACCATCTCATACATCCACTTACCCATGAAGTACATGACCAGCTTGCATATGCCGGTGCCGAAGATGAAGTCCCTCATGAGGTTGGGGATGAGGGTAAAGGGGATGCAGACCAGGGACACCATCAGGTCGCTGACAGCCAGAGACAGCAGGAACAGGTTGGTGACGGTTCTCATGCGTCGGTTTCTCACCAGGACGGCGATGATGAGGCTGTTGCCAAGGACGCTGAGGAGGAAGATGAGGCTGTAGAGGACGATCCGTACAGTCTGGTTGATGTCTGAGAGAATGAAAAACAGGGATACATACAAGTGAATGCCATTCTTAAAACTGGAACTGATTTTGAGTTCATCTCCACCTTCTTTCCTGCTATCTCACAAAATGTTTCTATATATTTTTTAATTCATTTACATCCTATCATCAACAATCTCTCCAGTATTCATACTATAGTCGCTCCTATGCTGCAAATTGTTGCTCAGTCTGTGCGTTTTTAACTCTTGCAGCCAGAAGACTGACTGGATGTTCCTCTGCTGCTGTATCCTTTTTTGGTTTAATGGCCAAAAATGCACCAAACTCCTGACAGTGCTCTTTTTTTGTGACTGTAAAGTTTATATTAGCAGTTCTGTTCACTTCACACATGCAGAACTAGTTTACAGAGACAACATTATGTCTCACTAGTAACAAACAGCAGTCTATTAGCTTCATGGAGGAGCTGAGCCATATGCGTAATGCGCACTGACGCAAGGAAAATGCCCAGAGCAGCCGCTCGAGTGGCACAAGCTGGAGTCCGACAATATATTTGGACTAAACTTAAAATCAGATTTTTAAACACAATTGTCTACTTTTGGGCAAGATGTTCCATCATATATAACTGTAAAGTAAAAAGCAATGAAATTCACTGTACCTTTAGGTTCGGGTGTGTTCGGGTCCGGTTCGTTCTCGCACTCCGAAATATTCTTGATGCCAAAATTGCACAAAATCTTGTTCAGATCAGTTGAATTTATGAGAATGTCATGTATTGTAAACGTCTCCATTTCGCTTTCTCTCCTGTAGCCTCAAGTGAAATCAGTCAAATGAACAGCAACCGTCATGCTCATTTAAGGAAAATAAAAATGCTCCAAAGGATGAGATTTGGCAGAATTTTAAATGTCCATAGATGATTTTAAAAAGAAGCGATGGAAAACTAGAGTAGTGTTCTCTGCAAGTTGCCGTGCGCTCTCGGTGCGGCGCGCTGCGCTCCTCTGGAGCTCAGCGTCTCCAGCTACTGACAGCATGTGGAAGGGTCGCATACTTGAGAGCTCAGCCCGCCTTTAGGACCCCCCTCCCTTATTGTTTTTTCTTCTAAGTCACAAAATGGTAAATCATGCCAGTAACAGAGAGAGATGCTGAAGGGTTTGAATATTTACTGATGTCACAAAAACTCTTATTTCTCGGATCACTTACAGGATTTGGAAGATTAAAGCTAGAAATTCAAAAAAACATTCATGACTGATGTAAAACCAGCAGAGTTTCAGATGCACCTACTGTTGACTACGTTCTTATGGCTCTTTCATCCATGATATTGCCGACTGTGGCATTTCATGTGGACATGTCAGCAGCAATATGGGAGCTCACTGACTCGAGCTGTAATTGTTCTGATGGGTGGGGAGACAGCCTGTCATTATCTCCCAAACAACGCCAGCTTCCATATTTTGGACTCAGTCACATGTTGAGAACAGCTCCGAATGTTGTCTCACCCACTGAAAGAGCCAAGTAATAATTATCACCTTGAATATTTTTTGCTGAACTCCTTTTAAAATATATATATAAAAACAAAGCCTGTGGGGAATAAAAGTGCTCACATGTGGGAGAAGCAGTTGGTGATATTTTCAGCCCTGATGTAACCTGCTATTATTTAAGGCTGATCAAACACAGGAGCTCTTTGGCCTTTTATGACAAAAATAAATTCACTTCACAGTGAAACATTACAAAATAAAACAGACCCCATTTAGTTCAGTTAAAGGAGACCTATTACTGTACAAAACACTAATTGGAAACTACAGACAAATAATACACAGGTTACAACAGTTAACTGGCTTTGTTGTATTTTGGACGGTGCAGTTTCTGCAAGTATAAAGATGCAGCGAATTGGGAAGAAATAATAAGGAAACAAATTTTTAAAAAAGCGAGTGAAAGTCATGCATGTCCAGAATTCACATGTACCTGTACCGTGATTTATCACATGGGCATTTTATAGTGAAGTCTTAAAATGTATTTATATAGAGCACTTTTAAAGGCCAAAGTGGCTGGCAAATGCAAATTACAATCAAATGAAAACTGGCATGAAACATGTGAAACAGCAATCCACATTTAAAGTATGTTGAGCATGATAGCAACAGCCTGACAGAGTTTAAAATGACTTTATTACATGAACTGCATTCAACTCGTATAAGCATTATTGACAAAATGTTCTTAAAGTATCAAAAGTAAAAATGCAGTTTTGTGTAAAATCTTCCATGTTAAGGGAGTCTCTATTATTATACAACATACATGATCAATATCAGTGCATTATAGTGTAATCAGCTCTTATGCTTTTAAGATGGAAGTTAATTGAGATGAAGCTAGTAGAACTGCTTTATTGTTTGGTAGTAAACAGTGTAATATTGAACTTTTAAATGTAGCATGAAATGTACATTCCAATGTATAAGTTCTCAGGTTTTCTCTTGACTTTTTTTTCTACCCTCAACCTAACTGGTCTAGGCAGATGGGTGCTTTCACCAAACCTGGTTCTGCTGGAGGTTAAAGGTTTTCCTCTGCACTGTTGCCAATACACTTTCTCGTAGGAAACTTTGGATTCATTGTGTGTTCCATGTATAATTGTGAAGGGTCTTAACTTAGTCTGGTGTTCTGGCAGAGTGTGTAATATAGTAAATCTCAACACTTCAGTTAGTCAGGTTCATTTTATTTGTATATAATAATGGAGGGCATAAGCCTTGAATTAGTTGCGTAAATTTGTATAACATTGTAGTATCTTTACGTTAATAAATAAATTGTTAAACAGTTTTAAATGTGCTATATGGATGATGGGGCCTTAACTTGATTTGGCCAAACTGACATGTCAAGCACAGGTACCGCAAAACAAAGCTGAAGCTAGCTGTGCTTTCATGTATGTTTACACTTGTCATTATGTCATTTATTACAAATTGTGAGATTGGTTCACACACAACTAATCATATGTGGTCACATAATGTGCATTTATCATCAGGAAAAGCCACATATGTCCATAGTCTGCAGCACATGTACACGTGAGCTGGAGTTTCACACTTGATAAATTATTATTATTATTTACAACTGTATTAATATTCATAAGCAGTATTTTATATGGGAAAACAGTCTAAATTTACCACCCCTTGACATTCTTCTAAAATCCCCTCGGAACCTGTTTCTAGGGTCGGAACCAAAGTATCGGCGCTCTTGTTTCTCATTTCGCGTTTCTCTCGCACACACGCAGCCCGTCCTCAGTTGCTAAGTAACCTCTGCGGGGGGGCGGCTGCTGCTGCGTCTCTGGATGCTGACAGAGCAGCTACAGTACACCGAACCGAACCGTGCCGTGCCAGAACCAAAGCAGCTTTGACGGACAGGATGGACGAAGGCACCGAGTTGTCTCTGACCATCGCTCACATCGTCCAGCGGCTCAAAGGAAGTCATTTACACTCTCAGATAGAGAGACAAGCCAAAGTAAGTTAGCATGTGGCTAACGATGCGGAGCAGGCTGCTGGCAGTCACAAAGTGCCTCAGCGGGTACATGTCTCGACTGGTTTACCCTTAGGTACAGTAACTTATTAAATGTCCAACGTCACTTCTTTCCTCTCCCAACTGTTTTTAGGAGTGTTTACATCAACCTGAGATAAAATTGGAGTCTCTGAGAGAGGACGTACGCAGCTTCCTCAAAACGTCAGGTGGGCATCACAGTGTTAGCTTCTGCTACACACACACACACACACACACTGCAATAACCCACTTTCCAATATGGCAAAATTACATTTTTTCTATTTCTTTTTCTTTTTCTTTTTATGGAGTACTAACAACATATGTCATTGTTTTTCAGGCTGGGAAAGAAAGCTACAGAATGCAGTGTACAGAGAACTGCATATGTAAGTGACATCTAGCATTAGCAGACACACTTATTGAATAGACCTAAATGACATCAGTTAATACTGCAAATGATGCAGAAAATTCTAAGTATTCTATAATGTAACTATACATGTATTCCTGTGTTTTTCAGGAGACACTCAGATGAAACCTGCATACTTGCATTACTCATAAAGCTTGGAGAATGTTTAAATGTCCCCTTATATTAGTGGCAGGTGTTTAATTTGATAGACAGGGGAAAATAATATATTTTTTGCCATATTGCTATCACACTTGTAATCACAAAGTCCTTTTTTGGGGGTAAATACAAAATTTATTTGCAAAAATAACATACAAAACAAATAACCAACCTAAAGATTCCATTTTTGTGACACTTATGTTAAACGATAAGCGAGTGCTCTGTCCTGTCATTTTAAACACTAAAACAACAAAAATGCAGAACATATTGTAAACCACAGACACAAACTATTAGGCACACCAGTCGTATTAAAACAATCTAATACAACAGCTCTGCCATTCGTTCTATGTTTGTGTAGCTTCTACATTTACACTTTTTGTTGACATTGTCAGAAAGGTGATTATTGTACTTTGTGTGTACTATTGAGGTCATAGTGGGTGGTGTACTTGACTGCACTCAATTTAAGTCAGGTCACCTAAAAATGTTCCTTATATTTTGTCCACCCCATTAACATACATGAAGGGGGAAAAATACGAGGAATATTTCTCGACGTGGGCTGCAAGGTGGCTTGGTGGTTAGCACTGTTGCCTCGCAGCAAGAAGGTCACCGGTTCACGTCCCGATGAGGACACCCGGGATCTTTCTGTGTGGAGTTTACATGTTCTCCCCGTGCAGCGTGGGTTCTCTCCGGGTTCTCCGGCTTCCTCCCACACAGTCCAAAAACATGTTGAGGTTAATTGGTGATTCTAAATTGTCCGTAGGTGTGAATGTGAGTGTGCTTGGTTGTCTGTCTCTAAGTGTAGCCCTGTGATAGACTAGTGACCTGTCCAAGGTGTCCCCTGCCTCCACCCTGAGTCATCTGTGATAGACTCCAGCCCCCCATGACCCTAGTGAGGATTAAGAGGTGTGTAGATAATGGATGGATGGATTTCTTGACATAATGCAATCCAGACACTTTGTGGTGGGATGAATCCCACCTAAGACTTCAGATTTACTATATTAAAAATGTAGACTCAACAGTAAGAACTCAGTGCAACAGAAGTCAGTACTTCATATGTCCACCCTGATTTTTGATGACAGACTCGAGCCTTTTCAGCATGGAGGATACCAATGTGGTGCAAATATCTGGAGAGATGTTCTGTCATTCTTTGGAGACTATGTTTTGTTCTTTTCTGGAGGTGTTGTGTTGCTCTTCTTTCTCTTTTTAATACCCCTGAAGTGTTCTTTTGGATTCAAGTCAGGCGGCATACTTGGCCAGGTCATCGTTGTCACTTTCTTCTTCTGTAGAAACTCCTGTGTGATTTTATTAGTGTTTTTTGGATTGTTATAATGGAATATTCTTCTTCAGCCAAGTTTCCTCAGACTGGGACTCATCTTGTCAGCCAGTATTTTGGTCCATCCACAAACATTAATGGTGTCATCTCTGAATGACATCTCCCCAACACCTTTTGTAGTCATGCAGCCTCATATCACCACTTTCCCGCCTCTGTGTTTATTTGCCAGGACTATGCGATCACTTTGGTTCACGCCAAACATGCTGGAATCCGTTTGAGTTGAACAAATGTACCTTGGTTTCATCTGATCAAAGCATGTAAGCTTGCAGTTTTCTGCCAAAGAGCGAGCATGGTTGTTTTTCTTGTTTTTCCTTGGATGCTGTCCATATAGGTTGATGTGACGCAATGTCCTTCACACTATCTGAGCTGTCACAGAAACCCTGATTTCCATTAATTACCCTGTGCCAAGTCTAAAGCCCTGGCCTGCTTGTTTTTCAGAGCTACTTTGTGCAAATAGTGTTCAGTCTGTGGTGCCATGTTAGGAGGACGGGCGCTGTGGCTCGGGTATTATGGCTCGTACTATACCTCCTGATTACTGCTGCCACGGTATTTTGCTCATTTTTAGTAGGCCATCAATCTTCCTGCATGCTTTTCCATCTTTGTGAACTCTCACAATTGTTTTCTTTCCCCAGTTTTTCTCAGTTGGCAGTTGCTTTCCACGTAGAGCCTTAGACATGCAGATAGACACAACCCATAGGTCCAAAACTGAGGAAGCTGTAGTGTCATTTTATAACCATGTGAATGCAAATAAGCTAATCACAGGTGTACTCAAATTTGCCTCAGTGATAGCAGATGTTCTGACCTGTATGAACACATGTGTATTCACTTTTGCCACATTGTGTTTCCACTTTGGGCAATGCAGTCTTTCTAAAATATGAGCTGTTGTATTGGATTACATTAGATTTCACTTAATAATGTGAAGAAGCTATGAGGCCCACCAGGTGATCCAAACATGCATAACTGTATCCAATAAATAGCTTGAAACTACTAAAATAACCTTGACATGCACGTAATGTGATTGTTAAATTTGATTTATCCACATTGTCAAGTATGATCGCTTGTGTGTAGCTGCATGCATTTTACTACACAAACATTCCACCTGATAGAAATACAGCGATGTCACATGTCAAGTGTTTTCGTCTTGATTATTTCCATATAAGAGCACTTATTTCCAGTCAGGGAGATGTATCTGACAAATAGGACAAAGATTCAGACACACTCGCTAAATGTGCAGCTTGTGTCGACGTGTCGGGATTACAGATCATTTTCTTCCTGAATTATTGTGGTTCCAGGTATTTACGCTTTACGCATTGTTCAGAGACACACAGAGAAATGTACACATGCACATGGACTTGTTGCCCTGCCCTGCAGCAAATGTTCTGTCCCTTTCCCCTGTCAGTATTATTGGTTTCACATGTTTACTTTTATTATTTTTTCCAAAAACACTGATAGGCCTTTTGCAATAACCTGGATTTATGTGTTCTTGTAGCTGAGCTCTTTATTAGAATTTTCCAGCTAAACAATTGGAAACCTCTTTGTTCTTCAATAAACAGCTTTTAAACAGAGCACTACACACGATTATCTTTAATGGCAGCGTACCCTCCTTGCTCGCTTTTCAGCTCAGACTGAAACATAGGACCCTTAATGCTTCGCTTTTAAAGGATGACATATAACTACGACTATTGCCTCCTTCCTATGGCCAGTTAGCAAGCCCTACGTGCTCTTATAGGTGTTTAGATTAAGTTGAATGCTGTTTAACGCACCGGGACTTTGAGTCATTCAGTATGCGCCAATATGCTTAGTGGGAAAAAGACATTAGACAATTGCTGCATCTGCTAGAGATATACTCTGACTCATCTATTTGTAGAGCACCGTTGGTGGCTGACTGCAAAAACTTTTTTGTTTGACAGCTTCCTTCTTCTGAGCACTTTTTTTCTGTTGTTTGTGCCTTCATTGGCTTTAATTTCTCAAAGCTGTCAGTCTTTTAGTAAAAACACAGTGGCATTTTTATGTATTTCCTTTTTCAGCCCTTCCGTTATTGTACTGTAACGCACCTCGCCCACACTCTTGCATTTGCTTATTCCAGCCAGCTGCCCCCGAGCCATCCCACAGCTCCTCCAGAGCATCTCAAAGAGCCACTGGCCTACATGCGCAAGGCACAGGTCAGTCTGTCTGCTCTTATCTCCGTCACTCCTCACTTGTGCGTCTTCTACCTCTCTGAGTCTTATCTTTGTCGCTTGCCAAATTCAGAGCCTGTCTTTTTTTTTTTTTTAATCCCTTAGTTATTTGTAACATGACGACAAATGAGTGTGTGTGCTCTCTCACACAGGCCAGCTGGGAAAAGCGTGTCCTCAAAAGCCTGAACAGCATGAGCACAGAGCTTGGAGTGCCTTTGGCTCGCATGGTAACTAAAATATTGTCAATCACAACTAATGTAGCACAATTACAACAGATAATAAATTGGGCTCACTTGCAATATTTATTCTAGTGCCCTCATAATACTGCATTTTTCCCATGTGTTAGTGTTCTTGTGTTAGTTTAACCCTCAGCTGACTGAAGCTCTGAGCTGTGGCCAAGTCTCACGTTGGCACACAGCTGGTTGAGCCCTGTTTAGCAACAATTCTATGACTTTGAAACGGATGCTAGCCAGACTGTTTTGTTTGGAATCAGCGCATCAGTTTTATCATTTGGTTCTGCGCTCACACGATTGTATTTATGACTAAAGAACCACAAGTTCCGATGTGACATTTTTAAGATCGGTTTTCCTTCTGGCTGTATGGCATTTGTTTGTTGAAATTGTTTCTTTCCTCCCACTCCACAGAGGCCTGCAGTGGAGCAGAAGGAGCTCACCAACAAATGGAACGAGATGGGCACAGATGAACCAGGTCTCGAGACATTACCCAGCGGTTTGGCCCCGAGCAGTCTGCCTTTTATGAAAGATTAGTGTTGATGTGTCTAGGCGCTGGTGTATTTAACATCAGCTTAACACATCCTAAACCAGATCTCAGGGTCTCAGCCCCATGTTTGCTTTTTAAGCTGTATTTATCCAGGGAAGGCTCTCTTAGGGACCAGGCTTACCTCTGCAACATCTGAATAATATATAAGACAGAACAATATGGAATCACAGATTGTAGCTCAAACATGAAAAACAAATGTATTTTTATTGTTAAAAATAGTGTTTGTTAGCACATAGTTCCAGAAGACGCATCTCATAACTCACTATGAAATTCTCTGTTATTGGATCTCAATGAACCAACCATTTTCACCTCATGGCAGTACGTTTACAAGGAACAAGCTAATCTCATGTCCTAACAGTGCTATCACAGCTCAACGGCGTATAATAACATTTAGGATGTGCCGTCTGCTGCCTGTAAACACTTTGGACTGTGAATATAGAAGCTGTCCAGACTCCTTGTACGGAGCCACGATAACGAGCAGCACCCCTCCTTCCGTCCAAAGCCTCTATGTGCCCTCGTCCTGGCGAGGACACACTACTTTAAATTTACAGACGTGCTATGAAGACGGTAGATGGAAGTCCTACTTAAAGCCGGCTGCAGCTGCTCTGTACTGTCCCTTTGACTTTTGTGAAACGCTGCCAACTCTGGTTGCGCAAAAAACATTCAAAGGAAAGTTGATGAAATTGGCTTCATGGCTGGATGCATTTGTATAGTCTAGATTTTGCAGCTGTTAAACCTGTTCTGAAAACTGTATATTTAAACACTGTGTTCATGCGTCAGGTGGCAAACTTTTCTGTGGAAGTAGTACTATTAATCAGTGTGTCACCAAGATTGTTTATGTGTTCATATCTTTGCAGATTTAAGCCGCTTTAGGCCTGTCTATGCGCCTAAAGACTTTCTGGAGGTAAGCAGATCAATTGCTGCACAAAAAGTTGTAAACATATGTTTCCATACACTTGTAAAGACCTTTCATATCTTGGCAGTATTTAGAGTCCAATGATCCTGTCACTCCTAATTTTCTATGATGGAACAATGCAAACAAATCCACTTTTATCACCAAAACCAGTCATGTGTTTTGGTTCTTTCATAGCATTACTGCAGGTCTTCCAGAAATATGACAACATCAGCTGGGTCAAAAATATACATACAGCAATTCTAACATTTGGCTACATGTCTCTTGCTTCTAGTTGCCATTTCTTTACCACTTTTAATGTGTGTTTGGGGTCATTGTCTTATTAGAACACCCGACTGGGTCCACAATCTAACCTTCTGGCTGATGATTTTAGAATAGAATAGAATAAAATAGAATAAAACTTTATTGATCCCTTCGGTGTAAACCTTAGGGAAATTGTTGAAAATTTTAGAAATTAAAATTTTAGGTAGATATGGTGTTCTTATGTCTAAATAGCTTAATTTTTGTGTCATCTGATCACAGAACTTTCCTCCAGAGGTCTTTTTCTTTGTCCATGTGATCAGCAGCAAACTTCAGTCGACCCAGAAGGTGCTGCTTCTAAAGGGAAGAGCTTCCTTCTTGCACGGCAGCCTCCCTCATTGGAAACTGTGATATAAATGATCTTTACAAGTGTGTGTAAACTTTTGTTCTCAACTGTGGTGTTTGGCATTTGTATTAATGAAGAGCTAGAATAGAACTCCATTATGCGTCTTTATTGCTGTCTGACCAGGTTTTAATTAGTTTGCGGAACCCCAACCATGACAGCAGCGAGGACGTCAGCACCAGGAGCCACTGGGGTCTCATCCAGGTCCCTCTCAACGTCAGAGACATCCCACAGCTGGTAGGGATGTGTGTAGCAGACTAGTTTGCTGTGAAATATGTGTCTGCAGGTATTGAACAGGGATATAAGAGGATTCAGCTATTTAACAAATAGTATGTCAGTCCATTCTCTTGTGAATTTCAAATACAAGCTTAGGACCTGTCTGATGACCCACATATAACTATTCCAACTGATCATATCTGACTATTATTGACCTTCCTCTCTTTCTGGGTTGAATAAACACAAGTGTGCTTTAGTATGCACAAGCATGCGAATTTATATATACATGCTCACATATGCTAAATCATAGACACTGCCATTAAATTATTTAATTTATATGTTCATTCTGTAGGGTTTTTTTGCTTTTATGGTTCCTTTTTTGTGCTTTTTATTAAGTGGACCCAGGAAAAGTTCCATTTAAAATCGGTGTGTGTGTTTTGGTGTTTTTTGCGTTACCCTCTCAGAGACGGGCCTACTCCGAGCTGAATCTGACCACTGGGCAGCTGGGGATTGACGACCATGCACACATCCATCCAGGTATTCACAAAAAATGCAAAAACACTTCATCATGAATTATGTCAGTTAAAGAAACTCACTCATTTGACAAAGAGTAGGCTGAGAAGATCGATACTAGAGCTGCACAGTTGATCAGACGGTAAGTATGATCACAAGTTGGGCTCGTTACAAATAAATGAATGTGATGTTGACGTTGAAAATGCTCCACAACACCTAAAAATATAAGATGGAATATCTTGTTTGTGTAATCTGAACAAAACTTCCACCATTAAAACTATATAATGACACGGTGCAGTAACTTCCTGGAGCCTTTTTGGTAACCATGATAAAAAAAAGTAATGGAAATTGTTGGTGCTTGTACCTTTGTATGTTTTATATAAACATGAGAGTGACGTCGATCCTGTTTTCTGACTCCAGCAAAGAATAACTTTGTGTATTTATGATACTAGTTTAGCCATTTGGTAACTTAAGAATCCTTTTACAGTTTATAACCTTTTGGAGAGCCTTTTTTAATCCTATTAAATAAATAGTTTGTGTGATCATTGTATATACTACTCATTCAGAACCTTTTTAATACTAGATATAAACCCACCTCGAGTAGTTATCGGTCAGAAATACTCTCAGACAAATGTGTTTACCTAATGAACAGAAGAGTTTAATGGTCTATAAACCGCACTGCCCTCATATCAGCCCTTGCTCCCCCGTTGTGCCACATGGCTGTCTGGGATTTCTCAAACAACATGTCTGTGAAGTCCAGATATTGACATTGTTACAGTTTGGTGTTCGGTCTTTAAATAGAATCGTGTCCACCGTTGCTGTGCTTGTAAATCAAACAGATAACATTAGTTTGAAAAACAAAGCCACTACCAGATCATTACTGATGAATCTGTCATGTTCATTCCTTCTTATCCTTGTGCAGACTTGTTTGAAAGCGAGTACGTTCAAATCGGGAAAAAGGGTAAGTAGTTTACTAGATTTTATCTCTCATTTCTTCCTGAAAATGGTTTGCTCTTTTTCTATTTTTTAACTGAGGTATTGCAGAGATCCAGCTTATGAGAGATCCAATGTTTACATCTTGGAAAGAAAATCTCCAGAGGCAACCAGAAGTATCATTACTTTGTCTTTATTTATTACTGACCACAGTTATTATTCATCCAGTCAGTAGTGATTTGCTTTTTCTTGATATTAATTACAGCAACGTAAGGATACAGTTGCAGCCTTGAGTTTGTGTTGGGTTTTATACTTGTACTTAAATTAGACCAGCACATATTCTGTTTTTATTTTTACATTTTTAGTCTGGACATTTTTATAAAAAAAATCTAATTATATCCTTTGCGACCCATTTATAAAACCTGAAAATAGGCGCTGGTAAATCAAGTCAGACAGCAAAGTGCAGAGAAAGTAGCAGAAAGTATTCGTTTGGCTCAGTCACTGACCACCACATCTGAACAGAAAATCCCTAACGTCAGCTCCTGCCATTAATAACTGCTACTCTTCGCCCTCTCAGGTGCCGTAATCGGTAAGAAGGACACTCAAACTGTTATCTCATTGCTCTGCTATGAACCCAGTGTAAACCTCAACCTCATTATGGACACCAATCAGACATCAATCGCCAAGAGCCTTAAAACACAGGCTGTATTTTATATACACAGCCACGCGGCCTCTGACCACTATTTCACCCGGGGTTGGCTGTATGTTGGCTCCTGAGCTTCAAGTTGTAATTCAGGCCAAGAGTTAAGTGCACCCAAATAGGAAATTTAAGAGGCAAGGAGTGTGTTCGTTTATGTTATGACTGGCCAGCACCTTAAGTCAAGGACTTTGTGTTTTTGGCGACTGTCAGGGCGGAGATTTAGGATAGAATGGCAAAGCTGAGGAGTGCGTCTCCAGCATGTGCTGAGCGTTTTTTGGAGCGTTATGTAGTCATCACCATTATGGAAAGGCCTGTGTTATGATTTTTTCTGTTCATACATTTTCAGAGGGATACAATAAAATTCACCACGCTCCAGCTCCTTTACTGTAATCGGCATCATAATTTTAAATCAACATATTTGTGCTACTTTCCCTGTTTTATCTTACTGTTTTTTGGATGCACCAGAGTCCTCATTATTTGTACTAATTGAAAACATTCCAGGTTTTCTTGGAGATTTCAGAGTTTAACTGTTTGTTGCCATGCGGACATTCAAAATGTGCAGGTGGTCACTTTCCCAGCGGATGACCAGGCTCGAATATGTTCCTACGTAGTTTGTCATTCTGCAGGAAAATCACACGGCTTCTAATGTTAGAGAGCTCCAATCAGGACTTTTTGGGCCGATCTGTGGAAGCAAAACCTCCTGATACTGATCACAGGGTTTATTATTTAAAAGCATTATTTATTGAATTATTTGTAACCACATTGTATATGTAGGAGGGGTTGCTTGATATGTTTTTTTTTTCAGGTCTGACACCAAAGATGAGTTTTGGCAATTAAGGAAATCAATAACTGAGATTTGAAGACAACATACAGATGCATTAAAAACTTCTTTTATGCTTTACGTGTGTCATTAAAAGTGACTTTTTATTTTTTTTTGTCAGCGTTGGTAGGGTATTACTCATGTAACAGACTGTCACCCTCTAATATCACAGCTCAAATTTAAGAGATGGGGAAAGTATTGTGAATTGAAAACTGTTTATTTGCAGGCAACATGTGCAACATATTGCTCTCTTTCTCTCTTAGACACAAATTAAACCACTGTGGCCTTTACAGATTACGCTGTCCAGTGAACTAAAATGAATAAACTCTGTGAAATAGAAATATACCAAATTAGTCAAATTAATCAAGTTAGCAACAAAAGGCAGTCACAATAAAGAAGTATGGTAAAGTTCACAACAGGAAGAAAGAATAATAATAACATAAATAAATAAATCACACAAACAGACTGCTAAGTGAGTGGTGATTGAATTACTAAATGCTCCTGCGCTCTCTCTGCTTCAGTAACAGCCAACTATGTTACCCTTCCAATGATTGATGAGGTACTGAAGTATTTTGATTGCTTTTCTCCACATGGAATTTCCGTGGAAGAGACTTTAATAAATTGCAAATTTATCTTATTTTTCAAATACCTGGTAGAATTGCCAGACTAATGAAGCCAGTCTAAGTTGCACTTAGTCAAATTTAGTCTTCATGGAGACCATTGATCAAACTATTAAAAGTAAAATATCGACCAATGATGCTGTTTTATGTTCGTCAGTTGCATGGTTGGTTGGCAATTTGTTGCTGCTCCAGTCATTGGTTGTGAGACTTTGGTTTTTAATTTACAGTGGTCACAAGTGACAAACATGAGGTAATAGGTAATGGTGAAACTGTATTGCAGCAGTAACAGTGAAGTTGTACCAGTTAGTGCTACTATCACACTTACTGGATATTTCTGCAGCTACTTTCTGTATTCAGCTCTTAATAGTTTGGTCTATCACAGTCACAGTTTTCCAGAGCACACAGCAGATTTCTTCATATCAAATCAAATCAAGTTTATTGTCATTTTACTGTACATACACAGTCGTACAGGCAAGATGAGAGAGCGTTTCTTCAGGATCCAATAATAATATGGCTAGTTTTGTATGGTTAAGAGTCCAAAATCCTCAAATATTTAATTTCCAATAATAATCCAGGGTTGAAAAGCTTAAACAAGTGATTTTTGGGGGATTTCTCCCTGATAAATGACTTAGAGTTGGATACATTGTAGGCAATATCCTTTTTGCTTTCCTTTGCATTCGATGAGAAGATCAATGCCTTTAAAAAGATGGAGCTAGGAGATGCTTAACATAGCATAAAGACTCAAAAAGAATGAAGCAGCCGTTTCATGCAAACACCTCTCTTCTCACTACTCTTCTCACCACTCTTTCTCACTTGAGTCTCATTTTTTCTGTCTCTGTC
This sequence comes from Stegastes partitus, assembly GCF_000690725.1. Lineage (NCBI taxonomy): Eukaryota > Metazoa > Chordata > Actinopteri > Pomacentridae > Stegastes > Stegastes partitus. Next base: position 347,875 of record NW_007578230.1, read on the forward strand.
TTGTCTAGTGGTTGCGGAGCAGGACAGTGCAGCAGCGCAGCAGTACAGCAGGCAGGGCTGCTCCACCGGGCTCCGGGCAGACCTGTGGGCCCTCATCCTCAACTCCACCAACCAGCCGCAGGTACAGCTGTGTGATACGTATACACAGACACACACATGCATGGTTCAGTTGCACTCTGGTGGCTGCTGCCAGTGTTGGTTGTAAAGCACACACAGCTGCAGTGATTCCCAAACTGCATGTTTACTACAAGCTCAAGTTTTCAGCTGCAGCTATGTTCATAGCTAAAGCTCCAGACTTTTTGGGGGCCTCTTGTGTGTTTGTTTCAGCGGAGAATCCTGCCAGCACAACTCATTTTATGTCCGAGCATTTACACTGTGGTGTAAAAGCCAACATATGATGTATAACAGCAGCAGACTTATAATTTCTACATGATCTGTGTATTTGCTGCTGTGCTATTTGTCTTAGCTTGCTGTGGCTTGTCCAGAGAGCACAAATGTTAAGATAATCAAATGCTTTAGCATAGTTAGCCCAAACAGCTGCCTGCCTGTGTGGCAAAGCCCTGTGTAAACGCTGGAGTCCAGAGGCTCATGTTGAGGCTAAGTCGATAAAACAGTGCTGGTGATCGGAGGATTGATTCGTTAGGGAGAGTTACAGGGAACTTACTGAGGTCTGGAGAGTGTTAGCATGGCTCTGGACACCACGAGGGCATACACATTATGCAATCAGAGTTGGCTAATGACAGTGTGAGTTTCGAGCAGTGATCAAGAACATATTTGCATTCTTTACTTAAGTAAACAGATTCATGCCACACTGTGAAAGTACTCTGTTGCAAGTAAAAGTCCTGCATTGAATAATGTTATCAAAGTAAAAGTATGTAAGTATTACCACAAAACTGCACTTATGTATTACAAGTGAAAATACTCAATGCAGAAAAATGTGCCCAGTGAATAATATACTACTATGTATTGTATGATTTATAAAAACAGGTTTTACTGTCATAGTTGGTTGTTTTAAAGCTTAGTTCAAACTATTTTGTAACTAATAACTGTTTTCATGATGGACTAGTGATTGATTGATTAATTAATTAATTGATTGGTTGGTTGTTAGGTTTGTAAAATTTGTGAAAATAATCAGAAATGTCATCACAGGTGCTCTAAACGTTTATGAAAAATAGTTGCCAATATTTTCTCAGTTGAAAAATTAGTTCATGATTTAATCGTTGAGGCTGCAAGGGTGCTCGGTGGTGAGCATCGTTACCTTGCAGCAAGAAGGTCGCTGATTCACGTCCCGGTGAGGACACCCAGGGTTTCTACGTAGAGTTTGCATGTTCTCCCCGTGCAGCGTGGGTTCTCTCCGGGTTCTCCGGCTTCCTCCCACAAGTCCAAAAACATGTTGAGGTTAATTGGTGATTCTAAATTGTCTGTAGGTGTGAATGTGAGTGCGCTTGGTTGTCTGTCTCTAAGTGTAGCCCTGTGATAGACTGGTGACCTGTCCAGGGTGTCCCCTGTCTTAACCCTGAGTCAGCTGGGATAGACTCCAGCCCCCCTCGACCCGAGTGAGGATTAAGAAGTGTATAGATAATGGATGGATGGATTTAATCGTTTTTAACGGTACAAAGCACCATATGATAAGTCGTTCATACATTTTGTGTGCAACAATTTTGATTTGTAAAGTAACTTGTAACTTCAGATGTCAAATAAAATAGACTGACATGAATTTAGTGAAGCAACAAACAAAATATTTTTCCCTGAGATGAAGTGGAGTAGAAGTAGAAGCTAGCAGGGAAGTACCTTTATTTTGATCTGAAGTGCAGTAAATTCCATCGCTGTTTTTGACAAAATTCCCTGCATTTTGTGTCTCGTTTAAACATTTTGAAAAGACTTGAAATAAAAGCGAGTAACTCCTGAAGTCAAATGACTCTTTGATAAATATTAATTATCCAGCCTTGTTGCATCTATAGCTGTAGCCCTCAAATGTTTACTTTGAAAAGTTTATCAAATCTTTGGTTGATAAACTTGATAAAGTTTTACCAGACTGTACTCAACACTGTGTTGTGTCCCATTTCAGAGCTGCTTTATTCTGTAGGAATACAGCGTAGAAAGTGAACTGCTTTGAACCCATGTTTCCACTTAATACCAGCGAGATATAAGTACATATTTTAGCAGAACCTCTTCCATTGATGCTATCCATATTACCACAGTGGCTTCAGTGTCCTCTCTCAGCTGTCAAAACGGCCATCTCTGTTTCTGTTCTCACATCCGCTGCACTGATCATTGCCAAGGTGCTTCACAGCTGTCACAGAGGACATTTTTATTGCTGCGTCCACCCCTGTTGCCTGTTCTTTGGTTCATTTATGATAACCTGTCTCAAACCGGAGGCCCGTCTGAGTTTAACCATGTGGTCGGAAACACGATACCCTTCTATAAAGTTGTGCTTAATCATGTTGTCATCACAGTCAGCGACCATGTAGTAAGTTGATTTAGAAACATCCGTAAAGAGGCTGAGGATTTCTTTTTTACATCAAAAATGAGGGTACCTTTTTATGAAATATGTTTATTTAAAAAAATTGTCCAGAAAATTGCATGATAGGATTAACACACACTTTGTTGACATTTTGTCAGCAGTTTAATTAATCACATGCTGCAATTTTGATGTGCTCCTGTGGAAGTTATTGCTCACTTTAACCGTTTGGGTCTCTGCCATTTCAGGATGTGATGCACTACGAACAGCTAAAGGCTGGAGTCATACAGCATGACCTGCTGGTAGACAACCTTATCTATAAGGTAAGCTTGTTGACACGGTAGCTGTTAAGATAAGCTGGAACATTTAATCTCTTTTTTTTATCATTTTGAAATAAATTCCAAATGCCCAACAGGATGTGAAGCTCACCGCCAGTAATGATGACTACTACTTTGTGTTTGAAGACTTCCTCTATCAGGTGGGTTCTTTTGTCTCAGATCAGCTCCTGTCATTATTCACTGTACTAGTAGTTGTTTTTTAAGATAAATTGAAAGAAGTAAGCACTTTGACATAGGTGAAACTTTATCCAGTAATATGAGATCTCCTTTTTTTTTTTTTTTTTTTAGCAGAGGGGAGGTTTCCAAACTCTCAAATGAGCTCACACACCAATTTAATACATCCACTACTTTTATTGTGAACTTGAAAAAAAGTTTTACTGTGCATATGACAATGAAAATGTGAGTTTATATATTTCAAAAATCATCGTTGTATCAGACAGCGGGCAGTGTTATTTGATGGGTTACTTCAGAGGAAACACCAGTGGCAGGAACTTGTCAGGTGTGCAGTAAACATTAAAAATGTTCCAGATATATCACACAGACATTGATGGGCTGGATGAATGAACGAATGAACTATCCTTACATACATTGTGCTTTTTACAGCAGGAGATGAATAGAAGCTGAGTTGATTCAGTATATTCACTCAATTGGAGCCAAGTGATTCACTTTTTTTGTTATTCTATAAATAATCTTATTTTTTTTAAAAAGCAGATAGGCTAGATAAGACATGGGGATAAAAACTTGTTTCTCCTTCAAATAACCTTGTTTATTTTCACTGATTAAGACTGGATTTATATTTTTAATTGAACAATACATTAGCCATCATTGTTGCATGTCTTGATAACCCGTACAGCTAAAAAGTAAAAAGTCCTATTAAATGAGTCCTAATTACAAAATGCTCTGATCAGTCAGAAATATGCGTGGTTGTAAATATTAATCTCTATTTGCAGACTGTGTGGGCTAAAATGCACAAGAGGCCTAATTGTCCTTTGTTTAGTAGGCATCCCACTGAAATAACACAATTATAAGATCAGTGTATATGATGGAAGAGTGGCATTAGAACGAGGACACAAGATTTTATGGCCCAAATTTTAGCCGCTTACTTTTCCCCACTGGCTAGCTACTCCTTATCCTCGTGAAAAGTCCTCCTGTATGACGGCATTCCTCTTTATCTATCATGCCGTATTCTGCCCAGGATATGACCCGACATTATTTGCTTCTCTGGTAGTCACTACTCGGCTGATAAACACGTATTTACAGTACACACGGCAACTGGTTTATTCAGCAGCTGCGAGCCCATCATGCTCCTTGGTGGCCGACCATTGAGTACACAGGTGTATCAAGAACAAAGCACCAGTGTCCCTGTCAATATTGACTAATGGTAAACTCACTAGGCAGTGAAAGAATTCACTTTTATTTAGGGAGGCCAGTATTCACAAAGATGTTCTTAAGCAGCTATGTAAGCAGCGGGTATAGAATGTTTTTCAGAGCACTTGTGGAGGGTAGTTTTCTAGAAATGGTTGAGAAAAAACTATCCTCTATCCATTTTTGGTGCGTTCATTTAGATTTATACAAATAAATAGCGTTCAGTGCTGAAAATTCAGTTAATAGATAAGTTCTCACCTGATTAGCCCCGTCTTGTAGACTTTTACTTTAAAAAAAACAAAACAAAACACTGACCTATAACATAAATAAATTAAATCAGCCAAATTATACTTACTTTTTTTCTGATTTGCAAAGATGAATAAAAGGTTTTGGATCATTCTATCTAACAGAAAACACTTCAACTACAAGGATACGCTCCCCTCGTTTTGTACCCAGCAAGTAATCTCAAAGGTCAAACAGGATACAACCTAGACACATGCTACACTCCAGTCCTCAGCTGTCATCATTTTTGGTATTTTCCCATTAAAGAGCTTGCATGATTTGCCGCTGGTTTCGTTTTTTTCCGGAACAGATGATTTTTCCCCAGGTGTAATTCATCTCAAGTAGACATTGGAAATGAAATCTGTTCTCAAAAAGACACAGAAATTGGACTGTAATGGAAAGAGCTCCTACTTACATGGTCATTTTGTGAAACAAGGAGCCACTCGAGGCTCGGTTACTGTCTGCTTCACTACATCCTCCAACGCTGGCTCTAGGTGGCCTGCTTTAATAGAAATCTTACCCAAGAGGAAGCGAGGCCACTCAAGGCCATCACCAGCATCAGAACAAATAACAGTGTTGGCTATTGTTTGCCTTATCTCCTGTCGTCAGGCAAGGATACTATTACATGTTTAACATGTAAAACATATAATGTCTCAGAAAGAAAGAGAGTGAGAGAGGAGGGAGAGTGTGTTTCTGCAGTATTCCAGATGGTATTTGAGCATTGTGAACTTTGATCAATTAACCTTATTTTTAGTCAATCCAAGTGAATGTGTGTGTCTGTGTGTGTCTGGAAGCAGTATTTAACACAAACCCCGTGTGTTCTCAGGTGTTGTTGTGTTTCTCCCGAGACACCGCCGTCTTGGAGCACTTCAAATACAACAGTGCCACTCCTCCCAAATCCTACATCCAGGGTGAGATGACGAGCCCTTCACCAAGGACATGTACATCTACACACACCTCAGCTCATCACTCAGAGGAGTAGCACTTCACTATGATGACCTTGCGTGATGCTTATATGTTCTCACACGCAGACGCCTGTGCTTATAGATGGGTGGATGGTAATTAGAAAACCAGACATGGTGCGCTAAATCTTGGTAATGAATACCGTTGTGTATATGTCTCGCAGGGAAAGTAGGAGATGAGGAGAGTGCTGTTGTTTATCCCCCCAATGGTGAGCCTGCATCTTGACATTCACGTCACATTATTTGATATATTCGTTTAAAGATCATCATGAAATAGTTTTCAATTATTTTGTGTGACAGTAAAACATACAGTGGGGAAAGATTCATGTTGAATAATAAACAGCAGAAGTAGAATGTTTTGTCTTACTGGTTCAGATACATGAAAGTTTTACATGGAACGCTAAAATAAGTGTTTCTTAGCTACATCAATAACATGATGAATGTTTATGTGTCGGAAATGCACTGATGTCACAATCTCATTTCAATAGGTGTCATCCCTTTTCATGGATTTTCAATGTATGGTGAGTATCTTTCTCATTGGATAACATTCAATACTTGTCCAGAAGGAATGTTATGAGCAACATAGAACAGAAAGTGTGTGATTTTGTTGATGTGTGTGTGTTTTCTTTTTTTCCACAGTGGCACCGTTGTGTTTCTTGTACAATGAGCCGTCCAAACTGTACAGCGTATTCAGGGAAATGTACATTCGCTACTTCTTCCGACTGCACTCCATCTCCTCCTCTCCCTCGGTGAGATTCTGCAAGATCAAAATTTTTCGATCTTTATGTTTGCGTCTGTTTATCGGTCTTCACTTTACATGGTTGTGCTCCTGCAGGGTATAGTGGCTTTGTGCCTGCAGTTTGAGCGGCTGCTCCAGACTCACCTGCCGCAGCTGTTTTACCACCTTCGACAGATCGGTGCACAGCCGTGAGTACCCGGTGCACTACTTTATCCTCCTGCCTTTGTGGTCCTGTAGCTCACCAGCATCATGTGTCATCAACATTACTTTAAGACAGGCTTAGAAGAATCATTCACCTGCTGAAGCTAAATATGTATCTACTCAAAGCATTTGCAAAAGTGAAAGTGCATGTGTTGATGTTCTGTGGTCCTTCACTGTAATTTGCACATCTTTAGTTCAACTAAAATCTTGGAACAGAACATGCAGCTAAACGCAAAAACCATCTGCTCTGGGACTTTTTTTTAGTCACTACAAGAAACAGTAACTTTAATTTTAGTCCACAGAGTATTGGTGAAACTAAGCACAGTTCCCATAAACTGGGAAAGTGTTATATGACCAGTTTTCATTGCCATGGAAACTTGCTATTCAGAATGAATTGTTCTTCTGCTTCTAAGAAACTTCCTTTTCTTGGATCAGGCTCAGTATGACTGTCTTTTTTTTATTTTTTATTTTATAGAGCATTTCAACCTTGTCACATCATATTTTCATCTTGGCCCTTTATGCAGCATCACAAGTGACCGCAGAAGATCTATCTTCTCATCTTTTTACATTTTTTTCTGCTCTGTGTGTTTCTATTTGCATCAGTAATTTAAAGTTGTATTTCTATGTTAAGCTGTTGTTTTATCGTATAGAGTCCTACACTGTTTTCCATACATCCTGCACATAGATGTTATCCTTGTAATGTTGCAGTCTTTTTGCAGCCTTATACTTGTGAGCTACTGCCATCTTGTGTTGAAATACTGAAATCACAGTACCATTGCCAGCCTTAAAGGAACCTAACGATTAGCATAGTACAAGATATGGTTTATTTACATACCAATAAGTTGTATTTGAAAGTAATATAATGGTAAGATTGGGGAACACATTTAATTTGATTTGCCACAGTCAGTTTTCAGAGAATTGTTTGGACTTATCGTAGATCTCTTTACAAACAGATGTGCTGTTTTTGTCCTCAGTTTGCGTATAGCCTTTAAGTGGATGGTACGGGCCTTTTCTGGCTACCTTTCTACTGATCAGCTGCTGCTTCTTTGGGATCGAATCCTTGGGTATGATTCACTGGAGGTTGTTGCAGGTAGGCAAATATTACACTCACTCCAGTGCAAGCCTTGATATTTGTACAGACACATTTTCTCATTCGTCATGCTTCTCTTATCCTTTTCTATCTTTATCTCCTTCCTTTGATTGTCCTATTATTTCTTCCTACTGTCTTATTCGTCCTCCTTCAGTTCTAGCAGCTGCTGTATTTGCCTTCCGCGCTGAGAACCTGATGGAAGTGACGTCGCTGGCTTCAGCAGAGGTATGTCAGTCTCACATTCGGTTTCTGGTGTGTGTGTGTGTTTGAAACTTTGTCCTGTCCATATCCCCCCACATACACATAAATAGCTGCTAATGACCAGCCAGTACCAGTAACCCAGTCTTCTGAATGCACATGTCTGACAAAACCCGACACTTAAGACCCTCACCCTCTTACCCCGCCCTGTGTACCCTCCCGCCACCACTCACCAGTATTCCTCTGCATCCATTTCCCAACACCGCTTAGAAGGAGCAGGCTTCTTCTTAAATCCATTCACTGCTCAGCCACGATAAAAATCAGCTGCTGTCTTTTTCTGCAGACTGACTTTGAATTCATGTCATGCAAATTTGTCAAGGAAACAACTAGAAGAGTAATGACTACAACCCATGGTACCTTCTGCACTGTCACTCATGTTGCATTATTACAGTAACTAGTATCGCAATTCTGCCGCATGCCTTTACTGTATACTGCACCCACTCTCCTAAGGTGGTCCCACTATCATATGACTGAAACCAGGAGTAGCTGATATAATGACTCGCCTTACTCTTTCCCCTTTTCACCCCCTCTTCTCCTGAGGGTGAGGGGGTTAAACTACAATATGACGCATGGGGCGACATGGGGCAGATCTGCTGGTCTAAGATGATGGCCAGCAGTGTTTGCTTGCTCATTTACCACCTGCCCCAGTAGAGAGAAGATATCATAACACACTGCTCCTTATCTTATATTTAGAACCTCAGGCCCAGCGTTGAAATATTAAACCCTCTCTCTAAACATGATAGGGTCCCTAAATTTAATCTCCCACCGATCCCAAAAGGACAGGGTGGGCAGCGGTGTACTCTTAGGCATGGATTGTCGCTTCCCAAGGATCCTGCATCATCATTATGCATGTCGTCCTGCGTGGTTCTTTTTTTAAATCTTGAAATATGTCTCTTGAGAAAGGGGGGAGGGTGTGCTTTATGGCTTCCCAGGGGCTTGGTGGGCTATGGTAAGATTTGCTTTGGTCAGGAGAGGTGTGGATTTAGATGACAAATCTTATTTGTGTTTTCTTTGACAAACACACTGCAGGCTGTCCTCGCCGACCTTTCAACTCTGAAGGTCATGCCACTCATCCAGATCTTTCTGTTTGCCACTGCCATCTGAAGAATGCTGAGACGGCGGAATCGGTCGTGGCACATACATACAACCAGAAAGATTGTGTTACACTAGAAGAATGCCACTTTGCTATGCCATAACCACACTAACTTGACTAATCACTCAATAAAAAACGGGAGACTCATATGTGGGATATCAAGAAATAACAGAGGACATTACACAATTCATCTTGCACTGGTTCAAGCAAAAAGCCAAACCCATCTTTAGCATGTATGCACCATAAATAGTGAATATCCTGTATCATGTTATTAGATATTATACAGTAAGTAAGTATAGCCTATAGACCAGTAAGGCTAAGCTAGCCTCCTCAAGCCATATGCTCTGCAGGGAAGCTGATACTCACAGCAGTGCTTGGATCAGCTGAGAAGCTCATTAGGAGACGAAGCAGTAATTGTATTGCGATAGCAGTATGCGAGAGAGAACAACAGTAATGTCTTCAAGCTTGGCTAATGAAGTGTTAATTAGCTCTTGCAATTTATTCTGCTCTGTGGCCCCTACTTGTTATAACGCTATTAGATAATGCTGTTGCTGATGACTGTGAAGATTGGAAGTGCTACTCTACGCCAGCATGTTGAAAGAAATCGTGGAAAAGCCACAAAGTGAATTTCACTGTTACTCATATAATCAGAAGCTGCTGTGTACTTACACAGTTTATTGTATTTATGGAGGAATAGCATATTACTGCACTCTTAAGGGACATTTAGCACCTTCAGTGCCAATATTTATTTTCTATCATTGCGAAGATTGGTTGGCTTTTAATTTTAAAATATGTATTTAATTCCTGAATGTTTCACCTGTTCTGTAATGTTTTAAAATACCTCATATGTCGCTTGTGATTTCAACTGAAGTCAGATCCATTTCTTTATTATTTTATAGTCAACAGTATTCTTTACCAATCAATGTCAATGTGTCATGTTTTGCTGCAGCCTAAAATAGCACATTTTAAATAAAATGAAGTTTTGTTGAACGTCTTCTTCCAGGTTATTCTGTAAAATCATGCTCAACCTCAACTTTTGAATGCTGACATGTTTTCTTGTCAGTATTCTTTCAGTGTGCGGCTGCCTGATCTTTGCTACTCCTTTCTCTCAGGTTGTGTGACAGGGTCAATATTTGGACAAGGCGTACTGTACTCTAGAAGCTCTCCGTAGTCATGTGTAGAGAAGGCAGAATGGGTAAGTGACAGGAGGCAGCACTGAGGGACTTTACTGACCCCCCCAGCCCTCCTCCTACATGTAGCATCTGCTCTATTCCTCCTTCGTTGTTGGCTGCTTTCCTCCCTGCTGCCCCCTCCGCGGGCTCGTATCGAATTATGCTGTTCTTCTCTTTCGTCTCTCCCTCTGCTGGTTTCTGCTACATCTGCCACCTGTTTACTAAGACTCCCACGGCTGACTCTTTTATCAGTCATGCACCTCCTTTGGCCCCCATGAGTCTGTTTCTCCAGAGACTACTACCTGCTGAGCAGTTGACTCCTACTGCAGTCCCTCCTGGTGGCCAGTGTGTTGCATTGCAAGGCAATGTGCCTTGTTTCCATCAACACTCTGCAGCTGGCCATCGCTGAAAGATTTCTTGTTGATAGCCGTATCAAGTACAGTGAGCTTAATAAGCGTTTGCACAGTAGCGTGTTGTTTGATGTTTTGGCTCCATGGTCCTGTTGATATGAAATGACTCAATTCAGGGGTGAGGTTTTTAAACCATATCCTCTAAAACAACTCTGTGTATGGTGCAAGGAGGGTTAGATATGAACTTTATACAAAAAATAACGGTGTAGTTTAATATGCAGTAGCATGGTACTGACATACAGAAAACCTGTCGACACACACCTTTGATTCCCAGTACATTCAGTTAAAAAGTATGTTAGAAAAAAAAGACTGAGTTTTGGCAGTCTGTTTCATAAAATGATCCCAAACCGGGTCAGTAGTCACTAAAAGTTATAAACTGAAATACTGTACGTGGACAAAATGTACCGTTTTCTTCAGAGCTGGTGTTTACACAGAGTCTACACAGGAAGGTTTCCCAGTGGAAGCATTCCCATTAATCACATTTGTTTTGACCAATCTCTCTGACTTATGCATGACAGTCTAAACAGCTGATTGTTAGTAGCAATAAAGAACAAAACGTCAGCACTGCCTTGCAAACCTGGAGAAATATGTAACTTCAGGTGAGGTTAGGACTGTCAGAAGGTCAGTGCTTGCACTTAGTTTCCTCTGGATATCTGTTCCAGTACAACAAATGAATGTCCTCTGCAACTGATCTTCCTTTATCCAACCATCCTGGCATTTGTTGTCATCTTTGTATTTGTTGGGGCCTTGACAGGAAATCTTCACCTGTTGTTTTAACACAAGGGAGCATATAGCCCTCTGATGAAATTATACTCAAATCTATTTATCTTAAACTCAGTTTGCATGGGATGATCCTGATGCGTCCCAGGGATCCACTATGGGAAGTCTGACTTTTAAAACAAACAAAACTTGAAGTTCACATTTTTTTTTTACTCAGGGAAGGGATATGAAATGTACTGTGAGTTCCTTTTTTTTTTTTTTTTAATGCGGTTTGTGTTCTTTGACAAAGAATAAGCAGTACCCCCCCAAAAGGCAGCATTACAACACTTAAGATGCAGTTAAAACAAAAGGACTACAGATGCACACATACAAACTGTGAATATTAGTAAATAAGGTAAAATACTTAAAGCAATAAAACTTGAATAGTCAAATACATCCCAAACTTGCAACAGGTGCTGAGCCAAAGTGCCCCCAGACAGAAGAAACAAGAATGGGACAATGGATCCAGAATCTGAATCAGATTTTACGGCCAAGTGGGTTTTCATATACAAGGAATCTGATGTAGTGTTTTGACGCATAACACTGAAATCTGACAAATAGAACATTTTTAAAGGAGGATTTCAAGATTCGGAGGACAGTAGGTGTTACAGGAAGAAACAAGATGTAAGCGTTACAAGTGCAAGAGTAGTAAGTCAAAGGGATTATAAATAACGACAAATTACATAGTATATGGTGAAAATAACTTGGGATGTGCAAAGGATAATAATCTATTTAAAAAGCTATGCATTGAGATCCTGAATTGCACCCTGCAAGTTCAAACACAAAGGTCTAAATGACACAAAATACAAACTTTACTCATTTATTGGTACATTTGATCTCTTATTGGTACATTTAGGAATAAAAAACTAATTCTAACTTTGTGGTTTTGTTAATACTGATCACCAATTATTTTAGTTTTTATTATTACAGTTGTGGTTGTAGAGGGTGTTTTTTTTCAAGAGGCTGGAAATTGTTCTCTATGCTTAGAAAATGGATGAAATTGTGAGAAACGCGTCGGTATTTCCCTTTAACGTGACCGTATTCCCCGCGCTAAGTAGCTTTAAAAGACAAAAAACGAAGGGACTGTGCGGGGCAGCCAATCAGAATCTGCCATGTTGGGACAGTCCAGCCAATGAGAGCGCTCAGAGAGCAGGAAAACTTGGATGGGCCGGAGTGGGAGGTGAAGAACAAAGGAGGTGTATTACTCCCATCCCCGGTGGCACCATGGCAGGAACAAACGCCAAGTTTATCTGGAGGGTTATCCAGCTGTTACCACAGCTGGCGTGCAACACCCGCCTCCGGTGAGTTTCAGTTTGTGTTGGTTAACTCTGCAGGAGGAGGAGGAGGGGGGAAGCCAGGAAGTAATGCCCGGCACCCTAACAAGCCTCAGTGAAATTCCCGAAAAACAAAAACAAACGCCGGCTGTGGCGTCCTGCACGTGGCGGCGGTAGTCCGGAGGCCAAATTAGAGTCTCCTCCTCGTGATGTCAGCCCCGCTTTGCATACCGACTTCCGCCCCGCTCGGCTCGACTCTCCCTCCCTGCTGGTCTGCATCAGCCGGCGAGCAGCTGATATGACAGGAGGATACTGTATCACTCCGAGCCATGAGAAGCTCACTTAAAAACTTCACCTAAGGACCCAGGCTGGTGTCGAGAGGACGGAGAAGAAGAAGAAACGCTCTGGTTGTTTTTTTTCCCTCTTTTTGATGCAATGGGATTTGCTACTTTCGTATGAAGAGGCGGACCTATGAGACGCTACGAGTTCAACATGCTGAAGCTGTCCCCGGTGTTTGTACACTGGAAGTACAGAGACTGTTTTCTTCCAACTCACAGCTCCACGTAAGGATTTAATACAGCGTTTTGATATCACCGGTAGCTCACGGATACCCACGGTTGAAGAGCTGCTACGGTTTTTTCCCCTCTCAGTGTGTTTTTGTTTTGGACAGGGAATTCCTTCAGATAGGGCTGCATGTGCTTCTCTTCCAGCTGCCACCACACGGTCGTTTTTTGCTAGCTGATACACATTTTTTTGTATTTATAAAATTAGATATGGGGTGCTTGCTTGCTGTAGCTCGCAGCAGTCATCCCTCTCAAACAGCCGGTAAAGCCATTAGAGACTATTAGTATATTTTTTAAAACGGGGTCTTCTTTCAGAGTAGTTTGACCCACCATGAACTATTATTTTGTAGGTGTTTTTCACGCTCCTGTAAGATTTTGTGCCAGCTCTTGTTTTTTTTAGCTGTTAGCTCGTAGGGTTTGCAAACAAGTGTACTGCGGGGATTTTTTTTTTTTTTTTTTGAAGTTGGTGCATTTTCTCGTGACACCACTCAGAAAGACAGATTTTTTATTATTAATATTTTATTTTTGGCTGGATATTGCTGCTGTGTTGTACAGACTGAACCTGAGATTTTTCTTTTTTTTTTGTTGTGGTATTTTTCGGGATTGCCCCAGCGTTTTAACCCACCACTGGATACGAATTACTAAGATTTCCACCTCCTTTTCCACCATGAGTTACATCCACAAGGTACTGAATGTATTGCTACGTGGACTCGTCATCTATGCGGTACTGGGCTTGGAGTGCACTTACTCGAATGATCTAGCCAGCCACTCGTCTGATGCTGACAATGTAGCCACCACAGGTAAGCGCAATCCATGTCGGATATACAAGTGTCTCCAATTTATTTACGCATGGACAGTATTGCCTCCCCCCCCTTCTTCTCGTTCCCTGTGGCTTTCTCGGGGAAAGCCGAGGAATACCCCTCCTGCGCAGGAGCTTAATGGAAAGTGATGCATCTTATGTCGACAGTCACCTTTTTTTCCTCTCTCTCTCTCTTTCCTTTCACCTCTCCCCCTCTGTACATTGCTGAGGAATGCATGACATGACAGGAATGCAGGCTGCATCTTCACTGAGGACAAGAGTAGGATTTACTGTAATGGTGCATGTCATGTGTCACCAAGGATGTTGCATAGATAAATCCATACACACGCAGCAGTAGTATGCTGAGTAGCACCGCATTTATTCAAGTGATGATAAAGTCAACCCACCGATGTGCTCTCTGTTTACACTGGTATGTGTTTGGAGCCATGCTGATCATTGCCAGAAGGCCACAGGTGACCCCCCCACCCCCCTCTTAAACTGTATTGACATAACCTAATGAGAGGAGGATTTCCATCTATTTGCATCTGTTTTTAACCAGGCAATATTGATTGGTTGTTCATTTAGCAGGCTTTTGTACATGGTGGTTGCCTTAAGTGACGTTAATTAAAGGTACACACTTTTCTTTAGTTTCTTTGTTTCAGCAGGGACAATGCAGATACATATTTTTACATAGGCAGAAGGTCTGAGGCTTATCTGCGACTTGTCTTTCTGTTTAGGCTTGGGTATTCAGAGGAAAATACTTAAGTGGCTGACTTGTCTGTGTGAATGTGTAAATGCAGCTCTCTTTGTGGGTGTGTGTTGTATCCGGCATGTAGACACAGGTCTATATTTGAATGTAAATGTGTATGCGTAGGCGTACGTAGACAGTATGTGGCCAGTAGTTCCATTCAAAATCTGTTTATCTTTGTTTCTGTTTCAGCCAATGTGAAAAAAAAATAGTGTCTGATATCGTATGTGTAATTCAGGGCTATTTGATCTCAGCTGACTGAACTGGGTATTATCTGATACATCTGAAAGTTAAGTAAGCTAAGCTCTCTTCCTTTTAGCGGTGGGTAGTGTTGTTTAATACTGTTGTTTCTTTTTAGGTGGATTACTTCAATTAATGTTCTTTGTACTCTGCTTTTGCTTTGGAAACCCCTTGCTTTCATCCACTTAAAGACCACCGCCATCTCTGCCACTAGCAGACTGTGTAATTGAGAGTAACCATACACAGGCTGATAGACTAAGGTCACACAATACTCAAGGCATCTGTAAGGCTGGTGGATATGAAACCGGAGATGACATTCATATAAATATTTTCAAAATGACATTCATGCTAATGCATTTTGACAACCCTGCATAGATTTGTTTATACTTGTGCACTGAGCCTTTTCCTCCTTTTCAAGTACTTGACAGTTTGTTTTAAGTCTGCTCCCTCTGTTAACTAAGCTCCACACAAAAGTGAGTTCCGAGTGTGATTTAAAGGAATAGTTAAACATTTTGGGAAACGTGCGTTTTCGTTTCCTTCAAAGAGACTGTTTCTTGACTGGGAGCAGTTGCCAGGCAACCAATGGAAGGTCCAGGAAGTTACTGTTCCCAGCCAAGAAATAGCCCGGCACAAAACCCCCCGTAAAACAGGGCGATGGTGTTTTAAATCTCTCTTCTTTTTTTTTACACAATTAAACAAAGATATAGTGTGTAAACTGGGGAGCTTTATAGGTGCTGGTAGGTGGATTGTGTAACCTGTGGATAGCTTGCCTGCTTTTCTCCATTACCAGACTTTATGCTAAGCTATGCGCTATATGCTTTATGGGCTGATAGGTAAAAGAGCTGTATTGATCTTTCTGCTTAAAAAATGTTGCCAGTATCTAACCATTCCTTCGAACCTCATCCAGTAAAATGAAAACACTCAAGCATGTATTAAGGAATGGACAAAAAACGAACAAGACCTGTTTGAAACACAATCTGCTGCTCTCTGCGACATGTTGTGGCTTTTACTAGAAGATAAAGTTTGCTCAGTTGTAATGGATATGGTTGAGGTGATCAACAATTTCTGCTCTACATGTGTGATAATCTGTTGCTACATCACCAAAACTACATACTTATGCACACCATGTAGCATCTGCTGATCTCCATAGCAACTGACAAAACTCAGTCGGGAGCCTTTAAGCACAAACCACATCCCGGTTTTTACATTTGCAAATATTTTAGTGACCCATTAACTTAAAGCCCTATCCCTCACTTGTTTCCGCTGACATACTTTTACAGGCAGATTGTCAAGGATGACTTCAAGTGTCACTGATGCAAATATTAGCATTCATCCTTAGTGCTTTGCCGAGTGTAAATCCCATTAAGGTAAATCTAAAATGTCAATTTCAAGTATTTATTTTTTCACTCTTTTGCGCTTTAGGCTGTTTGAACTGTGCTGTACCTCCAACATTGACAGAACACAATTCAGCGCAGCAACTGAAGACACACAAAGCGCCTCGTAAATGGAGGCCTGTAGGCTCATTTATATATTCATGTTCATCTAACACATCCATCCATGTCTGTGAAAGCTGCTGGACAAAGTCATAAACCTCATTCCAGACAGCTGTTAAGCATTCATGACCGTCTGTTTACAAGTGTTAAGCGGCTCCTGAAAAGGAGGATATACAGTGTATTGATTAATAACGCAGGAGCATACTTGCCCTTTTCCACAGCAACAGCACAACAGTGTAAAAATGGGCCCAGGGACGATGTCAGCCCTCTCTCCCATAAACAATGAACTACAGTGGTTGCAGAGATTGTGGCATCCTACTACAATGTCAGTAAACACGACCGCAGAGTTACCCATTTCCCACCCAGCTCCCTGAAAAGGTCAGCTGCTTTTTCGCTGGTCTTTGCGTCAGGCGAGGCAAACAGCAGTCGCAGTGTGTGTTCATGTAGTTCCTGTGTATGTTTTCTTTACAGATTAGCAGCTGCCTAAGTGAATCTTGAATTCTATTTGTGTTGCTATCAGGTTTTCAGCTGCTCCAGCCTTAGTTGGTTTGATGTGACCTGCAGCTAATTTCAGGTAAATACAACCATGCAGCTGACGTTACTGAGTTAGTTCGCTGAACTAATTGTTTTTCTACACTTGGGTTATTGTTATCGATTTAGCTAAATGCTAAGCACTCATATTTAGCATGTAGTGTCCCTTTATGGAAGTGATTAATTAGATGTGGAACACTTACTCTAGGGTGTTTGCACATTCAGGAATTAGGTTACAGTGCTGAGTTGGTAATGAATATTTCTGACTGCAGATATATATTTGCATACACATCCCCACAGACACACATCCTTTAGGTTTTCCTCACACATTTAGCAGGACTAAAGGAATTTCTTGCCCTGGTAATTGAAGTTAGAAACGACTCTGTTGTTATTGAAGCGGTTCAAGGTTCAAAGCTGCCATTTAGCATGCTGTGAGCAGTTAGATGGTGAAACTGGGGGTGTTGGGTTTAACATTTGGTGGGTCAGGCAGCTCCCTTGTGATTTAGGAGCTTCAAAGACCTGACCAGAGGTCCACGCAGGCTGGAGATGGATTTGAGAAAAATCAGGAGAATGGAGTGTGGCTACCGGAGCATGCAAATTGTCATATCTGAGCATTCTGGGACCTCTGACAAAAAATAGGTTGTGTCAACGTTCCTTCACAGGTCTGAAAAATGTCGAATCTTTTACCATTCAATGCTGAATTTCAACTGCATAACGGCTAAGGACTTTATTTAACGGTAACCTGTAGTTCGTCATGCCATATTCGTTTTTCTGACAGATGATCATCCAGTGGTTAATAGCTGACAGTCATATTCATGCAGCTGCAGCTAGCTGTCATCATACTGAGCGTCAGCCAACGTCTGTATTGAGGTCTGTGATTATGTATGTGATTTTAAAATAGAAAATGACTGAACGGGCCGATTTTTGTGCTTCTTTATCTGAGACGAAAGACAAGGACGAATCTGGGGCTAAAATAGTAACATGCCATGACAGATAACAAACAGCACACGATTTAAATAAAAGGTCACGGTGTAGAGCTGTTTTTGTGCTGCTTTAGAGGCTGTCTGAGATGAAGTGATATGACATCTTTCGGGGGTTTGTCCTTCCCAACAACACCTCAGTGTGGGCTTTTTGAACTATGCAGTGTTCCTGGTCTATTGTGAATCCACCTGCATGTATAGCAGAGCATAAAATGAGCATGTTTCTTAAAGATGGGCCAAATCCACATCAGATCTGAACAATAGGAACCATGACTCATCACCGTGGACTCCCTGAGGAAACAAATAGGGGTAACATTTTAGTCAGCAGAAGATGTAGAAATGAGAAGGGGGGGGATTTGTGACGGGGTTCTGCTGAGTGGCGATGTGAACGTGGTCTTCCCCTGTTTTAATGGCATGTATTTAGCTTGTTTGGCGTTTCAACAAACAAAGCCCTTCCCTCCGCCTGCAAGGAACATCCAGTTCTTAAGCACGGTGCCTGCTGGATGATAGTTGTCTCAGATATAGGACCCCCATTTAGCATAAGCTTTATGTAACAGCAGATGCAGAAACTGGCCGCTGTGGGTTAAATTACACGGACTCAAATGTGGTAAAGGCAATCATGAGTAGATGTCTCGCACCTTGCTTGTATTCTATATGATCTATAACTCCGAGGTTTTACCAAAGCTTGTCCAACTTTGAGAAAAGTCCACTTCTTATTATTTTATTGATATAACTAAATCAGAGGTGACAGTGGCCGCCTCAGAGCTTAGTGACTGCATTAATAAAGAGATTTGTTTGCAAAGGACATCCAACATTTGCCTATCTGGCCAGTGTTTACTTAAGTACTGCAGGGAGTACAAAAATTTGCATTTTGTGATGCTTCCATCGCTGCTGGCTGGCCTCTGTTCTATCAAACTCACACACATGCACACTTGAGGAAAGACAGGCTTTCTTGCTGAGAGAGTTTTGGGTTTGCTCAGGGGGCTAATAGTGACAGAGTGTCAGTGTGAACGTGAAGGAAGTCATAATGTCCTGGTTCTGTGGAGTGCAGCTCAACAGCCAAAGCCATTTCCTTTTTCTGACGAGAACAGACTGTTCTGAAGGGTTCCTTATGGGCCAAAAGAAAAATAAAAGACCTTACACAAGACTGCAGCCAGCTCACCGCCCACACTGATGCGAATTAAATACATTTCTACTAAATTTACCATTTCAAAAAAAACCAACACATACTGGCTTAAAGCTGCATTAATTATATTTTTATGATAACTATGGATCACGTGACTGTATGTAAAGTGACAGTGGTTGCTTGTAGTGACAAATCCTTTCAGCCCTACAGAGCATTTGAATGTCTCATTGTTTTGGTGTTAACAGCCAAGTCAGTGCACCACAAATGACAGGCAGACAGAATTAGCAACTAGCATCGTGGAATGTTCAGCAGCCACAGAGACAGATAATTCCTTTGGATGCTCTCAGAGACCAAAACAGAGCTAAAAGTAGAAATACTTTTTCATTTTATTCTTAATATGTGGCCAGAAACATAAAACCGATAACTGATCATGTCTGTTGTTGGTGAAAAATCAACTTTATTGGGTGAGTGTTAGGTTTACAATGTGTTAGCTGCTCAGTTGGCCAGCAAATCGGTTATTACAAGTTTAAAGGTGGTTTTAATTTTTAATAAAAAAAAAAAAAAAAAAAAAGAGAGAAAGAAAACAGTGAAGTGGTTGTTTCTAGTGATTAACCCTCAAAAAATGTTTCCTGACTCTGCTGTTCGTCCCAGCTCGACGTCCTGACTACTGTCTTTTAGCTAATGTTTTGGTTTCACACCCCCTGGTTATACTGTTTTGGTTTCCTAGTTCATTCTTTATTTCAAGGATCTCCAACTCAAATTAATAGTTTGTTGTCAAGTTCTACACAAGTCTGTTAATGACCCATTCATTTCAGTCAGGTGTGTTGCAGAACAGAAACGTCTAAAACCTGCAGGACAGTAGCTCACGAGGACCGGAGTTGGAGACCCCTGCTTTATTTAGATGTTTTTGAGTTGATGCTATGTCAGTGTCGTGTTTACTGCTTGTCCTACTGCCCACAAGCAGCCAAAAAATGATTTGATATCACTTTAATGTAAAATCCATTTGTCAAAACAGAGCATGGGCCAAGTTGTTGGTCATTAATAACCTCAAACAAAAAGCCACTCTGATGCCACTGAGTTGCCCATTCGGCTTCCCCCAAAAGTAGACAGCTGTTGTCCAACTCCATCGTGGGGTTTAGGGTTGTGATCCAACCTAACGAGGCCTGTCACCATACAGAACAACCTCTCCAGTGTATTTATAAAACCTGTGGAGAAGTTTTCCATGTGCATTTTCCATGCCTGTTGTGGTTGTGGCTGACATAGTGCTATTGAAGCGTTCAGAGTGTTTCTTATGATTACGTAGATTTGTCACTGTGGGATTGAACCAGCCTGACTGTCAGCTGGGATTACCAGTCAGATAATGGGGCTTTATTTAATGGTTTACTCCGCTGTGCCCACGGTCACCAACCATGGCAATGATCAGAGATCGGATTTGAAGTCGCTAACAAGTGTTGAAACAATCAATGACCTGATTCACTGCTAGACAGGCATTGTTAAGTTACCAGTCCCTGTACTGTACGAGCTTTTGTTGTTTTTCCTTCGATTTTTATATCTGACTATTTTATTTAAATACCTCTTGCAGCATATTAATTACCTAATTTGAATTTTCTATCTATCCTCATGAGGAAAGTCACATCATTTTATCCTCAAACACAGTATCGCTGTCAAATAACTTAAAGACAAGGCTGACACGAGTCCTTGTTTTACATTGTCAAATCTCTCATGCACGCACCAGTGTGTTCCAGATAATTCATTCACAAGCAGACAACACTGACAGCCAGTAAGCTGCTTCACTCGTGCAGAAAGTGCCTCAGTGGGAGATGTAGGTCACTGTACTCAGCTGTACAGCGTTTCCTGCTGTGAGTGGCCTACAGTAGCAGAGCTGTCTGCCCTCACCCGTCCCAGAGGGGGGCTATTGTTGTCGCTGTCCGGCACACATTAAGGTGTTGATCCCCCAGCTGGCAACGCACGAGCTGTTGGCTGGATGAACCCTTCACGAAAGACACAAGCAACAGTGCCAAATAGGCAGGAAAAAAAACAAAACAAAACACTAAAACATGAGCTGATGTGTAAATGCAAACACATTTGTAGAAATAACTGGTCCAAGTTCCCTTTTCATCTGCTACTTCCTCTGTCTGTGACTGTTCCGTTTAGGTTAAGTACAAACAGTAGTGCTGAAATGGTGAGTTGTTTAATCAGCTGACTGACATTGAATATAATCAGCAGCTGCTTTGGTGGTTGTTGAAGGAAATTTTCATATTTATATTTATATATGCTATTTTCTGACAACATGATAAACTGGGTTTACTACAAAAATGACAAGTTGCATTACTGCAACAGAAAGAAACCCACAGTTTTTGTTCTGTGCTCTTCCAAAATAAAAGACTAACAGAGGTCACAGCCTCATCCTGCTATGAAAGTGGGATCCTGCCGTGATAATACTCGTCACCTTAACACAGGAAGAAGCCAGTGCTGTGTCCTTCACAGACGCCTAAAATTGTCACTGTGGCTTTGTCGCTTTGCATGCCATTTCCTGGTTAATCACGTTTCTTCCCTGAAGCATTGGCTGTGTCAGAGCTGCAAGCCTTATCTTACATTTTATTTGATGTGAACTTGTTGAAGTTTAACTTGTGTAAGTTTCTGGTAAACCGTTTCATATTTTTCAAGTGTAAAACTACCCGTGGGAGTCAGTTTCTTCCTACTTCACCCTCTGAACTCCAAGCAGTTGCTGCTCGTTTCTTGCTCCTGTCACATTTTTACTCACTGTGGGCTAATTTCTCACTGCAATAAAAAGTCCTACAGTGCCATTCAAACAGCACAGCTATGGCTGTAAGAAGAGAAAGCTAGAACATGTCCTCTGTGCAATATAACAAAATTATAATGCTAAAAATCATAAAGAATGTTATTTATGTGCTTTAGATTTTTATTTTGATTCATTATATTATACGTATTTGTTCTATGTAAGCAGTTGATCCCAGCTGAGCTGACCAGTCCCTGAGTTTCTGTTATGTGACTGTTGGCTTAGTCACTAATGGCTTTCAGGTTGTGTCAAGGAATGCAGAATTTCTTGCTTTTTTTTCACAGAATCTTGTGAAAGCAAAAGTAATTTTGATGAAATATAATTAGGGTTTACTAGGATTGCTGGAAAATAAAAAAAAATAGACGATTCGCTCTGTTCTGTCTTGTAAAGGCAGCGTAACTTTCAAACCTGCTGGTGGGTTTTAGGGTGGGATTTAAAGTTAGATATTGGACGTAAGGTGCAGTCCCCTCTGATTTCAGGGACTTTCCCTTGGCAGAGGGCACGTGATGTGGTGGCCTGGGCAAGAGGGGCAAAGAGCGGTGTGGATTTCTTTGGTATGCTGTCCTCTTGCAAGTCTGTCTCCACTGATATGCGTGCTCTGACCTGTGCTTGTAGCAAAATAATTTACAGCCACAGACCAAGCATAACGGGGAGACTCAGATGAAAGATAAAAAATCTATTTAACAGAGCCACTGTGCGCTTTTCTTTATTATGAATTGAGTGTGTTTTAGCTGTGTAAATCTGTCTAAAAGTTGCGATCGTCAGTGCTTTTATTTTAACATGAGGGGGACATAACAGCATATAATCTAAAAAGGGTCCTTGATATATAAAAATCTACAAAGGTTTGACCACTCATCCATCTCTTTTACTGTCTGTCAGCTTGTTTTCCTTCCTAATATTTTGCCATTTAGATTCCCGTTCACTGCCATCATCAGCACTGTTTTTATTTTTAGAATTTCCAAGGTTGCTTTCGATTGATCAAACATGCACTTTCATTGATCACTGAAGCCAGAAATCAGCAATGGTAAGGTCCCACAAGTTGATGGGATCCAAGTAACAGGCAAGCAGTTGAGCAGTTTTTCCCTATGTCTTGGATTGGCATTGTAAGGCTGTGATGTCTGTTAATCTGTCTTGGCGCTGCTGACAGCACTATGTCTGGACCAACTGTTGGCTTCTCAGGAGCCCATTTGGCCTTCTCTTGATCTGGTTAAAAATGAACTCGTTTTTTTTTTACACATCAAAGGATCTGACAACAACACAATCATGTGCTCTCTTCTTTTGATTCTTCAGTAACGAACGGATCAGTCTGTTGTAGGTTTTGGACTGCATGATTTGATTCACCTCTGACACCTCGAGACAGGAGCTTGTGTGTTGTTGTAAAATGCAGGCAGTTTGTTACCTTTGTTTTGTCTTTGTGCTGTCTGTGTTGGTCACATAAAGAGACTCGCTGAGATTCTCTAATTACATTGCTATTAATGTGACTCACCAGATGTAGGCTGCGGTTGTGAGCCTGTGATTGGCTGCTCATTTCAGGCAACTTTCTCATCCTGTCCTGTTTTCTGCTTGTCACCACTTTTAAAATTCCCCCTTCCCACAGAATCGACAGCCTCTGAGCAGCAACCTACACATACTGACAGCATGGCTGTGGTTTTGCAAAAGATTTGGATTTTGCAATAAGGCTGGACTGTTTGATTCCTTTGGTGAACAGCTGTAAAGATCTAAAAATATGTTTGCTGTTTAACGGGGACGTTCTTGCTGGTTTGTCCACTGGCTACGGAAAAAAATTCACTGTCCAAGCATGGCTGATTGTCTGCAGTGAGCTTGTGATGGTAGGCAAAAACAGATGGCATGAAAAAGCTTTGTTTATTCATCATTGAGAAGACGATTTGAGTTACATTTTGATTACAACTTCTGAATACACCTTGGAAAGCCTCAGACTGCAAGAAATGCCATCAGCCAGAGTTTTGACACGTCTTTGTTTTTCTCTGGAAACGACATTTGAAACTGGCATTGACTTGTCAAATGTACCAATCAAGCTAAATAAAGTTCTACAAAAGGCACATACTGCTGGAAAATCTCTCTGGAGTGAAGTGAGCTCCTCCAGAGCGTAAGTCTAGGAAGGCTTCACCTGTTGAGCACCGATTGTCACATTAGGTTTGTCTCTTTTATGGGTAACAGTCTTATGTCTTGGTTTATGTAGAGTTTTTTTTTTGCAGCAAATTAGCCGTTGTAATGATAAAGCTTTCTTTTCCGCATGTGAAACTTCCACCAAAACAAGTTTCCTCTCCCATCATTATTGTGAAGAGACAGTCACAGCATCCTGGACTGAGCCTCTCCCCAAGACCATTGTGATTGGCTTAAAGAAATGCAACCAAGCCAGAACTTTTTTCCCCCCTATAGTAGAATCACATGTATCACAGAATGGGTTGGCTAATCAAGACCACGTTGCTATTATCTGAAGTGTGTCACTTATTCTTAGCTTCTATACTGGCGTCTGTCTTAAGAGGCACCAAATTACAACAACAACAGCAACCAAATCCTGTCAAACAGGAAGGTGAAGGCCAAACACAGGATGCTGGCAAGGAGCCAAATGTGCTGTCAGTTGCAGATCTTTCTACCAAGACATTCCCATACGAAGTGCCGCGACAGAAGTCCCCAAAACCGTTTCATTTATTTGTGCCACTTTATAGAATGAAACTAAAACTGTGGCGTCCTTGCCCAGTGAGCACACAGACGTTGGTTTGTTTTGACAAACCATGTAGGTTTGAAGGGAGCTGTAAAAATGTGAACAGGCTGTTCCTTTCCTTCACATAAATGTTATTTTAAATCTTTCTCTTCCAAGGCTGGATTTTGACAGTCCAGATATTTACAATTTGAAAGACTGCGCAAATCCAACAGGATGTAAACATAAGTAACGATAAATCTTGCACTGAGCAAAAGCAGTGTGCTGGATTTTGTTTCTTTAACCGTTTCTCACTACATATTTTTCTTTCAAGGTTGTTACGCCATCAATGAGCTCAGGCTTTCTTCACAACCAGTCACTTGTAATATGAGCCTTCCTATTGTGAGGCAGTAACAATAAGATCTGTGTGGTTAGAACTGCAGTCAGCGATGCAACGCATTTATTGACAGCCATGATAATTTGAACCTTACAAACAAACAAATGCATAATTATAAAATACAACCACTAGTCAATCCTAAATGCAAAATTTAAATACCACCGAATTTCCTTTAGTAAAAACTTTGCTCACTTGTGTCAAAACCATCTATCTGGTATTTGTGGTTTCAATTTCCCTCGTCATAAATATTTATTGGTGATTGAGTTCCCTATTTAGAATTTCTTATGAAATTCAAATGATTGCAACTATTTGCTTCTGTATACATCTGGTTTCAGTTTTTCGTTACTGCTTGATTTATTTTCTTTATTTTTTAACCATTTTGTGACAAGGTCAGAACATGGGATACCATACCCAAATACAGAGCTTCTCAGAAGTCCACTGGGAAAGTCTTAACCCTCAGTTTTCCATCCTTGAGGCCATGTCACAGATGAGAACACTTAATCCCAGTTGGGGTTATCCAGGATGCATCTTCTGTATGCCTGTGTCCATGACTTAGATTAACATAAGTTATTTTTGCTGTTCAGTGTGTTCCGGCATTGTGCAACACAGACCTTACGTACATGCCTAATGCATGCTGAATTCTCATCATGTTCATTGTTCATTGTTAACCTCCAAAGTCTAGCATGTGATCTGTTCCTCGAGCCGTCTGCTGCGTCTGCCTCACTCTCTACAGACATACAATCCATTAACCTTGTATCCAGAGGAGCGTGTCGGAGGCCGTGCCAGCTAATTAAACGAGTGCTCGGCCTCGTCTTGTCTTTTCATTTTCTCCTCATGCTTTTCATCCTCGGGCCGGCCGCATACATCACACGTCTCGTGTTTTGGGCTGTTATTGAAACATTCCAGGGACGCCGAGGCGCAAGGAGCGTCTCCTTTTCTGGAAGTTTTTAGATCAGACTTAGTGAACCTTCACACATTTTGCTCTAGTTGTCTTCCCCCTCCCTCCAGTTGCTCTTTTTTTTTAAAAAAAAACTGTGGCCTAAGCAGAGGATTACTGATGCCCATTAAGGTAGTTTATATGGGTAAGGTATATCCCAGTTTCAGTAGAAATGACTTGGGTCAACAGGTCAAAGGCATGTAACAGGAAAAGTTGGGTCTACATAGACCGTGTTTTTTCATGTCACTTGACTCCTCCTGATTACATGCTACCCATCATGAGGAACAGGCTGTTACAATGGAGAGCTATGAAGGATATAAATGTTTTTTTTACAGCTACAACTGCTAGTACTGCAGTTGATGGAATTGAAGAAGGCTGTTACAAATCTTTTAATTGTGTAAGTTAATAGATTTATTTTACCACTCAATGCTGATGTCAATGCAGCCGCTTATTTCTAATGTCACAGCTGCACATAGGAGCTCCTGAACGTCAAACTTCATACATTTAAACATGATATTCAAGAAGTAAGTAATGCAAATGTAATGTAAATATTGTTAATTATTAAATCTCCTCTGTGATAAATATAAATAGACCAATACATCTCTAATTGGTTTTCTATTGTCTGCAGCACCAGCAGTGTAAAACTCAGGAAGTATAAAGAAATATTTTTGCATTTTCTGCATAACCAAATGAATGCATGTAAGCTCCTGTGGCAGCACCATGCATGCATTATGCTTCATGTCACTGCAGGGCTTTGTTTTGTGGCATTACTAACACACACCTCAACAGGTCTGTGGATATAATGTATTCCCTCACCTGAGAATCTTTATTGATTCTAGAGAATATTGTCAGGAAAAGAACTTGTCTGAAGGTTGTGTGTTTTACAGCCAATTCAAATTCCAAACTCTATACAAAACCTCCTCCAGAGCAGGTTAGCTGTGCAGCATAAGTTACCATGGAGATCCTGTAGGTTGTAAGAGAGCCACCTTCGTGACACTTAAAACTCTGGCTTTAGGCTCGACATACCTCGCTGATCCATTAATCTCGCTTCGTAGTACACCCCTCTTAGCTGATCCACCTCCGCCTGTATTATTTGCATTAGCTATTGTTTTCATTGCGTCTTGCATTTAGCAAATTGCGACAAAGATAATCCAGTTCAGGGTGGATCAGGTGTAGTTCAGACATGTTACATGTCTGGAGCCTGGACACATGGAGCTAAGTGTGTGCTTTTGTGTGGGTGGCTCTTAAGAAATCTGAATCACGTTTGTGGATGCAAGTCGTGAAAAAAAAAAAGTTCTGACTCCCATCTGAGGCGTGAGGTAATTATATGTTTGTGTGTGGCATTTTGCTTCTTGATGATTTTGCAGCAACACATTCTTCTGCCGTGCCCTTGGGCACCCGGAGGAGTTTGAAAGCTCACCTGTCAGCGCAGCATCAACTCAAACATAGCAGCAACCTCAAAGCCTGGGAAATAAAAGCTTTTCTTTTGCAAGGGCACCATGACAGAAGACTCGCTTATTTAGTTTTGGGATGGAGTTTGTTGTAGTCTGTCAGTTTCATTCCCTCCTGCTGGCCAATCCTAAAACCTCCTTCAAATAATTTAAAAAAAGCAATGTGAAGGGGCTGCGTTTTTAAGTATATTCCTGCTACGTGTCCATTTTAACAGCTTGTGCAAACTGAGAGTAACATACAAACACTTTCTGTATCTTGTTTCTTCCTCTTCAACTAACTAGCTCTCCCTCTCTCTCTCGCTCTCTCTCTCGCTGCACTAGCTGGTGGCATTTCTAGGCAGCTAATGATATTTGTGTCTTAGTAATGGCTGCTGATGAGCTGAAATGGTAGACTCTCCAGAAGCTTTATTTACTTGCCTTTAATACTGACCCGTCAGCTTGACTTATGACACTGCCATATGGACACCGTTTACAGAGAACAAGTCGGGGACACACTGACATCACATTCCTCCCTCACTTTGACACAATTTGCAGGATCTAATGTTTGTACTCAATACATTTTGTTTGCTGTTTTTGTGAGACACACTAGCATGTGACTAAGTATTCAAAGGCAGGGTCAGGCATGAGAGATGCCCCCCTTTACAAAGGACATCAATAAAATGCAAGAATTTATAAGATTTTTTTTAACATGTCATTTATCGTGCATGTGGTAAGAGCATGTGTCATAACTGTGAAAGCTGATAAGAGTTTGGTGAAGCGTCAGTGGATCTAATGAACTGCTGACATGGTCGACACTGTGGTAAAATACGAGGTGTGTCAGAAAAATGTCAGAACTGGTGTCACAAAAGATATATTTCAAATCCAAACTACAAGTTTTCCCCTCCAAAGTAATCCCCCTGGAGTCTAACACACTTTCCCAGCCTTCTCTGCCACGGCGCCATGCACTCCTGGAAGGATTCTTCCAGGATCCTCAGCAGCTCCGTCATCACAGCCATCTTGATGTCGTCCACATCTTCAAAACGGGTCTCCTTGATGACCCCATTGAGCTTGAGGGAGAGGAAAAAAAAAATCCCACAGGGCCAGGTGGGGTGAGTACGGAGGTTGCTCCAGCGCAGTGATGTTCTTCTCAGCCAGGACCTGTGGGATGCTCAGGGCGTTGTGAGCAGGTTGTCATGGTGAAGCAGCCACGACTTGTCCTGCCACAACTCTTGCCTCTTCTCGCGCACTGAACGAAGGAAACGCCACAGGATCTCTTTGTAGACAAGCTGGTTGATCGTCTGAAGGGGAAAACTCATAGTTTGGGTTTGAAATATATCTTTCGTGACACCAGTCCTTGAACTTTTCTGACACACCTCGTACAGTATGGAGAAAGGTGTCCCATGTATGGCGGAATGACTGGAGAATGGATTGACTCAAGCAGGAGGTCACCTGAACTTCTCTTGTAGCTGCGTCTGTTACATCAGAACAGTGGTTCATGTAGGTTATGATTCTAAATGTGAAAAGAAAAAAAACAGGTTCAAGAAAACTGCCGAAGTGTTCACAGCATCTCTAGAGAAGCTGCAGCTAACTTTTACCCCCTGATTTGTCTGGACAAGTCAGAGGTCTACGTGGAAAATACAAAGTCATGTGGGATCTTGTGTCATTGTTCTGCAGATTATGGTTCCCCGGATGTTTCAAGGTGAAATTAAGCCTCTCAACAATTGACCAATCCTACGATTCTCCTAACACTAGCTAATGTTGACAATGAGCTTATCTAAGCTGCCTTATGGAAGCTGTAGTAAATGTTATCTAGATGTTAATTTAATGACTTCCATTATCTACCATGGAGATTTCTTGCAAACAAACCATGTTATTTTTTACCTTGTTTCCCCAAACATTGTCTGTATTCTTACAGCCTAGCAAATATACTGAATGCACTTTGTTCCTCATCAAACATTTGCAGAAGTGCTCTTTTCATTATTTTAGATCTTGCATTGTTTACATCCGTGTTTGCAAGGTAACAAGCGTTTCTGTCTTGCCTTTGTTGGCACATTGCTTACAGTTACCTCTGCAGTGAACAATACATTAAGATTTGACAACATTTTTTCACTTTGCCATTGTCTGGTCCAGATTTACACAAATGTAATTTTTTGCATTTTTCAAATTACCTTTCATTGTGGCATTGGTAAAATTGATTCCACTTAACACAGATGCATTATATAGTAAGCAAGAAGTAATTGTGAGCTCTAGTTTACCTGTGCTTACTTAACAGTAAAAACGATATGTAGCAGGTTATGTGCTTGACAGGCCTGTTTTGAGATGAATGTTTTCATGTGGCACAATGTGGATTCAGATTAAATTTCACAATAATTCAGCTTTTGGCAATTTATTAGTCACAGAAGTATCTGATAGGGCTTTTAGTTTGCATCCTGCATTTGTGTAAAAATGGCTGCATTTAAACGGAGCCTTTATCTAAAGTGCTTCACATTCAGCAGTTCATTGACACAATAATGGCAGCGTCCTGCCAAGCAAAGTGTTCGGAGCAATTTGGGGTCTTTTGCAGAACACTAAATGTAACCTAACTGTTTTTCAAAGCAGAGACTCTTTGACCCCAGCTGGCTGCTTGCTTGTTGTGAGAGCATCTGAGATGTGGTCACTGTCAGGAGGCCGAAATATGAAGAGGTGTGCATGTAGGCTCACTGTCATCTGTTTTGGCATTTTGCATGTTTGCTCTCTGATCTGCTTCCTCATTACTTCATCCTGGTCTGCTCCGAACGGCATTCAGTGCCATGCAGACACCTCAGAGTGTACAAATAGATGTAGGATGTGTGTCTTTGATATGTCTGCTGTGTCTGTACTTCTGGGAGAGAGACGGAGAGAAACAATGTGTGTGTCTGTGTGAGGGAGAGCAGAAAATAGCTGAGGACACTGAGAAATCTCGAGCGGGTAAGGAGAGGCCCCTTGGCTCCCCAGAGTCACATGTCAAACCCATCATATCCTGCTGTCTTAATTTCAGGTTGCCTGTGCCCGAACCCAACCAGCTCCCAGATACTCTTACACTAAATCTTGTTCCTCATCCAAGATCAAGTTTGAAGTGAGGCGGGTGGGGGGCATGCTTGCACTGTCTCTCAGGTGGAGATCTCACTCTGTGGGCTACGAGGTGCTGACGTGGAGTCACTGTTGATTCTCTGAGCCCACTTACTGAGACCAAACCAAACTTCTGCCGACACAAACAGAAAGAATGATATTCCTGCTGTTTGTTGTTACGCAATCTACCACCTGAGTGTTTGATAGTGGAAAAATAGAGATTTTATTGTGGAAATTATTGATACAATCTTTCTTGTGAAAGAATATGTCTTGTGAAAAGGGAAGTGTCCTTCATCAGTTGTACTGTACTGTGCAGTTTCCTGCAAACTCCACATTCGGTAAAATGGCCCCTGAAACTCAGCTAGACAACCTTCAGCAGTTTCTCTCCTTGATATTTTTGTTATTGTCAGGAAATCAGTCAGTGGCTCTCGGCCTCAGACCTTTTTCTTTGTTTGTTTTTGTAACTGAAGATATAACTCTTTCAAAGTGGCACTCACCAAGTAATTTCTTGAGACAGCCCCACACTAGTTTTTACCAAACATTTATCAAATTGTGTATTTGTAGGGGGACTATTTTTTTTTTAGCTGTGGATTAAAACATCTCTTTTGCAGTTTTGCAGTTGCAGGCTGGTGTGTGTGTGATTGACTCAAACCAAACGACAGCGACAGTGTTCATCATAATGAAGGAACATGTCATATTTGCCATGCGCTGATATTTTGTAGACAAAAATACAAGTCTATGGGTTTTAGGAATCTAAGATTGTGTACATGTACACCTTCATTTCCAGTTAGGAGGTTGACCCTGGTTTTGGTTAGATTTTAGATATGGAGTTTACATAGAGTACAGAGAAATCTTGCTCTTCTTATTGGCTAATTATTCAGGCCTGATGCATGTTGTGTCGCGGTATGGTGGACAAAACTAGAAGTCACATGCCAGGAGAAAACCAGCAAAATGTCACATCACTTGGCTAAAGATGTATGCATGCAACTTTCTCCTGGTTTCTTTCACAGTAATCCAGTGAACAAAAAACTAAACAAATTTAGATTTTTCAAAAGCTAAATGATAACTGGGATACCCAAGTCCATGTATATGCAGCCGGTATCAGGCTTTGGCTACACAGACGATTTGTAGTAGGATTATAAAATACAAACTTTTGTAAAAAGACAATTATTCCTTGGAGATCTTTCACTAATAGGAAAATAGGACCTGTCCCAGCACTGATGTGAAATGAAGAGAAGCATAAAAATACAATCAGTTCTTTTGTATTAGCACATCAAACCGTTACCAGGGGCTAAAGAGCAGCAAGTGAACCTGCACGAGAGATCTTTATCAGATACTTCAGAGTTCCTCTAAGATTTGAGCGCACCACACACCCAGAATTCAGTGGGATTAGGTCTCCTGTATCGATTCGGTTGCATAAACATGATGGCTAAATGTGACAGCGATCAGGTTCAAGGAAGTCCCCAAAAAGTCACAGTGAACACATCAGACACCTCGTTGTCTGCTTCTCTTGTCACACACTGAACAGCTTTTTGTGAAAATAGACAGGACCCTCTTAATGACATGCATATACGGCACCAAAAAAAACAACTTTCAAGCGCTGGGATTCACTTTAAAGGAAGTAGCTGACAACTAAACGCTTTTGTTATCAGATTCTTTTGAAGTAAACCTGCCGCCCTCTTTGACAGCTGGCACGCATTTGTGAGTTATAGCAAAGTGAATTACTGTACAACCGCTTTCCTGCTTGTGTTTGCCTGCTGCGTGTGTGCTTAACATCTGCATGTGTTTGAGTGAGGGAGACCTCTGCCATTGTTGAGCTGTTACATCCTGACAACTGGGAGCCTGATAGGTTAAAAATAAACTAGTGCTTTCCAATTTTGTCATCTTTTGGGACCGCTTGTCCCGGCTGTTTTGATTTTGTGTGCGTCCCCCCGGAATGCTCGGGGTCACCGACGGCCACTTCCTGTCACATGGTCCCTCATTGTAATGCTAAAAACTGTCCCTAAACGTACTCAAACATACTCAAAAATAGGACACCTAGGAAGGAAAGGCCTGTGCTGTCATACTTCTGAATTGCACACCAGGTGGCCCAGCTTAAATACAATCTGAATGACAGCGTGCTTTTTTTTTTTTTCTTCTGTCTTGGAATTATCTTTTTCACTTTAAGCTTCAAAAGATAAGTTGGTTCATGGAGGGGTCTGCACACGTGCGGAACAGAATTAGGCCACTAGTACTGTATAGAAAGAAGTGACAGCGAAAACAACATCATAGAAAGTTGTTTGTAAAAGTATGCTGTTGTCAATTCTGACATTCCTGCAAAACAAAGGATTAAAGTTAAACTGGCACTCGCAGTAGGGAGTGCAGCTGTGTGTTAGTGTGTTTGTAAAACCAAAGTAGTTTTGCGCCTCTTTAAATAACCAAAGAGCCAACTAGATATGCATGCTATGCAAATAAGTCTATGTAAACTTCCCCGGCGAGCTAAGCAAATGTATTATGTAACTTGTTCTCAAGCATCAGATGCTCTTCAGCCGAACAGAGACAGATGGACACCGCTTAAATAATGCTTATCTAAAATTTGAGAACATTTCCTGTCTCTGATAGATAGTTTTTCATTTAGTGTCTTTCATCTCAGGGACGGAAGCGGTTCGTGATTGCTTTATTCCTGTTGTTCCAGTGCACAATGTTCAAAGCAATTATGGAACGTGTTCTGTTACTCAAGGCTGGTAAAGGTGAGGCGGGCCAGTTCCGATCGGTGCACACCATGTTGTCATAGCAGCTATTGATTTTCTAATTGCAGCAGCTCGTTCAAAACACATTCAAGACTTTGTTTAGTGGTGTCACTGTATCATGTGACGCGGTGGAGATTTTAAAGCCACCGCCGTTTGTCTCACTCTGACCTACAACAAATGATCAGTGTTCTCTCACCTCTCCTGCTGTCAGTCACCTCTGCCATTCAGTAGTCGTGGGGTTCAGGCCAGTCGCTGTCTTGCCAATGTTGGTGCCTTCTTTTGACACATTCATCCCTCCCCAGTGCCCTCTCATCCAAACTTAGCATGGGCACACATCCAATCGTATGTCTCCTTTTTCTTTTTCTGTACGTTGCCAAGTGCCAATTCTATAACTAATGCGTCAAATCTCGACTCAGTAAACCAATCCTACATCAACAAGACACAGAAAATGCTGTATTTCTGCAAGCTAGGGCTGCACCAGTGTGGTCAAAATGATGACAGATAATTTTTTACTAATATTGAGCTTGTGATTATTTATCACAATTATCAATTGTTATAAATAAGCCCCAAAGGTTTTTTTTATTGCACTTCAACATTTCAGCAAAGAAGGTTCCTCTTCAGAAGAGGCAAAATATGAATAAAATTGCACCCTAAATGCTTTACTTCCTGAATATCTTATGATCAATCTACACTACGATTTACCAATGATCCCTAAACATGTCACTTTCAAGTTGTGGTAGATGCCAGCAGCGATAGGCGGCTGTGCACAGAGTAGCCTCTAGTCTCCTCACACAAGCTCAAACCAAGTGACTTCACCTGCATGGGCAGGTTTTAAAGAGTGAAGAGCATTTTAAACGACAGTTTCACAGGTGATGTGTTCATTTACCTGTGGGAAGCAAATACTGTGATCATGATTAATATTTGATTAATTGCGCAGCCCGACTATAGACGCTCATTGATATGCTTTTCTTTGAACCTTTATCCTAAGCCAGCAGCTGGTTAGTTTTCTTAGCATAACGATTGTCTGGCTCTGTCCAAGCGTGACAACAAATGGTTTATTTTGGTGAGTTAGCGAGCTTCAGAAGTGCTGGGTGACATATTTTTGACCCTTTGGATCGGTTCCAAGCATTAGGCTGTGCTTGAAGATGACGAGCTTTTAGCTCCATATGATTTCTAACAATCTCTTGTTTGCATTCCTTGAGTATTCCCAGTGTTTCCCATCGTCTGCACAGGCCCTCTGAAGTGCCAGTTACACATGTTGGGTTGTGTGTTCCTGTCTAGTTGTTGGCCTTGGCCTTGCCGTGTGGCTGTCTGTCTAGTCCACAACTGTTGCCAACACGGAGCATCATCCTTTGTTAGGCCTGGACAAAGGTTTTGGCATATCTTGGACTGACAACTTCCACAAATATGTTTGAGGACGTGTTCTGTAGTTTATGGATGTCTTTAAACTCGTTGCTTAAATGTGTTTATCTGTACATGTGTGTGTTTCTGCACTAGAGACTATTTATGTGGCTGTTCAGATCAGGCGCTGTGTGTGTTTTGTGGCTCCTCTGAGACAGTTTGGCTCCTGGCCAGCTCAAACTGTCCGTCGCTCTGAAGGCTTGAAGTAATGGGCTCATTTCCCCAGTGGGACAGGACGGGGGCTGAATAAAAACAAGAGGGGGGATGCCTGGGGACGCTGCAGGAATGACAAGAGCACACGACAGGGCCCAGAAGGACCAGCGATTTGCCTGCGTGCTGCTGTTAAGGCCGTACTGTTTTATACGTTGCCATCAGCTCAACATTTAGGATCAATGTGATATCGATCATAACTAAGTCTCTTTAATTAGAAGCAACCAAGTACTGTATGTACAATCCAATATGTGAAGGCTGAGTTTACCCTGTACAGAACTGTATATTTATTAACCCTCTGAACCCCAAGCACTTTTGGGTGTTTGAAGCTCCTGTCATGTTTTTGCCAACTGTGGGCTCATTTTTCACTGCAGTTTAAAGTTCTGCATCTCTGTGGAAACAGCACAACCGTGGCTACAAGTAGAGAGAATTCAAACACTGTCCTCAGTGCAGTAAAACAAAGTTATACGATCATGAATCATAAAAGAAGATAAAAAGTTGAATATTCTAATTATTTATCTTTAAACAAACTGATATCAACATACACAGAATTTTCCCAAGTGCCCACAGATGTTACCAATAATGGGGGGAAAAAAAGTGATTCTCCAGTTTTCACATTTTGGTTTGGTTGAGTTTTCCAGGAGATGGCAGAATATCATAGACGTGTAGTTCAAGGGCTGTCAGAGAGTTGATGATTCAACAATTCTTTGTCTTTTTACAGTTTCTGGTTCTAATAAATGGTGACATATTGATGATTTTGAAGATGTATATATTTATTTGTTTTTCTTTTGCTTTTCTAACCTCCGGCAGGGTTTTGGAGTTAATCACCTTTAAATGACCTCCTCTGTTGTTTTTTTTAGTGTTTTTAAATTAGAACAAAGTTCACTTGTACTTGCTTTACCACCTGATGGGGTAATGCAGTGTTGTCTTGCTAGGGGCAGTGTTTCAAAGCCTCAAACATGTCTTATTCTACTTCAAACAAGGAAGTGGAGTGCATTCTAATAAATACCTAGAGCGTGGGTGTGGTCAGGCTCCCGGCGGCAGGTGGAGTCATGTTGGCACAAACTACCTTTAAGAGGTGCAGTCATGAGAAAAAAGCATCCTCCTCTTAGGATGACAAATATTATGTAAGGTACACCCACATCTTAATGTTCTTTGCTCAACAAGAGGCTTTATTATTATAAGCCCGTCTAAGTAATATCGCCTGTTTACAACCCACCAGAATCAGAATTTTTCTTTGCTGTTTCGTAACCTGTCGGCAGATCCCTCCAAAAGCTGCAGCTACAAGTACGTCTTGCCATTCAGGACACTTGGCATTAAGATGTAATTAAGCAAGCTTCTATTGAGTGATTGCCAAAACTTTTGCTCAGTGGGTTTGCTCACTTGAAACTGAAAAAAAAGAACAAGACAAAAACGGGATTTTCTTGAATCATCATTATTTTTAGGCTGTAGACTTTGCTTAGTTTCATTTTACTGTGATAAATGTGCCATCTTGTTACGTTTCTTGTGACGGTGTGTGTATATGTGGGTGTATGTGTGTGTTGTCTCTGTACACAGTGTGCATAACAGCAATTCCTTAAAAGCCAGGGAGGAGTAATAATGTAGCACAGGTGCAGCCTTCATCTGGAAACTACCAAACGAATATAGTGTTATTACTGATCTGTTTGCTCCAGACACGTAGTAACTTGACATGTGATCATTGTGGAAACTTCTTCTTCTTCTGGCTGCTGTTTAACCTTCACCTGGCCCTTTATCTCTGACCAAATATTTTTTTGTTCCTTGTAGATCCCTGTCTTATAGTGATGCCGCCATGCATGGGCGAGGCCGACCGCTTCAGTCTGGACGCGCTGCGGCACATCCACAAACAACTGGATGACGACAATGATGGGGGAATAGAGGTCAACGAGAGTGTGGAGGTAAGCTTGGTGATTTTGGCTGTTAAGCTGTCACTGACACAGTATGCTGCTTGAGGTACTATGACAAAGCAGATGACTTAAAATAACATTAAGGGAAAAACCTGTGGCCTTTAGGTTTAAGTTGTTGTTTCCAGTCTGCAGGCAGGACATCCTGAAGGGGACCTAAAAACCTTTTGAAAATCCTTCAGGAGGAACGCTGGCCCTATCCCAATATCCACCCTCAGGCCTAAGCACTAAACCCTCACAGACTTTACTGACGTCACGGCTGTAGAGCTCGAGTGTGTGAGTTCATGAGTTCGCTCCAAATGGTATAAAAAGGAGGAATGGACACACTATCATTACAGCATGTTGCTTGGAGACATCAAGACTCGTGTTTCATTCACAGTTTGATCAGCTGCTCCGTTTATCACTCGCTGTTTCTGACATTACAGTAATTATACATTTTAGCCAACTAGCAAAAGTCAGGGTAGCCATGGACGTCTGTAAATCCTGTGTGGGTTTTGATTGAAAATACAAGCAACTCTACAAAGGTACAATAAAAAACAGCAAACAGCCAGATACTATACCGTACAGATGAATGTCCCAGCAGATTTCTTCCCTGCACCATCCATGCTTGGTTTGTGTGCATTCTGTGGGGGGCAGGACAACCACCAGGTCCAAGTCCACATCAGAGCCCTCATGCACTTGATGATTTGACAGGACAGCCCTGAGCTTTCATGTATTTAGTGGGAACACACCACAAAGTCCTGTGAGGCTTTGAGTGTGGGGACTGGAATAAGGCCTGAACTGCTCACAACTTGCATGTGAAGGAGTACACGATGCTTCATTTTAACCCTGTACACCCCAAAAATCCAGTGACAGGTTTGGACAAAAATGTCTTGTTTTTAAAAATTGACAAAATTATACCATCTGTTTAGAGCAAGAAACTGTTTCTAACTTAGTTTTTAACTTTAAATTTAAGTTAACCTAATATAAGCTTAAATTTGCTTCATTTGCTGTCTCTCATTTTAAATTTGCCAAAAATAAACAGTTTGTTATAACTAGTTTCTGTAAAAACCTAACAAAGTTCTACACAACCTACAAGCAGCCGTGATACCATCAGTGACTCAGTTGTGACCAACAGTCACGTGACAAAAATGAAAGGGCTGTTTGGCTAAACTATTATAAACTGCAGGCTGTGCTTACACTGTAGATAGGTGACAAGTACGGAAACAAAATAAAAAATTTAACTAGTATAATACCTAGAGTCACTTTTTGTTTTTGTTGGTTACAGCTGAGGCTAGTTGGAAAGTGTTGTACATGTTGATTCCAGGTTTTTTTTTTTAAATTTTTGTAAAATAGACTATCAGAGATTGTCCACTTTTGTTGATATGATTTTTGGCATTGTTGTTTTCTTACAATGCATAAAAGATATTTTGAGTTCTCTCTGCTTCTATCCACTGCTGTACTGTTACCATAGAGGTGCAGGGCTTTATATTGCAGTAAAAAAATGAACTTACAGTGAGTAAAAAATGTGACGGGAACAAAAAAATGCCCTGAAACTGCTCGTGGTTCAGAGGGTTAAAAGGTTATACTTAAACTTTGGGAGCCACTAGAGTAGGTAACTGAACTTAGGGGGTAGCTGCAAAACCTGTAAAAATAATTTGCCTCTTTACCTCTTTACAGTTATTGTTTTATTTTCATGTTGTGGTTCCCAAATAGTGAATATTTAATCAGCGCCACAGGTTTCCTCGAAGTAACACTTCAGCAGAAATCCTGTATTTTGTAAATTATTAGATTAGCCAAACAAAACTGCTTGTAAACGGTTAATGTGTTGACACAAGAACGCCGGCTTCTCACCTCTGAAAGTGTATTGCCACATACAAGTAAATATTTAGCTAACAGTGTGTAACAGCTTGTGGCAGTAGGTCAGGCTGCTGAAGCTGCCCTACAAGTCAGATCATTTGAACATTTAGCAGTTATTCATCGGAGGAGGCAGCCAAGCATTGCTAACACATTGTCATAGACACACATATCATTGGTTACCTTTTTTTTGTTGACATTATATGTTAATATTTGTAGTTTTATAGAGAATGTGTTTTGTGCTGCCTTAAGTTTAACGAGAAGCTCTGGAGTTGGGATTTTTACTTTTGAGATGATTCTGATGAAGGGGTGGTAGCAACACTGGCCTTGCAAGGTGTGTGTGTTTGGTGTGTTTGGTGTGTGTGTAAAGAAAGAAGTAACTAACCGGGTACGACTGACATCTGAGAGCACTCTGACCCGCTGTGCCCTGTGCGTCTTTTGGTAATCAACGACGTTCAATAGAAACCACTCGGGACCACGGTCACATTTGTTTGTGTGTGTGTGTGTTGGTTGGAGTCATTTTTAACTGGCTGGGAAGCGCCGGTGTGAGAAACAGTTATACCCTGCAGCCCTGCGGTGGCGCCTCACTTAAGTATGAGCGCTGTCTGAAGAAGCCTGAGGGCTGCAGTGTTAGAACTGGACCCCTGCCCACATCAAGAGGATGTGTGTCTGTGCGTGGATCACTGATGCTGACATTTACAGTACAGGAGTGTGTTACAAAATGCCCCCTTGCCTGTTTTCACCCTTTGTCTTTATAAGGGCAGTGAGTCGTGTCTGCTACTTTCCAGCAGAAAGCTTGAGTTGTTTTTGGCCGATGCTCATTACTGAGGATTTTCAGGCTTCTTCTCCGGGCTCTGAGTTTCATGCCGGAATAAAGTTTCATGATGGATGTGCGTTTCACCGAATTAGTGGCTGTCCATTAGTTGGTCTTATGAAAGATGGACATTGTTGTGTGATCAGGAGACTATAATTGGAAACACGTAATGTTTCTTTCGTGGCATCTGGTATAAGACTGAGAACATGCAGCATGCGATCTAGAATCTAATTTCTTGTTTTTTGACTGAATATTACGAGTGAAAATTATGTTTCAAATTGTTTTTTAAAGTAGAATTTAAGGAAGAAATGTGATTTATTTTTATTTTTTTCCCCAGCTGCCATGTAGTGCTCTGTGTTTTTCTATATAATTGCCAAAGCAATTGGAGTGAACTTCTGCTAAAACAAATAATTTGGCTTGTTTTCAATAACAGCTAAAAAAAAATCAAGGCTTTATTGTACTGGCAGAAGGCCTATAGGCCACCGTACGCATGGCACATAGAGTAAATAGAGTAGATAAAGCCAAAAACAAAACCAGCTGTTTTTCAAATATTAAAAAAAAAACCTTCATGATGAAGAAGAAGCATGCAAAACGTTAGTCATCTATACTAGAAAAATGATTAAATGTCTGGAAACGTGTAATCTTTCCTTCATGTCGGCTAGTCTTGGCTGTGCTGTCCGGAGGCGAAGACAACAACAAAAAGCAGTTTATCAGTCGTTTATGTAAATGTTCACGAAGTCACACTTTACTCAGAAAAGGTGTTTGTGCTCGTCATTATGCAACTCCTTCCCTTTAACTTTTTCTAATCCAGTTCTTCAAAATGTGCACAAATGTGCGTTGCAAAACCACAACTGTACTTTTCTGTCCTTTTCTGTGCTACTGGGACGCAAATGTCTTCATGTGGTCACAGTGTTGATAGAAAAGCCAGATGTACAATGTACCATGTGAACTGAGGAAGTGGTGTTATACCCACACCCTTTTTTTTTTTTTTACATAGAATATATCCAAAACAAGTTACCAAGTAATTGTAAAAACAAAAGACAAAATGTACTCCAGACAGCAGCTGTAGAGATGCGACGATTGGGATTATGTGCATTCTGTTTTGGATTCAGGTCCAGTTTAGGCCTGGATAGCTTTTATCGACTCAGATATGAATACAGCAATTTGCCTTAATGTAATAGAAAAATACACGGCAGAGATCAGTTTTAATAAGTGTGGGTGTATTTAAAGGCATGGCAGTTGGTTTAGGGTTTGTGGGCCTCGGGTCAGTGA
The DNA here is from genome assembly GCF_000690725.1 of Stegastes partitus. Taxonomy (NCBI): domain Eukaryota; kingdom Metazoa; phylum Chordata; class Actinopteri; family Pomacentridae; genus Stegastes; species Stegastes partitus. Next base: position 388,256 of record NW_007578230.1, read on the forward strand.
TTTGATCCCCTCTTCTGCGACGTGGAAAAAAAATTGTCACATTGAACCGTGTTTAGCATCAGTTTCATTACAATCCAGGCTCTTCCTGGCAGTGATGAGTTGAAATGAGTGACACAGTTATGAGGGCGGGTGATGAGTGTGGGGTCAGCCTGCATCTCTTCTTTTGGAGATGAGACGTCATCACCTCCTCACCCCCCAGTGCCACCTGGCTGTAACCTTACCCCTGTGACAGGTCCTGCTTTTCCTACCCCTGCTACCGTTTATCCCAAAATCTGAGAGGATGACTAACAGTAGAGGACGGTCATGTTGGAGCGTATATGTTTCTCATGACATGTATTTCAGAGAGTCTTTATGCTGATGGTGAAGATAACATTAGGTGTTGTCAGGGAGCCAGTGGAGATATATACCTAGTAACAATAACACCAGTGGGATTTGACGAATGTTTACGTTTTTGTCGAACATATTATTAAAGGAAAATAATTTCTTCTTATATTTTCAGGTGATTATACACCAATGAAAACATAATTATGTATGTTCAATCCTATTTCTGCCTTAAATCCCCCTGAATCTTACACCCTGCACCTTTAAGACACTGTGAACATGGTCTTCACATGCAAGGAAAAAACTGCTGCTTTGTCTTTGTTCAGGCAGTCTTCAGACTGAGATGCTTTGTTGACCTTTCAAACATCCCCGTTTTCCTGAGGCATGAGGCTGCAAACTACGTAGCTTCACACTTGTTTTGTAGGTTGTTTGGTATGTCGATTTTCAAGTCATACAAGAACCAGACATTGGCATGCAGTTCTGTCAGGACTCATTGTCAGGTTGTTAACTGGAAGACGTGAACATTGTGTGCTCACCTTTCAAGAGCTGAATATTTTCCTTGTCATAGTAAATCTGTAGATGTGTATGTTATTGCAATAGAATTTTGAAATACAGCTTACAATAAAAGAATAGAGGGTGGCCTTATCAGCGACTTATAAACCTGTCTGCCTGGTAGGGCCGAAATGTGGAATTGGTTTGCTTTTAAAGTTCCTCTGTACCTTGACAACAACCACAGTTGCTATGTTGGAGGGAAATGAGTCCACACAGACATATTAACGCCAACCAGGTTACATCACTGCATGAAACATACACATATAATTTACAGGTTTCGGAGCCGTTGTCATAAGTCACGTCTCTTAAATTTGCTTTTCAAAAGTACGCTCTGCTTGAAGTGATCAACAATGAGTAGAGTGGAACTGCTCGTCTCTTATTTTTGACCATCAGATCTACCTACACACATTTAACCCTCTGTGTCTTAAACAGAATAATCACAATTATGCTATTTGCACAGCCAGAAACTATAAAAAAAAAAAAAAAACATGAAAAGAACCATCTGACTTCTGTGATATTTACCAAATTTCATTAATTTGATTTTATTCTACATGTCTCATTAATGTGCAAAATGTAAACTGTTTGCTCTCAACAGAATCTGTAAAAGAAAAAAAATGAAAATAAAAGATGAGAAGTCTGTGCTCCTCGGTGCAAATGGGAGGCCATTAGTGACTCAGCTGCAACCAACGGTCACAAGACAAAAGTTCTGGGACTTTGTGACTGAACTGGGCTAAACTTCAAACTGTGCTTATACAGAGCAGAGAGGAGACAAGAATAGAAACAAAATATAAATTTAAGTAGTAAGATGCTTACAGTATGTAGAGTCTATACATTTTTTAGTCCAAAATGTGAGCATAACACCCAAGAGTTCATAGAGTGAATTTTTACTATTTTTTTACTACATGTACACAGTACAGGTCGACCTATTTTTTTTTCCATAAATAATTGGTAATTAAGGACACAGATTACTGATGTTTAGAACTGATAGACATTTGCAGTGTGTTTGCGGTTGAATAACACAAACTGTCTTTAATTTATTTTGCATATATTTAATTAAAAGCGTTCCAGTATTTATCCTTCAGTGTTGATTGGCTGTTGCTTGTGATGGTGCTGTGGGTGGGACATTGCTAAGGACCACAGAATGACTAACATTGAGAGTAGCATCTGCATCAAAGCATGAGTAATTTTTTATGATTTTTTTTTTTCATCTGGATTCCCTAAAAAAAAAACAGCTAACATAATATCTGACACATGAATATCTGATCCGATAAACAGTTGACCCGAAAACACGCGGCTGGGGAGTAACACATGTAACACATGGAATGGAGTTATGTAACTGAGAAACAAAGTTATGAGTATTCCAGTAAAGTTAAAGAAGTAAACATGTAATCAGATTACCAAAACACTTAAATGGGCATTATTAGCAGAATTACAGTTTTAAAATGTGTTTCAAAATTTAAAAAAACGAGCTGCTACCGTGGCATGCACACTACACTACACACTACAGTCATCTTTTAATATTTTTATTTATTTTCCTTTGCCTTTATTTGTAATTGAAAAGTAACAGAACTGATTTAGGTTACTTTAAGATTGAGATACTTAGACTAGATTACTGTCTATATTTTTTAACCGGGAACTAGTATTTGTAGCAGAAGTCGTTTTTAAAGTAACCCTCCCAAACCATGTCAAACACTCTGACAGTCCCTATCGAGTGGTGAAGCAGTGAAAGCAAACAAGGAAGCGTTGAGGCCACAACAAGTACCTCAGTTCCCTTTGCAAGTGCAGCCTTCACCGACATGTCACGTCACTTATCAGTCAGGATGCTGAACAAGAAAAGCTTTGGCTGCTTTTGAAGTTCATATTCGGAGTCGTGGCAGAACATAAATAGCTCTCGAGAAGCAGACTGAAAGATTTTTGTCAGAATCAGTTGGCATGTTGGAAGTGTTTTTGTTGAGCAATTTCACCAGATTGGCCACACACTTATAGTTATGTCATATAACTGAAGTGTGTATAATGTCTGTATAAGCTGAGCCCACAAATCTCTCAAAAAGTGGCTGATTTTTTTTTTTTTGCTACATGAGAGGCTGGTGTTCAGTCCAGCCATCAAATCTATCTCTTCTTTCTGTCTCTTCAGTCTAAATATATACAAACCTGGACCTCTTGCAAGTATAGTTTCAAAGTAGTCACTTTTTTTTTTTTTACTGTCTTCCAAGAGCATCTGAAATTTGACGACTGTGAAAGAATTTTATCAGGAATCCGACCCAGTTAAACATAATCCTGTCTCTGATTACTGCGAGTCGGGGCGTTGTCGGGGGTTTTGAGTGACGTTCGGGGGTCTGTTGCTGAGCGCAGTCAGTGAGGACGGCAGGTGCACGTCCTCGCCTTGGGGTGCTGGGCTGCGTGCTGCCTGTCTGCCAAGGAGACGTTCGGCTGGATCGTGTTGCATCACTTTGAAATCGCTTGAACCCAACCGACGTCACACCAGGGGGCGATGGCTCTGCTGCTGCTGTGTGTGTGTGTGTGTGTGTGTGTGTGTGTGGCTTTATTAGTTCTTGACAGGCCATGCATAACAGCTTAGTGGAAAAATGAGGCTTGCATGTGAGTTCTACATCTGTGCAAGCACACTGTATATATGTCTTACTTGTGTTTGGGCTGGTATGAACAGATAGAAACCCGAGGAGGCTCGTAGAGCATCTAAGCTACGGTTTATCTATAAAAAGAAGGTTCTTGAAGGTGTTTGTTGACTTGTCTGGGAATGTTCGAGAGGGAACTTTCAACTGAGATTTTATTTATAACCTTAAACTTCTAAATTTACACAAAGCTTGTGCATTAAAGCAAAAATTACAAATTAAAGTGCATGTCGTGTATTTGCTTGTACAAGATGAAGGCTGAAGTGACAGTGCCTGGTAGGTAGTTGGCCAGACATGGTTGGTGGATCTAACTTTCTTAAAACCAAACCTTTCCTTCTTTCGCTTTCTGTTTGTGCATGGATCAAACAAATTGAAGTTCAGGCTCACTGGGAACATTTGCAGAAACTGTGTATTAATGGAGCACATGTTAAAAAGACAAACAAACAAACAAACAGTTTATATGTAGGTAAATAATTAAAATAACAAATTTTTACAGTAATATCAAGGAGGGTCCTTAGTGTAGTGACAGAAGGGGATGTTGACAGCGAGGGGCAAACTGTCGACACAGTCTGGAAGGCAGCAATGGAAAGACTTTGGTCACATTTGGATTCTGACTGTAGGAAAGAGAGCAGTAAATTACTAGTGGTTGTAGGATGTGCTGAGGAGATGCAGGATGGAAGGTGGCCAGTGCACGGACGATGCAGCGGCTCCTCTTGGTACCAGTGAGGCGAGACATGGACATGACTCCCCCATAAAGGGAGTTTCAGTCATAGAGACGTGAGGCACTAAAAGTTTAACTGTCTCCAGATCTCCAAAAGAATGCTTTGGGTGAAAAAAAGCTACTTCCTAAGCAAAAAGTACAGACATGGACTGCTCCGACCCTAACTCAATCCAAGCCTGGTATCATGTCACACCACCCATGACATTTAATATCTTTAACAGCACAGCTCATTGTGATGCAAAGACATCCACTTTGATCTCGGGCAACAAGCCTCCATGTGCCCATTAGAAAAAAAACAAGATTTTATCATGTGAGTGATGGTTTCACAATTGAGACTGCCCAGCTGTCATGTGTGATAAATCAGCTGTGCTCCCAGAAGTTCACGTCTTAATAAATCATAGCCGAGCGCGCCATACCTTTTCGCCAAATTCGTGGCATATTAATAACAATAAATCAAATTCATTATCCTCTTTCTGCTGTCTCCCCTAACTAATGGCTTTGATGAATGTTCAGGTATGTTGATGAGTAAAAACATCATCACTTAAGGTTATGATGATAGATAAGCGATGGATGTAATAAGGTTCAGTAAATTAGATGAGGAGATGTGGACAGATGGACTGATACAGTAGATACTGGGGGTGAGAGAGAGAGAGGGAGCAGAGGCTCATGGGAAGAAACTCCACCCCCAATGTGGAATCTGATGGAAACAAATATGTCTTTGTTTGCCACTGTTTGTGTGTGTGTGTGTGTGTGTCTGGCCCAGTCAGGGTCTGACATGTGTCACACTGTCTGTGCTCAGCCTCTGTGTGTGTGTGTTGTTCAGAACATGTGGGTGTGTTATTGTCTTTTCAGGACTCAGCGTTTATCCTCAGGGAGACTCTCTGTCCCATCATTCTGTCATACTGGAGATGCTCAAACTTTTTTTTTTTGCAGAAAGTTCTTCCTCTCCTTTAAAAGTTCAGCAGGCTGTAGCCTTACATAACGGTTCAGCATCAACTGTTGTGATATGTGCAGTAGTCACATGGCAGGAAGGCAGATTATCTCAAACACATGCTACTTTTTTTTGCTGTTTGATGCTCATATTATTCTCGTTTTCCATGAGTTAGTCTACAGGAGGGCTCTGCCTGATAGAACATAAATTACTCTGATTTCACTGCTATTTTCCCTCTTTATTTACAAGACACTTTGTTGACATACAGGCTTCACATGTGCACAGCAAAATGAGTGAGGACGAGGAGAGACAAAATATTGCAAATGTATTGTTCTGTCGTTTAATTCTGTACATATTCCACAAAGTCTGGAGATTGCTTAGGAATCCCTTATAGGAAAGTGCCATTAAAAGTTACCTCTTGCTGGGGCAGCAGTTAAAAATCCAACTTGTAGTAGCAACAGAGCGGATATTGATTTTATGGCACAGAATAAACAGTTATTTTCAGAAAATGTTCACAAGACAACTTACAAATGTTCTTATTCCAACCAACACCATTTTCAATATGTTTAGTGAACACATTTTGTTTTGTCTTTTAAATAGACTTTACTATGACAATTTGTGAATACACCTTTGATGACTAAAGCAAAGGGCGATTTAGTTGCCAAAAAAAAAGAAAAGACATGTCAGTTGTAGGGCTGCACAAGTAATGCAAAATTAATCACGATGATCATGATTTTGGCCCTTTAAAAATTAAATAAATATGATCGACTGTGGTATTGACGCATAAAACGCGCCGTTTATAAAGAAAAAAACAAAAAACAAACAGGCAATGTAGATGAAATAATTTGGTGGTAAATCTGACATTAGAGAGCCTTGTTCTGCTCTTTCCAAAGTAACTTTTGCTCACTATGAGCAGTCAGATGAGCCCTGGGACGACATTTATAAATCTCGGGGGACCGATGAGCTCCGACGCTAACGCTTCTGCTAACTGTAGAAACTAAGAGGAACGTTGCGCATTATTTCGCGTAAAACACGCTTCTGATGCATTTTTGCTTTTCCAAAACCAAACCAGAGTTCTGTCTGTCTGTCTGTGTGTGTGTCTGTCTGTCTGCGTGTCTGTCTGCGTGTGCAGCTCCGACACACACACAGACCACCAGGTGTGCAGCTGCGCAGGTGATACCGTTCAGTAATCTGATTACACTTCACTGTAGTTGATGCGCAAAATATTTGTTTCTAACAAGAAACTTCGCTAAACTTTCACTAAAATTCATCACATACAGACGCAGAAACCTTGAGCTCGTCGGTCCTCCTTCGCTAAGCAGGTATGTTATGTTTAATTAAATTATAGGAGCATAAGCTGCTGATTAAAGTCAGAGTTGAGCAGCTGGTGGAGGTGGAGGCGTCGTTCAGAGCGATTTTAGGGTTGCAGACAAACTCTTGGTTTATTTCCACTGTTGGTAGAAATATGTAAACTGTTTTCTTTGTTGAAACTGTTAATATCACAGTAAAAACATACTGTCAAAGTCCTTCATTGGTTTTATACTCAGAAGTGAAGAGTGAAAGCGGTTTTATCAGCATAATGTGCGTTTGTTTAGTTTTTCTCTTTAACAACAATAAACCCATAAGAATACCGTCAAAACCATATCAGTAAAAGTACTTGTACTGTTAAAATCTCAACAATACCCGTCTCTAGTCACACACCTGAGTGTTCATTTGCAAAAGGAACTGAGTGGAGACTAGAGGCGTCTCTGTGCACACTGTAGCTGCTATTTTGCATTTGGAAGGTGCACTGAATTCAGGTAAAGATTATTTTATCGTCTTATTCTGGTGCAGACTTGTACAATATCAGGAATGAAGCACAGCATAGAGGTGAAAGCAGTGCTCTGTTTGTTTCAGTGTAAACGTGACATAAAAACCTTTTCAGTTTCTATCTATGATGAATCTCAGTATTGATCAGAATAATCAGAATCAAAGAAGTCTTCATAATAAAAAGTCATGCAGCTTTTTCAATGTTCTATGCAGATGCACTTCCCTACAAATCACTCTAGAATGATTATTTATTCATCAATAGTTATTCAGCAGGTGAAAATTCTTGTTTTTTCTTCCATATAGCAGTAAATCAAAGTCAGTTTTTTCTTTTTTCAATATTGTGCAGCCACACTAATACACAGTGTGGCTGTAATTATCACAGCTATCATCAGCCTCGCTTAACTCGTAAACACTGAAGCCACAAAGCACCCACAAAGACCTTTATACACGTGGCTCTCTGCTTACTTTATATGGCTCGGTAAAGGACTGAAAAGCTGCCTTTCAACCTATGCAAAGTGGCTCTGCTGCTCTGCCCACAAGTAGTTTCATGATGCAGCATGACAAACAATTGCGGTTACTTTTATTAGAGCTTTTTGAGTCATCTGACTTGCATGTACTGGTGCAGATACATCACATGGAACACGTACTTTCTCTATTTTTTAGGTAAATGGCTGAGATGTTGAATTTTAACCAAGAGGACCAGTGGTGAACAGAGTCGGAAAGAATATTTGCCCATTCATCAGTCTTTTTCTATTCTCGTTCTGGCAAATGTCCTTGAATTTTGTGTGTCTGCCAGCAGGACTTCATTTTTTTTCATGAAGTGCAGTGGGCATTAAAGGCTTTGCAAGACATTTGTTTGGAGTGGTATTGCGCACATCGTGGTCCCATCAGTGACTCAGCAGGCAGTTGGTTCCTTTAGTGGGTGCCTGGTGTTACGTCAGTGAGAAAACAAATTTGCATTTGTATTGTGAAAGGAGAACGTGAAGAAAAAAAAAAGAGCACCACGCAAAGGTTTTAGACCTCTGAGGATTCTGTCCAGTACTGACGTGGTGAAAGAACTTTTCAGACCCAAATGGGAAGCGTAGAAAAACACCTTTTGACATGTGTCAGCGTAGACTATAAATGAAATGCTCTCCTCGAGGATTATTTTACTCTCGCATTCCGCAGGATTTCCTCAAAGTAACTGTGGAGGATACTTTGGCAGCCTGTCAGTCTTGTCATTCTGCCTCTTCTTGATCTCCTCTAACTTTTCCCAGAGAGCTGCTATCTTATCTGAACTCTGTGTACCACTTGGTTTAGGTGTGGGAGTGAGCAATTAATGCAATAAAAATGTAAAAAAGCCAAATATTTGCTCTTTTTTTTTTTTTTTTAAGGCATGCCCTATTTTCTCTGTTGTGTATTTACTGTCATGTAAACTCTTTCATATAGCAAAGGTAGTTCTGACTCGATTAGTTGATGGAATAATGGGCAGAAAACTCCATTACCGTAGTAATTGACTACACTTATCTTAGTTGCATTCATGATGGGTGTAGAACAGTAGACAAACCTCTTAATTTACTGATGCCTGCTATTTACTTAACACCTCTGTGTGGCTGTGTGTCAACAAAAAACTGATCTTTATAGGTGCCATAAAAGAAGCTTTTTATTGTAGATCGCACTAGTGGAATACTTTATCAAGTTTGTCCCCAGCCCGCTATGTGAAAGTTGTGTTTGACCCATTACTCACATTAATGACTGGCAGCTGATTAAAGGTTGTTATGTGTCCACCTGAGCCTTTACGGGTTTGAATCTGTGTTTTATACGGCCAAGCTGGTCTGGCTCAGGTCCATAGACTGTATAGAAAAGAGCAACGTTGCCACTGTAACCAACTGTGTGTAAATTAGCATTCTGAAGCTTTGAGTTTGGAGTTTGGCTGTTGCCATCTTGTTCTTTTGAAAGTGGGTGTAATGAGCGAGGGGTGGACCTGACTGAGAACTTGAGGACACTGTGCACGCTGATACTACAGCGATCACAAAGTAGCGCTGCCTAAAAATATACCCTGCCTGATTGTCTATTTTTACTATAATGTCCAAAATAAACATCATAAAGGACATTTGAAAATAATAATTGAGACCATAAACCCATAAAGAAAATATTTACTGAGGTAAGCAGTGAAGGCAGTTTTTATGTTATTTATATATTAATTTTTTAATAAAAGGTTTTATAAAATCAAGCTGCAGGTTTTGCAACCAAAGTACTCGCCCCCTGCTGGCCACTAGAAAGAATGCATGTTAAAGGCACCTCTGTGTTGGCTTTACTTTTCATGCCTTGACATATATTTAATGGCAATCTGATGCAAGACTTTAGTGGTGAATATATTGTTATTATCATTGTGAAAAATAGATTGTCAAAGATGGATTCGGTTTTCTGTTTTTCATATTTCAACTCACCATAATTAGAGACTATTTGGTCTACATGTCCGATATTACAGATTAGGAATTAATGATAGAAATAACCAGGGACAAAAAAAAATCAGGCTTTCATCTTTTAGTTGCTGACATATTGTCATTCAAACAAAGCCTTGAATTACAATGTGCAGAAACTAGAGGCTTAGAAAATTCAGAAACGTGAACGCTGACCACTAGTGTTTGATATTCCAGGCATGCTGATCTTCACCCTCTATATTGTCTTTACTGTGCTTTTGTGCCAGTGTTCACAAGGGAGGAGGTGCAAATTGTTTGTTCCCTCTGACAACTCCTGTATCCCTCTACCCATCACTTGAACGTGTGATAAGAATCTACGTAGACAAACAGTGAGTGCATGTGCCAAACGTGAATCTCGCACAGGGATTTTTTTCTTTCCATGACAGAAAAAAGGCCTTGAGCTGGAAGCATTTGTAGCAGACGGTCCCTCAACACCGACTACCATTATGTATTCAATGTCAAACTCCCAGCAGTCCGTCAGGCTCTCTGAGCACACAACAGAAATGTGTGAAAGCGCTGGTGGATTTTGATCATGAGCTCCACGTCTGCTATATGTCTGTGTCAGACAAATACAGTTGTTCAGGATGTATCTTTGAATGCTTTCAGGTTGATTTCAAAGGAATCTGGTGCAGTCAAGCATCAATGGTAACATCTGTCGTAGAGCGAGCACATGATATTTTTTCAAGCTGTGTTAAAATCTGGGTGTGCTGTTTTTACCTTTTATCAGATAGGAAGCTCACTGATCTGTAACTGAGTGTGTGAAATGTCAAAACAACCTCAGCTGCACATACAAAATTCACATAATCTTTGTCATTGCTGCTGATGAGTTTTTCCTCTAGCAGCAGTTTCATGCTTCCTGCTCCAGAGTCAGCAGGAGGCTCTGAGTTTCTGGTACTTATTTGCAGTACCTACATGCAGCGCACTGAGCTCCCCACTGATCACACACCTAGGTAGAAAACTCAGGAACTTCTAATTCCTCAGTCAATTTACACTTTCTCTTAGGTATCTTTACTAGTAATTCCACTAACTAAGCTTCTCTTTATCTGTCCCTTAATGGCAGTTACCAGCATGTAGTTGCAGGTCTGTTGGTTTCTGCTTGGCTGTATAATATTCTCATGTATGGTGGATTTTTGCATGCATACGCAAAAGTCATTCAGCTATGTTTCCTTTGCTCTCTTACATATTTTAAGAAGTTTGTTGGACCAGTAGTTTAGGCTTCCAAAATGCTTTGTTAAAAAAAAAGATAATTCAAGGAGTAGTTTAACATTTTGGATAAAAAAAATCAACTCTCGTTCAGTTCAGGATGTTACTCGTATTCTTACTGGTTTTAGTAGATAGCATTACAACCCTCCATTCTTGGCCTCTTTTTCCGCTGGCTCTCTGTTTGATTTATTGATTGGTTTCCGTTTATTAATTGATTTGAAGATTCAAGTGATCATTTTTTAAAGCGTTCTGGCTCCAAGCTTTATAGTATATATGAGGACCCTCATATGAGCCACACTTAGTTTAAGTCTAAAAGTGACCAAGCTTTTTCCAGCCGGGCCCCTCGGGTTTGGAACCAACTCGATGAAACGATAAGACGAGCAACAACAACAATTCATTTTTTAAAACGTTAAGGACTATAATATATTTTTGAAAACTTTAGGTTTATATTTCTGATTAAATAAAAAGAAAAATTAGTCTTTTTTTTCTTCCTTTTCTTTTTTAAACAGGCCTGCAAACAGGGTTTAAAATTCATTGTAGTATCTTACTTTACATTAGCCTTAAACTAATTATAAACTGCCTGCATGCTGTTCTGGTAGCTACCAGACAGATAACAGATAACAACATCAGTGTAGTACTGTTGCTAAATTAGATTCTTTTATAAATTATAGGAGCTCACTTTGGAGGAAAAAGGTTTTACTGACATACAGTACAATGTATTACAAACCTAAATGTCCTTTTATTGGCTCTCCAGAACTCATTTTCTACACATAAAGGGAAAACTAAGCTAAATCAAATGACTGTAGTTTTGTATGGGGAAAACACTCACTGGACACAAAAAGGTTTAAACAAGCTTTTCCTGTGACAGCGCATGCTCGCAGAAAGGCATACTGCATAGGACAGTGCTGCACTGCAGTACTATCAAAGGCTGATTAGTTATCAAAAACAGGTAGGATGTATGAATTAGACACAAGTTTTAAGTTTATGCCAAGGCCACACACACATACATAGTGCTCCAAGAAGATGAATGCTTCGAGGTGTTTGGTCGTCAGCCATGATCCTTTTTAATGCTGCCGGTGTTCTTTGGTGGGTTTGTTTGCTATGGCTTTCTCTGCAGGGGCATTTAGTTCTAAGCTACCAAAGCAGGACGGCCGGAAACTGAAAGTGTGCACACACACACGCACACACACACAGGTGGAAGTGGTGCCTCTGCCATGGGTCTCTTTTCAAAGTCCCTAAAAGGAAGAAAGCAGAACAAAAAGAAAGTGTGTGTGTGATTCCAAGCCAGACTTTTAGGCAAAGCCAGCTCTCTACATCTCTCTCTGTCAAAACCACACATGGACATACACAGACAAGCACAGCCATCTGTAGCTCCTCCAGAGTTCTCAGTTAAAAAAAAAAAAAAAAAAGCTTCACACTGAAAACTAACACTAAATATATTTGTTGTGATGTTTCTGAAAAGTCTTGGAAAGTCAATTCTGTCTCCCTTCTTTTGGCAGTTCATAATAGAAGACATGAAGCAGCAGCAAACCAACAAACACAGCAACCTGCACCGCGAAGACCAGCACATCACTGTGGAGGAGCTGTGGAGGAGCTGGAAAACCTCTGAAGGTAAAGCAAACAAGTTTACTGTCTCTGCAACAAGGACACAATAAAAACAATCAAACACTTGTTGGTACTTTTAATTCCCAAGGAGAGCTGTTCACACATTAACCACCAACAAAATAATGGACGATATTTGCCAGTTTCTGTGCTCACAGTCACACAACTGGAAGGCATGCTGGGCGCTATCATAATAATAAGAAATAATAACTGTGTTTATACACAACAGCAGTATTGCTTAACAAGGTTTTGTAGTGTTTTATCATAAAACAACACAAAACGGTGCATGAAAAATGTGCCAAGATAATGAGATGACACCACAAAATAAAATGAAAATATAGACATAAAAAGTGAGCGTCACCCCCCATTAAGTTGACACAGGCGTGGTTTCTACGAAACAGTTCCGCTTTAGTCTCTCTGTGTTTTTCTGTATTTGTTCAATAATGCTTAGTAGACTTCCCGGAAAAGCACCTTAAGTGACTTTGCAATTCTCTCACAACTCAAGTGCTCTTCTGCAAGCTTGTAGCTTTAAAGGCTGAAGGAGTGAGCAAACAGTGACATATCCTCAAGGGCATATTTACCAAGAATCAAGTGTGAGCTTTTATATTTTCTTCTGCAGAATGAGTCATGCAATATCAAGTGAACTCAAAGTGTAAATAACAGACACTTTATTCATTAAAACCCATTTGAAATTCTGAGTGACTTCAATCATTGTTTATTGGTAATGTTTTAATTATCAGGCTGCTCAATGACAAATTGAAAACTTTCCTTGTAAATGGCAAAGTGAAATTTGTAGTTTTATTGCAATTAGGGCGAATGAACAACCTTTTGGAAGAGGCACTCTCTCCCTCTTATCTTTTAACAACACACATGTGGTTTATCTTCAAACCCGCACCCCAAATCTGTCGCTCTCAGCCTGTTTGTACCAGTGTTTGTTTATCGCTGGACAAATCTGTGGAGCTAAGTGGTTTTTAGAACAAGTTCTTAACGTGCGCTCACACTTTCTTGGTATCTGAAATAAGAACACACTCTACAGCAAATAAACGCCCTAGCTTTTGGTTTAGCTGTTACATGGTTGTAAGCAGGGCTGTAGTGGTCAAATAAAGTGCGTAAAGCCTGCCTTAGCTCAGGTGCTCTAATGTGGCCTCTTAGCAGACTTCATTTAAAAAAAAACAACAAATGTTGAATCAAACACAGTCTCTGTGGTCTTCATTTTAGATTGTTTTGAATATAACTGAATAATGGCACTAATGTAAACATCCTGTAAAAAGTATGAGAAAAAGTAAATAAAAATGTTTCATAATGTTGGTGTTAGAAATCTGTGATGCAACAGAACCAAGCTCACTTGAAATCGCGTTCACACCAAGTCACAAAAGACCCTAACGAACCCCTCTGTGGCAGGGGGAGCACTAACGACCCACATAACGAGGGGGAGGAGCAACAAACCCCCAATTGAAACCAAAACTCAGGTGTTAATGGCTCCTTAAGGATATAAGTATCTGGAACTCCCAACTGAAGCCTCTTCAAGGAACTCAAGCAAGTCCAGTTGTTACGATTAAACTACAAGAATAACCACGTCCTGGATGACTGAGAATCTTCACAGACAAGCTCACTGTCTTTTTTTTTTTTTTGGCTCAACCCTACAACATCTGCACACTGTAGCATGTGAAAAGCTGCATTCTGAAGCACATCCATGCTGCGAATGGTCCACATACGTTCTGTACTCAATGTAGGAAAAATGTTAGACCTGCTGTTTTTTGTCCTTTCAGTTGACAGCACCTCAGCCCTGGGCTGGTTCTGAATCAGTTTCCTTTTTTCCCTTTAATTCTTAAGTCATTTATACGATTTTCAATCTCTTCATGTTTTTGTTTTTTGTCACTGTTGCAAAAAAAACTTTCTCCCTTTTTCCTTATCCCTTCACTTACTCTCTTGAAATATAAAAAACATTTAAAAAAATCAGAAAGAACATCAGGTAGTAGTCAAGTGCCAACTGAGTTCTTTTGGTGGCTTTACAAAAAAACATTGTTAAATTAAAGACACGGAATGTAATTTATAGCTTGTCCATGTTTTTACTAAATCGTCACAAAACCTCTGATTTATCTCGTAACCCTTTGGAGAGACTGGATAAAACTAATTAACAGTATATGAAGTCATTAACCCCACTTAACCATTAAATGTGCAACGATTTATCGGTCAACACTGGCTTTATTTAATGTTTTGTTGTTCTTCCCCTTTTTCAGTCCACAACTGGACCGTAGACGACACGGTGCAGTGGCTGAAGGACTCGGTGGAGCTGCCGCAGTACGAGAAGAACTTCCGGGACTTCCGGCTCACAGGGAACACTTTACCTCGGTTAGTACAGCTCAGAGATGCTCATATTGTCTGTCACAGCAGCAGTGCTCCAACCTCATCATAACACAACTTGTGTAGCATCCCTTGCTCTGCATCAGCACTCATAAAAACACAAACATCATAACTGCTCTTCACTTTTGTGACACGTGCTGTAAAGGAAGTCCTTTGTCTCTAATTAAGATGTTTTGTTTGGCTTTGCATATAGGTGTGTTTATGAACAGCACCACTACTCTGATCTTTGTTCCAGCACCCAAAGGAGCCTTTAGTTTTCATTATGCTGGATAATGCTGCCCACTGCTGGTTGTAAAAGGCAACACAGGAGAATAAACATGTTCCTTTTAGTTAAGCACGAGTGCAGTTACTTCAGTCTCTTGTTTATCTTGTATTAGAAGTTTCCAAGGACTTGTAGCTTTTTTTTTTTAAGGCCAGATCACTTTTTATTATGCAATCTAACATGCGGCTCTCCTTACAATCTCCAAATGCTTGTTAAATTCAGAGTGAAGTGATGGTAGAATTTTCCTTATCTGCTGTGCTGATAGTTTAGTCTTTCAAAAGCTGCCATTCAGATGCTCTTCACACAGCACAGAGAAGATAAAATTGTTACATGAGTGCTGACATTACCGAAAAAACTCAGACGTTGGTGGGACATGTGGAATGTGACTCCCTGCAAACTGCATGTACGGCATGAGTAGACCTGAGGGGTGGGCGGTGGGTTGTTGAGGAGTGTTATGTTACGCCACAGAGCAGATCGGCGCTGACTCATGAAGTGATGTCATAGCGACGGGGTACAGTTTCCCCGGGCTGCCATGTTGTCTGAAGCGTTTAAGATGGTGGTATGTGGACGCCCTGTGTGCAAAGAAAAAAGGGGGAGATGGTGGTGTCACAAAGGTCAACCTAAGCAGGGTGCACATCATCTAGAATCCTTTTACATCAGCTGCAGTATCTATTATTCTGGAAAGTTGAACAACAGTCTACTTAACCCTTTGAACCTTAAGCAGTTTCTGGATGTTTTTTGCTCCCGTCACATTTTAACGCACCAACATTTTTCATTTGTTTAATATTTCAATCTGATTTTGATGAAGTGTGATTTTAAGCTTAGAAATTAACTTGATTAACACAAGCCTAAGGTTTTGCGGTTTATGGCTGTGATAAAAGATGTGACTTATTGTTAATATTGTTATTTTATCCATCTCTCTCTCTCTCTGTTGACTTTTCTTTTGTAAGCTAAATCACAGGTGCAGTATTTGAGTTAAGAATTACTGCACACAGAGAGACAAATGTTCCTGTAGATACTCTTGGACTGTGTCGTCAGGTGTAAGTAATGTTCTCGTTCTTTTTTTGTCTTTTTTAGAATAGCGGCAAATGAACCGTCGTTTATGTCGATGCAGCTGAAGATATTAGATCAGCGGCATAAACAAAAATTAAACCTAAAGGCACTAGATGCGGTGCTTTTTGGCCCTCCTCTTCGTAAGTATGCACTGTATTTTAAAATCCAAAACTTCTCTAGCATCACTTTTCATGAACACCAGTGGTCAAATATGGCAACGTATAACAACTGTTCTTTCCTCCCTCTGCAGGTCCACAACATAACTGGATGAAAGACTTCGTCCTGATGGTTTCCATAGTGATTGGCGTTGGGGGCTGCTGGTTTGCCTATGTGCAGAACAAGTCCAGCAAGGTGCATATTTCTCAGATGATGAAGGATCTGGAGAGCCTGCAAAATGCTGAGCAAAGCCTCTTAGACCTGCAGAGCCGGTAAGAGATTCAATTCGTTCAGGTATAGGAAAAACAGTGGTACAAATTTAATGTACACATATTTATAGGAAGAGAAAGGCACTAGTGCTTCACCATGTTGTGTTAGAAGTTTCCATCTTGCCAAGGCCTTTCTGTGCAGATTTTCTGTGTTTTCTCTGAGCCTGCATTGGCTTCCTTTCACAGCCCAAAAACCAGATTAGGGTGATTGGCCAAATTGCCTGTAGGTGATAAAAATCAAGCTTTGATTTGGACTTTATTTCACACGAGGCATTACATTCAAAACTGGTTGGACCTCATCTTATATCTTTCCTCTCACCTCCCAGGCTTGAAAAAGCTCAGGAAGAAAACCGGACGGTGGCTGTAGAGAAGCAGAACCTCGAGCAGAAGATGAGGGATGAGATCACCGGGGCCAAAAAAGAGGCTCACAGGCTTCGAGAACTGCGAGAGGGCGCTGAATGTGAGCTTAGCCGGCTCAAATATGCAGAGGAGGAGCTAGTACAGGTAGATCTTTCCAAACTGCTGGCTTTCCCTAAATGCTACTTGCATACAGATTTATTATCAGTGGAATGCAAAGTAGAGAGATGATTGCTTAAGAGTGGGATGTAATTTTAGCTGCCATGAAAATATGAGGAGTATTCAGTGTATTCATAAGCGTAAGGCAGTCACATTTATGATCATTATGTAAATATGGATTTAAATATTCTATTCAAGACTTGAAAAAAAGAGATGGAGGCTAGTATCTGGGACAACAATGCATATTGATGTAAATGTGTTTATTACTGTGGCCTAAACACCTTGAAATGAAAAGATTAATTTCATATTTTCCACGTTAAATTTTCATTTTTTCCACGAAATGTCTACTTTGCATAACCTCAAGACTGACTCATTTGCCCTCACATAAAAATACAGCACCGAGATATCTAAGAGTTTCTCTCTGCAATGAGTTCTCTCCTTGCACAGGAGCCAGGGTTGGACTATTGTATTTCCACTGCAAATTCAGAATTTACACAGTAAATGCAGTTCATTTGAAATTCAATGAACACCAGCCTTCACTTAGTGTACAGTGTTTGATCAATGATGTTGTGGGAGAAGTTGTTAAATCTTTGGCAGTGAGTCTGACCTGACCCTCATGTATGGTGTTCCTCCCATGCAGGTGCGAAAGGCTCTAAAGCGAGCAGAGAAAGAGATGCAGACGGAGCGCTCGGTGCCTGAAGCTCTTCAGAAGTGGCTCCAGCTCACACATGAAGTGGAAGTTCAGTACTACAACATCAAGAAACAGAGTGCTGAGTTTCAGCTGTGCGTCGCCAAAGACGAGGTAACTTTCTTTCTTCTGACACACAGTACATGGCACAGCTTTTGGCTGGAGAATCTTTGAATCAAAAGCTGTTGTGAGGATGCAGCCAAGGAATGGTCTGTTTCCATGTTTGTTACCACGAAGCTGGCTTGGTAGACTTAATATATACACAGAAGCAATGCTGCAGCTGTGTTGCTCTGCAATTACACCACCAAAACACTAGGTGGCAGTAGAGTCTGTTGACTCCATGATTACGTCTTCTGGTACTTTAAACAATGGCAGCTTAAAAACGCTAAACTTCACTTTTCGCAAAATTATTGCAACGCAGGAAAGATGGAAACAGTAGGAACCCCATTAGGGGTTGGTACAAAACAAAAACAGCACATACGTTGGATCCATACTGACTCATCAAGCTTTAACCTGCAGACATCCGGTATGTGATTTAGAGCCTTTTGCCTTGTTTGACACAACATGAGGTGTTAATGTTTTGAGAATTACCAGTGGAAAGAGATCGATGTTGGCAGTGATTGAACTCATTTGGCTCCTGAGTTGTGTATGGGGCTGTAGTGTAGAACCAGAAGGCAGTAAACAGTGCTTGAAAACAATGACGATATAAAATATGTCTTAATTTGAACACAAAAATGTAAAAGGCATTCAAGATTTCACTCCACAACCTTTGTATGACACTTTTATTCCCTGGGTGTTCAAATCAAAAGCACCATACTGTCTCTTGTTTTTCTTGTCAGCTGGAGCTTAAGCCTAAAGGTGCAGTAAACCATGTTGACTGCTAATGAATAGAAACCTCAGAGCATCAGTCTGCTCTTGTGTGGAAGCTGCCTGACTGGGCAATCATTACTGTAATATTTCGGTTGAGAATGAGACGCACTAATGGCAGTATTCACCCATGATGCAGAAAAATGTATTTTTAAATAAGGGATTTCTATCAATTGGATTAAAGAACACTTTCAAGTTCTCCTCTCCTTTGCATGTCAGAGTTAAATGTGAGTAGGACATTTATGGTAAAATGTTCTCATTGTGTGTCTCTCTTGATAATGAAGCTAAATTTGCATTAAACCTTCACATTGAACTAATAATGTTGACTGCTTGTATCAGTAATGAGTTGACTTCAGCCTCATTGTCATGTATTTTCAGCCATTCCCTCATGACTTGAAATCAGTCCAGCTGCTGCTTAGACAACCTAAGACTTGTTTTAGCCAGGGTTACAGGACAGAAAATTGAGGTGATACAGGCATTTTGTGTAAGCATAGTATCAGTATGGATGTAACACCCATTATGCTTGAAATACATTCAGCTACCAAAGAAAAATGTCAATTATGTGAAATACAACAGGAACAAAAGAGAATATTTACGATTGTTGTCTTTATTCTTTTGTTACATTTCAGGCAGAAAAAATCAAAAAGAAGAGAGGTTCTGTATTTGGAACTCTTCATGTTGCCCACAGTTCATCACTGGATGAGGTGGACCACAAGATACTGGAAGCAAAGTAAGTAACCTCATGTACAAAAGTAGCCAATGATTCAAGTGTCTTTATGTGACAGTACATGCAATGATTGTAAGTGCCAAGTGTTCGACAGGTATAAAGAAATATATTTGGTGTGCCCACTTTTTGCCTTCACAATAGCATGTGTTTTTTTGTTTTTTCTT